>NW_004955482.1:3610692-3672014 GCF_000276665.1 Chinchilla lanigera | reverse complement strand
CACACTCAGCCACCTAATCTTTGATAAAGGGGCCAATCAAACTCAACGGAAGAAAGATAGCCTCTTTAACAAATGGCGCTGGAAAAATTGGCTTGCTACCTGCCAAAGACTGAAAATAGACCCAAGCCTATCACCATGCACCAAACTCAAGTCAAAATGGTTCACAGATCTCAATATTAAACCAGATCCACACATAATCTCAAAGAGAGGATTCCAGTGTCCACCGAATGAGATAAGGGAGAACGCATGAGATAGATAAGACATAAGCAGGTAGAAAGTTGTTCATCCTGTGCTTCCCTGGATGTTTATGCCTCATCAAATGGCATGCACATTTTTGCAAATGCTTGTGGCCAAACAGAATACAGTTGTAGATTGGATTCAGCTCATTGACCTCACTGTGAACTATTACATCTAAGTTTGTTGATGTCCGTGTTCTATGGGCACATGGTAAGTAAGTTGTGAATTGTGAGTGCATGCGTGTGTGAGAACATGCACCCGCAGGGAGGCAGCTGGAAAAAGGGCCTTAGTGCAGATGCTGTTTGTGGAAGTCTCAGAAGGCACCAGCCTTCTCAGAGTACTGAAGACCTAGCACTCATTCTCTGAGAGCTCTGGAGAAGGGCCCACCACCAGTAATCAATGGTTCACCTGAAAAGGAATTATAGAAAATAAAAGATTTGGGGAGTTCTTTGCAGAAGTGTTGGAGAAGTGCATTTAATATGAGTATTTACCTGGAAATGACAATAAAAGCACCTGCATTTTAAGAGTGGAAAGTTGGGTCTGATGTTCTCCCCCCACTTGAAGGTAGAATATTTAGTGCAGTCGATAACTTCTCTGTTTTTGATTTAATGAGGTTATCAGTGCCACATTTGACATGTTATTTTCTGAGACTTTCAACTAAGAAAATACTTAGAGATAAAAGGTATTTCCTTCAAAGAAATGTCATTTTGTTTTAGTATCTCGTATATTTAATGGAATAAATTCAGAATACTGTATCAGACCTCACCAGAAACAATGTTAGAGAACTCCTCTCTTTGCTTTCAAAAGTCCCTGTAAAGCCCTGTTTTTAATTGATGTTTGTTTGGGAAAATAAACACATTTGCACAGATATTTTAATTTAAGGGCCAACTAATTAAGGCAAACAGGAAATATAAGTCACTGTAGAAGAAAACACAATGCAACAAACAGGAGACTATGAGAAATTCTAAAACACAGAATATTAAGTTTGCCTCAGCTTTGTAACTCAAGATGTCCCAGTCTTGGTGATTTCCTGTCACAGTGTCCTTTGCAGGTCTGATTTCAGGGTCCCCAGGACAGCGACATCCTACAGAGGTGGGGCAAAAGTCTGTGTGTGTGTGTGTGTGTGTGTGTGTGTGCCAGTGTGCATGTGTGTGTTGGCACAAGGAGACATCTGCAGGTTGCATTGTACAGATGCGTTTAGAGGAGTCTCAGAGGGCAAGAGCCATGTGCACAGTACTGAGGGTCTAACACTCACAGGGAGCCTCTCATCACTGTGTTAAACTTTTTGTTATGGAAAATTACAAACTCATAAAAAGTAGGGTGGGGATAATGGATCCCTCTTTTCTTCAACATATTTTTCCTATGATGATTAAATGACCAAACCCCAAATATTTCAAAGGATCTCAAAATTGGCACTGGATTTGGAAGCAGAGGAAGGGACATTAGAAATCACAGGTTTAGGCAGCTCCGAGGGTCTGGTTTCTCACCAGGACAGGGACAACATTGGGTCTTAGGGACCTTTCTTAATGGCCAGTGCAAACTAAGATGGAAGAAGTGGGTTTTGACATCAATTCACATTCCAATGAGATGGAAATAAAAACAGACTCTATCCCCAAGTACCAACACATGGGTCAGGGAATGGAAAGCATCCTTTTGGCCTTTGACAATTTACAGATGGCTTGGCTCTTCTAAATCTGGAATATGTGTAGAGAACAGAAGTCAAGCTTCATTTACTCAGACAAACCCCTTTCCCCAAGAAGAGGTCCCCTCTTCTCAGACCCTGTGATCAGCACTTGAAGTGTTGCAGGGGAAATGTTTGCTCCGTAACCTTGAACTGTGAATTATCAATGCCAAGGGGCAAAAGAGCTAACAACAGGGGCAGGGATAGAAATGAAAATTGACGTGAATGAAAATTTACAGCGTCATTATAAATTTTTCAAATTTTTGCCAATAGACACATAGTCAGAGTCAAGTCCAAAATTCACTCTATTTTCATTTTTTGTCTTGCAATTTTTGTTGATGTTTTTAATGGTGTTACACATGTGTCAAAATTATCTTCAGACTATTTAACTTTGGCACATAAAGTGAGATGATTGGAATAAAAGATATGTATTGTATCCCTGATTCACATTTATTTTCTGATAGAGAAATCCAGATAAACTGAATTATAAAAATTGCATCAAGGATTTGCTTTGAGATAACACAGGATAATGGTCTCAGCTCGCTATGGGAGATGGAGGCATGTTTGTGTAACTACGTATAAACCAAATAGCTGTGCATGGATTTAAAAGAAAATGCAGGGGAAAGGCTGTGTAGGTAGTAGGAAGTGCTCTGCTGTGCCTTAAATAGAGAAGACAATGTATTCATGCCATTCTATCAGTAGCCAACTGGATTAGGAGATTCCAGGAGAGGGGGTGGGATAATGGGAGTGCTCACCCATGCATTGATTAGTCTCTAATTGTGTACCTGAATATGCTGTCCAGAGGTGGAGTCCAGTGCAGCGGTCCCTGGAGTCGCCCCTTGGGATGTTACATCTCTTCCTGAGCTCTTCTTTATACTCTGTGTCTCAGCAGCCATGAAGTGAGCATCTTTGCTCTACCATGCCCTCTCCCTGGGAAGTTTCTGCCAACTATGCGCTGAACCCTCTGAAACCATCAGCAAAATAAAACTTCCCGTTCCATGTGCTGTGGGCATGAGGTACATTATTCTAGCAATGGGAAAGCTGATCAATATGGCATTAGGGGCCCACCCTGCTACCCACCCACTCTTCATCAGCCACTTTATTTCACACTAGAGTCTGCAAGGATGCTCTAGTCCAGCTTTTCCAGACTCCCTGAGACACGTTCTGTTAGGATGGTTCCTCCGGCCCTCATCCTCTCCTTTATAGCAGCTTTCCCTTGTCATCCCTGCAAGAAAACACTGCTACTCTAAGGCGAGGCAAACCCTGCAATATCCTACCGGCCATCCCCTCGTCCTTCTTCACACCTGAGCCAAACATCACAAGTGTCTTTTTCCTTAATCAGTTACAACTCACTCTTCAATTCAATACCATAATAAATGGCCCCAGTCTCTGCACTCAAATTGTTGCTCAAGCTCAGCCATGCCCCATGTGGCCCATTCTCAGTTTTTACTTCATTTGATGTCATGGAAAATTTGTCGTCCTGAGTAATGAATGTCTTTTTTCTCTAAACACTTCCCTATTTTATCTACACAGTTTTCTTGGATATTTTTCTGGTCTATCACCATCCCTTTACTGGTTCCTTTTCATCTACCACTCAGCCCAATGCTGGGTTCCTGGCTGGAGCACAGCTTGTGTTTATTTTGTCCTATTCAATTAGAATAGTGTGAACACACTTATGTGTATAAACATAATCTGGAGACCTATTGAAGTGCATGTTTCTTGTACCTATAAAATATCAGTGCATTAGAATCTATATGACACATATTTTTAAAATAAGCACAAGGAGAAGTACATTTCTCCCTGCTGGGGTTATTGGGATCTTCCAACCCCACCGTCGATTCCTGCCTGTGGCTTCAGCCACTTATGGCTGTTCACCTATTGAAGGGTGAATTTCACATCTTAAGTTTTCTCCTGTCCACAAATTAGGACTGTGCTGACCCTCTTCCCTCAAAACTGGCCTTCCAGAGTGGGCTCTGTGTCATAAATGACAACCAACTGCACACAATTAGCACTCAGAACACTGGAGAAACTATCCTTCATCTTTTGGTCTCCTTTCATTACTAGCCAGATATCAAGTTCTGTAATTGCATCTACTTGCTGTCCATTGACTTTGTTAGATTATTTACATATATAAGTACAATACTTGCCTTATTAGATTATTTACATATACGAGTATAATACTTGAGATGAGTTAGGGAGAATTGCTCCCTTTGAAATTTCACTGAAGAGTTTCAGGAGTGTTGGCATTAAATCTTCTCTAAATTTCTTGTACAATTCAGCTGTGAATTTGTCAGGAACTTGGCTTTTCTTTGTTGATAGATTTTTCAATTTCATTAATTGATATTGGGTTATTCAGAATTTTTGTATCTTCTTGATTCAACTTTGGTAATTCATAAGTATCTAGGAATCTGTTCATTTTGTGTTTTCCATTCTATGAGAGTAAAAATTTTCAAAATAGGTATTGATGATCATCTGAGTTTCTATAGGATCTGTAGTGATTTCACCCTTTTAATTCCTTATTGCATGAATTTGAGTTTTTTCTTTTCTTTTTTTGATAAGGTTGGCTAGAGGTTTATCAATTTTATTTATTATTTCAAAGAACCAACTCTTTGATTCATTAATTATTTGTAGTGTTTTCTTGGTCTCAATTGCATTTATTTCTGCCCTGATTGTTATACTTTCCTCCCTTCTTTGGGCTTGACTTGTTCTTTTTCTAAAAGTTTGAGGTGCATCGTTAGGCTATTTATTTGTTCTCATTCCATTTTCCTGATGTGTGAGTTCACTGCTATAAATTTCCCTCTGAAGACTGCTTTCAGTGCATCTCACAGAATCTGGTAAGTTTTATTAACATTTTTGTTTGTTTTTAGATATTGTTTAATTTCTTCTTTAACTTCATCTACGACCTATTGGTTATTCAGGAGGCTCTTATTTAATTTCTATGTGTTTATGAAGTTTTTGTGGTTCCTTTTGTCATTAATTTCCAATTTCATTCCACTATGGTCAGATAATATTCATGGGATAATTTCAATTCCTTTGCATTTAGGTAAGCATGTTCTGTGGGCTGGTGTGTGGTCTAGGATTAGAGGTCTCATTCAATCCCGCTATTTCCCTTTTGGGTGTTTTTCCAGAAGAACTGAAAACATCATACCACAGTGATATATGTGCACCCATGTTTATAGCAGTGCAATTTGCAATAGCTAAATCTTGGAAACAACCCAAATGCTCATCAACTGATGAATGAATAAAAAAGATGTGGTATTTTTATATAATGTAATGTTACTGAGCTTTAAAGAAAAATAAACTCAAGGTTTTTATAAGCAAGTGGATGCATCTAGAGACCATACTCATACGTGAAATAAATCAGACTCCCATGTGTTATCATTGTACTGTCTCCCTATTGTAAGAACTGGAAAGAGTAAGTAAAATCTAAAAGGTACAATAGATATTGTGAAAGGGAAAGAAACTGCTCAAAAGGAAAGAATGACTGCTATGAGGAAAAAGAGAAAAAAAAAAGAAGGGAAAAATATAAATTTATACATATACAAGATAGGTAAGATAATTGTACTACTAATTTCTGTTGCTTTATTGAAAGGAACAGTTAATGTTTAATTGTTTGATCAATCTTACATGCCTATATTTGTTTATCTGAGTAACCAATCTGAAGACAACAAGATGCATTACAACAACCATTGTTAATTTCCTATTACCTTGTCTGAAATTCTCTATTGCTTTTATTGTTTTTATGTTGTTTTACTTATGTCTGTATGTTTGTTAACATAGTTCGTTTTTTATCTTTAAAATAAAACAAGATTATTTACATATATTGGGAGCAAACATCCAGATGTTTATCATCCCTCTTTTTTGTGATAATGGGGATTGAACCCTAAGCTTTCATACTGCCATGTCTTCAAACCCTTTTAATTTTGTTTTGAGACAGGGCTTTCTAACTTGCTAAATTGCCTGGGATAAGCTCAAATTTTCATCTTCCTGCCTCAGCCTCCCAGAGTGCTAGACTTATAGATGTGTCAATTATACCTGGCCAGGTTTTTATCATGTCTTTCCCATACAGTTCAAATACTCAAAATGTCTCCACACATCTTGTCCTTCCTCATGTATTCTACACTGTATCCAGAAGTTTTCTTTCCTTTTTAACTTTCTTCTTTTTTATTAGTGCACATTTGCAACACACAATGATCATGTTCATCATGCGGAGCTGGTACAAGTTCATAACACATCTTAATGATTTTTTATTTTTCTCCCCTCCCCTCTCTCTCCCCTTTCTTCATCTCTAGTTCTCCTTCCCCTTTTGGAAAAGATCCTCCTCTCTATATCCTAATATCTTTCTTTTATTTTGCTCTTTCTTTCTACTTTGTTTTTCTCATATAAGAGAAACCATGTGATATTTAAGCTTGGTGGCTGTAACTTATTTCACTTTACATTATGGTCTCAAGGAGCATCCATTTTCCTATAAACAACTCTTCCCTATGGCAGAGTTGTCCTCCACTCTATATGAACGACATACTTTATCTATCCACTCATCTGTTGCTGGACGTATAGGTCACTTCCAAGATTTAGCTATTATGAATGAATTGTATTGCTCTAAATATGAGTATGCATAGATCCTTTAATATGGTGTCTTTAACTCATTCCCAAATAATTTAATCTAAAATAAATTTTTTTTCTCATTTTAGTGCTTTGAGGAATAATTTATAATGATTTCATTGGCGTAAGGGTAAAATCCAACTTCTTAGTATGGTTCTTCTTGATATATCCCTTGTATAAGTTCTAAGATTCAGCTCAAGCCAGATCATTTCAGTTCTGAGACTGTAGAGTGCTCTTCTGACTGATTGTACTCTCCTCCCTCCTACTCGGACTCTGGGTCTTTCCCCTAACCCTTGAATATTTACCTTTCTTCTGAATCGTAGCACAGTGGTCACCGTATTTTACTTAATATTTGCATCATTGTGTCTCTGGGCTCCTCCAGTGTGACCTCTGAGAAGGGCAGTATGTCACCCACCGTGGCCTTCGTTTCCACCACTAACGGTGATGCCTGAGCCTCATGTACGTCCGCAGCGCACTGTGTGAGCACGGCGGGTCCAAGAGTGAGCCGAATGCCCCCGTTCTCCTTTATAGCACAAGTGCTGCTGGACCATCCGGGAACTGCATCTGGTCTGAACGTCACTATTTGATTATTTTTAATGTTGACCCTAAAGTATGTCACTGAGCTTGCCAGAGGTAACTGACTGGATCAGGTTGTTTATAAACCCAGTTTTCTGCCTGCAAGCTGATTAGAAGTCTCTCCTGTGTATTTAGCGTGGATTCTCATAATCTAAGAAAAAGTGCTTTCTAATCAGTTAATCAAATATAAGTTTACCCAGATTAGCAACTTTTACTTCTGAAAAAAATTCTATCTAAGAGAAAGTGGATCCTGTAATTTACAAGGTCTTCCTTTTAATAAGCCTCTTATAGAGAAAAATCCAGGAGAGAAGATTATGTTTAAGGCTGGAATTGTGAGAAAAAGATTGCTTTTGCATCATCATAAAATTTTATTATAACGCGAGGAACATAAAAAGGGAAACATTCATGGCTAACTCATCGTATACATAAATGCATTTACTGTCATATTAGAGAAAATAAGCAGGGTATAAAATTATATGCACATTAAGGGGAAAAACATCTGTGATTATTTCAGTAAGTGCAGAAAATGCTGTTGATAAAATATGGTGTTATCCACAATAAAAAGAAAAAATAGAAAACCAGGAGTAGAGAAGAAAATCTGATACTAATGTGATAAATAGGTTGGAAGCTGTAACGCCCTGCTACACAGAACACAGTTCACACCGGCTCCAGAGAGCTGAGGATGGGGACCTCGCATGACCTCCTAGTGAATAGCAGCAGGCTCCGTACTGAGGAGAAGCCCCCCTGTCCTCCACAGCAGCTCAGCTTGCTGCCCCTGTGGTAAACACCACCTCTGCACGGAACTCCTCCTTCTCAAAGGACTATCCCTGTGAGGCCACTGATCTCAAAATACCCCTGATCACAGGATGTCAGGTGTCAACAAGTTCTCCCCACAGGAAAAGGAACCTTGGTTTCTGGAAAAAGAGGCAGAAACACCAGGAGCGACCACCACCATCACGACCACTGCACTACGCCTGCCCCTGTTAAGAAATTCTTTCTTGTCAAATTTCCTGAGCAGGTTTCACAGAAGCATAAAGACCAGGAGACATGAGACTTTAAGGTGCCCCCAAAGCCTTCAGTGTTAAGCTACTGCTATGCTTTTTTTCACATTTCTTCCTGCCTGTCAATTTGTAGTGCAGAAGACAGCCGCATTTTAAAACCCTAAATCTTTACTTATTGTTGCCACTAAAAAGAAAAAAACAAACAGGGAGTACCTTGGCTTCAGCTTTCTGAAGAACAACCTCAAAATATTAAAAACAAGGGAGAAATACCTTTCAAATTCTAAAGGAAACCGACTTCCATATGCAGTAATCTCTGGCACACACACAAGGAGAGGGTAGAACAGGGACATTTCTGGGGCTGTGAGGTCTCAACGCATTCCCTACTGTGGGCCATTGTCCACAAGCGGCTGGACAAAGGGCTTTCCCAGTGAGGCAGAAAGCCAAGCAAGGATGCTCACAGGATCGGATCCAAGGGAGCCTGATGCCAATTCCACAGAAAGACAGAGAGAGCCCTCAGAATGGGTGAAAGGTGCCACTAAATGTCCCTAACTGTGTTCCCCAGAGGACATGGGCAGAAAAGGCACCTATGACGACAGAACTATGTCTTTCAGGAAGACCAAATAGAAAAATTGACTTTTTTTAGACAGACAAAAAGAAGATTTTGACAAAATGTAGAGTTTGGAATTACATGAATGACAAGTGGAGAGTGTTTGCATTTGGTGATTTTCATTTACAGAAGTTTGCAGCAGAACATGGGTTTTCCACGGTGCATGTTGCCATGGTAGTAAGCAGGCTGGGGCTGGCAAGGATGTGTATGGAGGGGTGGAGGTAACTGAAGGTGACAAGCATGTCTTCCAGGAGAAAAGAAGGTGGGGATAACGGTAAAAACTGAATAAAGGGCTGGGGATTTAGCTCAGCGGCAAAGCGCCTGCCTGGCAAGCGCAAGGTCGTGAGTTCGGTTCCTGGTACCGGAGAAAAACAAAACAAAACCAAAAAAAAAAAAAAAAAACAAAAAACTGAATAAAACTGTAATGTGGCAATATAAGTCAAGTTGTATAATGATTTGGAACTAAATTCTCCAAAAATTCAGCTAGAAATGTTCACCATTATGAAGGAAGGAGAGGGAAGGGCAGCGAATACTATCTGATTGCCCATGGAAATCTACAGACTAATTCTATTCACTTTGATCAAAGTCTCCAAACCCACACATGCAGCAATAGAAACATGACGTATTTTATAAGGCTGGGTCTAAGTGAGACTTGTGTCTATGTGTGTGTGACAGAGAAGAAGGGGTAGAAGTAGGAATCTGATTCTATCCACAGTAACTTGTAGCGATTTCCACTGCCTAATAAAAATTCCTAGGGATCAATCTCACTAAGAAAGTGAAAGACCTCTACAATAAAAATTACAGGACATTGAGGAAAGAAATTGGTGAAGGCCCTAGAAGAGGGAAAGAACCCCTATGTTCATGGGTTGGTAGAGTATAGCTAAAATGCTCATATTACCTGAAGTGATCTTACAGATTCAACACAATCCCCATCAAAATGCCAACAGAACTCTTCACAGAAGTGGAAAAAAATCCTAAAACGTGTGTAGAAACACAGAAGACCCAGATCAGCCAAAAAGATCTTAAGCAAAAAGGACAAGGCTGGTGGTACCACAATACCTGATTTCAAAACACACTACAAAGCAACAGTAAAAAAAGAAAAGGTGTGGCGCTAGCAGAGAAACAGATATGTTGACTACTGGAGTAGAAGAGGGCAGAAATAAACCCATCCAACCATACACATCTGATTCTTGACAAAGGAGTCGGAAACACACAGTGGAAGAAAGACAGACTCTTCTCCAGATAGTGCTGGGAAAACTTGGTACCCATAAGGAAAAGATAGAAATTGGATCCCTGTGTCTCACCTTACACAAAAATTAACTCAATATGCACCAACTTAAATATAAGATCTGAGACTTTGAAACTGACACAAGGGAACACTGGAGAAACTGTTCAAGACATAGGCATAGGTAATGACTTCCTGAATGGGGCTCTGACTGCCTGGCATGCAATAGCCAGAATCAACAAATGGAATCATATCAACCTAGAAAGCCCCTGCAGTGAAGGAAATATTTTTTTTTTCTCCAGTGCCGGGAACCGAACTCACAACCTTGCGTTTGCCAGGCAGGCGCTTTGCCGCTGAGCTAAATCCCCAGCCCTAGTGAAGGAAATATTGAGCAAAGGGAAAAAGCACTCCAGAGAACAGGAGGAACTCTTCCCAGTAACTCTTCTGACAGAGCACCAAGGATCATAACATAAGTAAAGCAAAAACTGAAATGTAAAGTTACAAATAATCCAGTAGAAATGGCCGACATGAGCTGACAGACACGTCTGTAAAGAAGTACATGTGGGCACTAAGTACATGACCAAAATGCTCAACATCTTTAGCCATCAATTACAAATTAAAACTTCATGGAGATGGTACCTTTCACCTCAGTCAAAATGACTATCAATAAGAGTGTGAAAAATAATAAATACCGCTGAGGATGCTGGGTAGGGGCACTTGGTGGGGGTGTAAATCAGTGCAGCCAGTACGGAAATCAAAACAGAGGATCCGCAGGAGACTGCAACTGGGACTTCTGCTTGATCCAGCTCTGCCACCTCTTGGTGCGTACCTGAGAGAACGAGAGGGAGCATACGCTACAGATAAGTAACTGCATTTCTGTGTGTACTGTGGAGGAATTGACAAGAACCAGTTATGGAATTAGCCTAGGTGCCCATCAAAAGATGAACAGATAAAAAAAATGCAATGCGTATAAAGCAAATACAGCGTTGTTCACCAGTAAAGAACAAAATCACTTGCAGGAAAATGTTTGGAACTGGACATCAACCTAAGTGAAATGAGCCCAACTCAGAAGAACAAGAATCATGTGTTTACCCTAATATCGGGAACTAGGGGGAAGGAAGGTGACGGGGCAGAGGGCATAAGGGAGGATGATAGGACAAGGGACGTGGTCAGGGTGTGTTTTACGTATGTATGAAAATACCACAATAAAACCCAGAGTTGTGTGAAGTAAATATATGGTAATAAAAATGAAAACAATAAAGACATAGAAATTGTAGATGGAAGAAAATGAAATAAACAAAAGTACAGTCAGTGGCCACACACCATGAACTCAACAGTGGAGAAATTCGAATCACCGCATTAGAGGTTTTAAAGAAAGCGCTGTGCCTTTGGTTAGGAAAAAGTGCCTGCTGTGGAAAAGAAAATAAATTATAAACGTCTTTGCAGGAAACCCTCTGACCATCTGGACAGGTTTGGGACCTCTCTGCAGAAGCTGGGAGTGGATTAGACAGTTCAGATCTCCCTGACCACACACCTGAGGGTGACCTTGGGGAAAATCTCCCCAGCAAGATTCCTCACCTGTAAGGGAGAAATTTCATCCCCATCTCTCAGCAAAGAGGTGAGAATTAAGAGAGCTAATCCATGCAAATTCCCCACACAGAGTTTGGCCAGTGATTAGGTCAGTAAACATTAAAAATTATAATTATGTAACACTTCATGTTTATTTGTATTTTTAAGGTGACTTTGAAAAGAAAGCCAGGAGAAAAACAGATGCATTTAGATCTTCTTTCTGCCCCTCCTCTTCTTGCGGCTCTGGCAGACATTTGCATTCGTGATTGCCATCCATGGAGGACACGCCCCAGGGAGCGTTGTGAAGATCACCGAAGAAAGAGAACAGGGACTTCTGAGTGCAGGCTGTGGGGTTTTAGTCCGAGGAAGCCGGGGCCCAGAGTCCCCTCCGGAAGAAGGGCTGGGGCACAAGGAGCAAGGTGGCTTGAGTTTGTTCGTGTGTTCAGCTTGTCATATATTGCATTTCATTATTAATTCTAATTAATATTAATAATTTTTTAAGAAACATAGATTAATCAAATTTAAATATTTAAAACTTAATTCATTATAATTTCTGACATTCTTTCATCTTTATGTACAGGGAGATCTCAGAATGAAACTGACCCAGCCTGACTGCATGTCCGAGAAAGGATCTGACCGGAGTCTTCTCCTGATCAGGAGGGTGTGGATGGTTTTGTCACACCCCGTGGGAATTATACTGCATGTGCTTGTGAATCCTGTCTCCTGATTTTCCTGAAACAGAATTCCATTTTACATATTAGAAATCCAGTGCTGAGCTCTTATCTAGAAATGAATTAGCTTCCTTCTGAAAAGACAAGCTAATGAATCATGCTCCCTCTGGAGTTGCTCTACCCTATCCACAAAGAGTCCACCTTCGAGTTCACTGGCCTTTAATATGAGGAACGCTAATTGTTTGTCATTGATTTGGTGGCCCTTGGTCTTTTGTTATTCAAAGACTACGGAAGAAACACCAATTATCTTGCCTGTGAAAACATTTCAGGAAATATCTTTTCTATGGCTTCAGATGATTTAAATTAATCTTCTGCACCTTATCCTGTTTTTGTTTCCTTGGCTACAGATAAGATTGCAGCTCTCCATTGTGCTCTGAAGACTTAGGTTTCCGGCAAGTTGCTGTTCTCAGGGTTTAGTCCTGGTTTAATTTCCCTTTCATGCATAATCCCTTTACAAAGGGGAAATGCTTCCTGACTTTCACTTAAGGTGCAGTGGTTTGACTGTTACAGTGATCAAACACATGCCTCCTTAGAGGATATATTTACCAGTACACATATCTCTGTGTGTGTATGTGTGTGTGTGTGTGTGTATGTGTGTGTGTGTTTGGTCTGCATTGAATTATACTACATGAAAGACTTACCATCATAATGATGAGTTAGAAAAAAACCACTCTGGGGGGTGCAAATGATCCCTTGATCCTCATCTGACAAGCGTGATATTTATAGTTAGCAAAATCTCCAAAAAGATCCAGGTGAGCCTCTTCTAGGCAAAGTGACTCAGAGAACAGCTAAGTGCAGTCACTTGAAATTCTTGCATCCCACCTGAAGACACCACAGGCCCAGAAATAGCTGCTGTCTGGGACAGACAGGGGTAGAAATGATTAGCTGCAGATCAGAGGCCCCAGCAGTCAGAGCTGCAGGCTTAGGTTGTCTGTGGAGGATGAAGGAACCTGGTGCATGAGGAGGTGAATTGTCCCTTGAGTTTGAAGGATATTCATGTCAAGCAGGAGGAAAGCTACCCTTGGTAATGAGCACACAACAAATATAGAAGTGTCTTTAAAGCCTGCATGCTCAGTGGGATTGTGTCACCCAAGGGGACAAGCCCTTACATGTTTCTGACTATAAAGGAGAGTAACGTGACACGGAGCGCACTTGGAGTATGCAAAGGCATGTGAGCTGATGGAAGGAAATGCTCTGCAGGCTGCGCAGGAGAACAAGATAAGGGAGGAGGCTGAGTCACACAGTCAGAGGCACTGTGAGTGCTTCGCCCGGGTATGAACACACTGGGGCGGGGGACACGGTGGATAGACGTGTGTATTTCACAGCTGGGGTGGGGGCTCAACTGACCTCAGTGGCTGAATTGAGCTACAGATATGATCAACCGGGTCCAATCATGAACCAGGAAGTGGGAGCCTGTCTCCAACTCCAGCACGGTGCTTACATCCTCAGGCCTGTAAAACACCGTGTAATGACAATCCTTCAATAAATAAAGACACTTTGGGGTTACAGCCTCAGCACATGCAGCACATACTGTGTGGGAAGATCTCAGACGCAGAGCTATGTGAAATGCTTTAGTAACAGTGCAAGAGTCCGAGGATAATTAGTTATGTGGAAAAATTTACGCAAAATTGTACTTCTAATACATCTGAGAGGACAATTGAGACCATCCTAGGGTCTCTGCACAAAAGGAAACACAATGTAGGGAACGGGAAAATGAAAAAGGGGAAAACAAAAACAAGGGTGTAGTGGTGCGCGCCTGTCATCCTAGCACTCTAGTAGGCTGAGGCAGGAGGACAGCAAGTTCCTCTAGAGCAACACAATGACTTAAAGACAACCTGTCTCAATATTTTGCACACAAAAGAAATAACCAATTGCACAAAAAACAACCGAGAGTGAGAAAAAATTTTGGCCAGTTGTTCTTCAGTCAAAGTACTTCTATCTAGAACATATAAAGAATTGAAAAAATCAGGCCCCCCAAATTCAAAGACCCAATCGAGAAATGGGCATCTGAGATAAATACTCACTTTTCAGATGATAAAGAAATACAAACATCAAATAAATATAGGAAAAATTGTTCAACATCCCTGGTCATTCAAGAGAAACAAACTAGAACAACACTGAGATTCCATCAACAGAAAGAATGGCTATCACCAAGACAGCAACCAATAACAAATACTGGAGGGCCTGTGGAGAAAAGGGAACTCTTTTTCCACTGTTGGTGGTTGGGTAGACTGGTGCAATCACTGTGGAAATCAGTGTAGAGATTCCTTAAAAAATTAGGATTAGAGGTCCCATTTGACCCAGGTATCTCTGTCCTGGGTATCTTCCTAAAGAAATAAAAACATCACATCACAGTGATATATGTGCACTTGTGTTTAAGCAGCACAACTTGTAATAGCTAGATTTTGGAAACAACCCCAATGCCCGTTGACTGAGGAACAGATAAAAAAAGATGTGATATTTTATATAATGGAGTACTATGCAACCATGAAGATGAATAAACTCAAGACTCTTATAGGTAAATGGATGCAACTTGAGATCTTACTCATAGGTGAAATAAATCAGACCCATATGTGTATACATCATATTGTCTCCCTAGTATGAGAAGCTGAATGAGTAAATAAGATCCAAAAGGTACAATAAGTATTGTGAATTGGGAAGAAACTGTTCAAAAGGAAAGAAAAGCTAAGTGGAGAAAGGAGAAAGGAAGGAAGAGAAAAGACAGAAAAACATATATGTACAAGGTAGTTAAAATAGCTATATGGCTAGTTTCTCCTAGCTCATTGAAAAGAAAGGTTTGTGCTAATATTGTCTGGACAATATTTCTTGTGTATATCTTATACTCTGAGTGACTAATATGTAGACAGCACTATGCAATGTACTAATTATTGCTACTGTCTTACCAGCCTACTTTGAAACTTTTACTGTTATTTTTTTCTCTTAAAAATTTAAGAGGAAAAAGGGCTGGGTATGTAGCTCAGTTCGAAGGCTCTGGGTTCAATTCCCAGTATCATTTTTTATAAAAGAAAAAGAAGAAGGAAGAGGAGAGAAGGGGGAGGGGGAGGGAACGAAGGGGAGAGAGAAGGAGAGAGGGAGGGGCAGGGGGAGAGGGAGGGAGAAAAAACCCTGGCCTGAGCCAGGAGCACAACATGCTATCTATGGAAAAACGTGGTTGAATCTGCTCTTCACCTTCAGAGCAACTTTTTAAAAATAAAATACATCAATCAAAATGTGTACATTTTCATCTGGGTGGACTGTGAACACAGACCTGATTTGTTAATAAAATGATTCGCACTTGAAATTTTGACTCTGGCCTTGAACAATTTATCTTCTAATTTTAAAAGGACTGAAGTAAAATGATGAAATGTGAGTTTTCAGGTCTTGGACGAAGGTGCGAGTGGAGGGCCTGGTCTGAGAGCAGGCTGTGATTGCTCACAAATCTCCCTCTGGTCTCGGTTGAAGGTCACACACTAGCTGGTGCTTCCCTTGGAAACCACTGTGAGGCGTGCACAGCCCTGGGTCAAGTACTGCGGTGAGGGACGTCACGTCGCAGGGGCACCTGCACCCCAGTTAAGAGGACAAGCAGAATCTGTGACTCCTGGGAGCTGTTTTAAGATTTTTCTTGAAAAGCAGGTTGCCCAGAGCATCTATCAGACACTCTTGACTTCCACAATGCATGTATGGTGTAACATAAATTTTACCGGTATTGTCCTAACACCTACTACCCGCCTCATCTAGAGACTAGGAAGCTGTTACAGCTAACATTTAAGTAAAGTGCATGTTCTTTACGTGTGTACACATTGTGTGCACACTATTTGGAGCTGGCACGGACGAGGTGTCATTCTGATACTCACTGACTGAAGACCTATGTGCTTCTTTGATGTTTTCACTGGACATGGAGCCCAGGGTCCTTTAGCCACAGGCTCACAGGCTGCCCCTCCCCCAAATCCTGAGAAGGGCAAAACGGGGCCCTGGATACTGAGCACAGCTTCTGGTTCTGCTCCTTAGTGTGGTGACACTGCAGTGCCCACCCAGAAGCCAGTGACTGGAGGGGAAAGATCCGACTCCTTCAACGGGAAATGACTCGAGATTCCTTGGGAACGATGGAGTGGATTTTCTCAGGATGAGCAAGGAGTAGCTTTTAAAATTCATGGCAGCTAAAAAGAAGAGGCTGTGGCGAGGAGGCTGCTTTAGCCACGGTGGCAGCAAGACTGCAAGGACGCCCCCGATTAAAGTAAGAGTCCACTGTGAACGGTGTGAATGAGCTGAGGACTTTTTAAAAAATATGTGTCTGTCCTTGCAGAAGCAGGCGGATCCCAAGCTGGAGAGGGACAAAGCAAGTGCATGGAATCTGAAATTCCAAAATACTTCCTGCATTCTCTCTGGTCCAATGGCTTTTCCAAATATTGATCTTACAGTGGTAGGGGACCAGGGCCTGAATCACAGGGTGATTGCATTGCCCCCCTCTAGTTGGAGGACAGCAGTCACTCTGCCTTCTCCTCATGTGTTTGCAGAGATGATTCTTAACCTGATTTCAAATCTCAGCATCTTATAGATCAAAGACCAAGTTCAAAAATAAAATTCTTACCCTATGTGGGACATTGCTACAAACTCTAGTCTGTTTCATTTTATACTTTTGTGCCCATGGTCCAAGTGTCCTTTGCAGAGAATCCCACTTCCTATCATTGGGGCGGGGGGAGGGACTTCATGAAGGGAAAGGAGATCGTTTGCACTCTCCCAAGTATTCATTGTCTACACGAACTCAGTGATCAGCTGTCATTCAGATCAAAGCAAATGCAATTAGAAAACACAAATCCAGACAAACTCAACTGACTTGGAGTTGGCTCCTGATGGCACCTGCCAAGCTCTGCTCTCTCCATGTGTATCAACTCCAAAAATGCAGAGCAATTGGAACCAAAAATCCCTCACACTCAGGGTAATGCTCAGATGGCAGCTGAGTGTTAGGAACAGACAGGGCCGTGAGAACCAACTGTGGCTCATTTATTTGGAGACTTTTGATACCTAGCGTGGAGGTGACACTCGTGTTCATTAAATTAACTAATTAACCAGAGAAAGTGATAATTAAGTGAAGTGTAACACATAAAGTGAATTTACTGACAACATTTAGGAGGTGAGATCCAATATGCAATGTGGCCCTCCCCACCAGGTCTTGGGTACTGGACAATGGATCCTAATCCAATCCAGTGCAGACCAGCCCTCTGGCCAGTGGAGGTCCTACATGGCCCACGCACCCTGATTCCCTCCATCACTACTGGGTTCCAGGTCAGAGACAGGCTGGGGATCTCTGTGTAGGCAAGGACTGCAGCCTCTCTGTGCACCAAATGGACAGCACAGGGCTCTGTTCTCAGTGGCTCCTGATGGAATGGACTGAGCAGAGAGAGGAAGTGAGAGCTGTCTGGTCCAGGCTCCAGCATGGAATGGACCTGAGCACCGGATTTACAGTGTGTTTGGACAGGCAAAGTGTCCTGCAGCACTTTCCCACCTCAGGTTCTTACCCCTGGGCACGTCGATGCTTTGCTTTTTTATTTTTTCCCCTTTATTTCCAGCATCTGGACATTTCTTTCTAAAGGCTTTGCTAGACGTTAATGAGAAAAGATAACCTCTGCCGCTGCGTGGCTAAAGTATTGCAAATGGGATTATTTGGTGGTCGTTGTTCTCACACACGCCTTAATTTTCGTTGTGCTGTCTGCTTCAGTTGATTGTGCCACTTTCTTGCGCTTCCATGCGTCTGAGACGGTCACTGTCCTTCTGCTGTTTAACCGCCCTGCCTGCCCTGTGTCCCTTCACAGCTCAGGGCTTTGGGGCTTGGGTGCTGTCTCCAGCCAGAAGTCATTTTCCTTTTATGGTGAGCACCTGGATATTTAAAACAAGGATGCTCTAATTTTCTGGTTTTCCCCTTTTTGTGCATAAGCCAGGGTTTGTTCTAATTTTTTAGATTTTTAACTGACACATATTAATTACACATGTTTACGGGATCTGTGTGACATCTCAGTAGTAGGCGTACATAGTGTGGAGTGGCGACATTGGGGTACTTAGGTCTGTCTCCTCAGACGTTTATCTTGTCTTTGGGTTGGGAACATTCGAAATCCTCTCTAGTAGCTCTCTTGCTATGTAGGTGCTTATGGGCACTGCGCTGCGTTAGGGAACACTCAGTTCCTACAGTTCCGCTGCGTGCCCGTGCTCTTCAACTGCGCCTTCTCCATTCTTTTCTTCCAACTCCCTCCCAGGCTCTGGTGACCATGATTCTAGTCATCCCAGCTCCTGCAGGTGTCACACATCAGTGAGAATGTGTGGAATGGACCTTCTGACCTTCACTTAATTCTTTTAAAGTAATGTTCCCTGGGCTCATTCATATTGGCAGAAATGACAGGGTTTTAATGTTCATAGGAGTGAATACTAATATTTTAATGTTTACTTTATTATTATTTCTGTGACTGAATAGTATCCCATTGTCCATGTACATATGCATGCATTTGTGCAGTTTTCTTTACCATTCTCCCATCCGTGGACATCAGGTGCTGCAGATCTTGGTTGCTGCAGTAAGGAGCGGTACACGGGGGAGAGCGCGGACTTCTCTTCTCCTTCGCGATTTCCTTTTCTGTGGTGCACATTCAGTAGTGGTGCTGTGGGCTTCTGTGGTCGCCGTGTCTGCTCTACGAAGACCCTCCATGCCGGTTTCCATAACCCACCCACAGTGACCCTGCACAAAGGTGATCCTGGTTCTGAAGACTCTCAGCTTCTGAGTTGGGCACTGACTTCACAGCAAGAGGTTCTTAGCACCTTGGGAGGATGACACTTTCCAAAACTGTCACAGTGTCACTACAGTGTCTCCCAGTGTACACACCTGTCCACCAACACCCACACATCTACATGAGAATATATGTACATATATTCTTATAAGTTCGTTTTAATGCTTCCTGAGGTCTAGCTTCCACCCCTTTGCATTGGGAAGCCATGACTATAGCTGAAGTCATCCTTGTGATTTCTGTGACCAGTCCATGCAGGGCCTCCCCCTGCTTCACAGAGCAGAGGTGAAAGATCTTTGCCAATCATTGCATAATAGGTAATTAAAAATAAGTGGTTGATCTTAAATCTACGCCTAGTGACTTGTGCACTGCAGTATGTATCAAGCATTTTTCCATAGGTGTCAGTGTTTCCTAAGGTGAAGGAAATCTGTGAAGAGCAGATATATTTTTCTCAGTTAATCTCCACCCTTGAAGATCCCTTCCAGACTAGAAGTTATTTTCCACCACTTTTATGAGGACATGGAATGCTTTTGTTTATGGACCGCTACCATAGTTCATACACTTAATTCTTTACTCTGAAATAGTGGGAGAAATTCTGGAATCGTGGAAAGACTAAAGTTCATGAAACAAACTACCACCGTACCTTTCTTTCCTATCAGGAATATTTTTGAAGATGGGAGATGTTTGTATCAAGGCAGCGCCAGGCACCATGCGAAATCAAATGCTTCTGATGCACTATGGAGGTGAGGCAGCCTGAGCAGCGGCTGTGTACACGGAGGCTATGACCAGATTCTGCAGATTCAGATCCTGGCTGTGATGTATCTGGGAGAGGTGACCTTGTAGGATTCCACAACCTGCTCCTCTTGTCTGCAAACCAAGGCCGAGAGAAGCACCTTCTTCACAGAAGCATTTGAAGACCAGAGGGGAAATGTTGCCTAGCAACGGGAAGAGGACTAAGTGTTTGGCACAAGTGAGGCACCCATGATGTTTGAGAGTCTTTGGAGGGGGGAAAGCTGTTGATATCACCACACCAGCTCTCCTCCTGCCCTGCTCATATCATTAGATAAGTAATTTAACATATTTCCAACCCTAGGTGGGAAAGGTCACAAAACAGGGCAGACTTAGTTAGAAAAGCCAGTTGAGAAAGAGATTTGACAGCCAAGGTAACATGATCAAGACTGTCCCATGCTGAGGAACATCAGATAGTATGATGGCTGTTCAAATCCTGGTGGGGCAATACATTTCAAGGGGAAGAATTTGAATCCATGACTTTGACACTGAAATGGCCCTGCCAGAAGGAGGAGGAGCACGTGCACATCTCGGAGGCTGAGATGTAACACTCTGGTTTCATCAGACATCAAAATTGGAAGCTTTCTTTCTACCTAAACTTGCCCCAAATTTCCCCCATGGCCTGAATCACTCCAAACATTCTTTGTGATCTTCAGGGGAGAATTAGCATTTTCTTCACTGGAAATATAACTTTGAAATAAAATTTCCTGTGCATTTGGAAAGGGGTCGATGTCATTTTTAAAAGAGATCAAATATAACTTTGAGAACAAAGAAAGTGTCCAAGTATTTGCTCAGAAGAACAAAAGGGAGTGTGACTTTGAAAAGCTATAAAGAGGTTGTGGTGTCTGTTGCAAGGAGAGAAACATGAAGGATTTTTTTTAAAAAAATCAATTAGGTTCTTAAATAAATCACACAGTGTTATTCGGGGATCCCTGCTCATATGTGCGTTTTCTATGGTTGGTTAATGGACATTCACCAAGGAGTTGTTAGATAAACTATGGCCGCCATCACCAGGCAGCAAGTCCCCACATCAGCCATATGATGGATGAGAATACTGCTTATTATCAGCTCTCTACAAGGTGAGCCAAGTGAGGCAGGGAGAAGACACATAACGTGCTCAGAGACTCAGAGTGAGAGGTAGTCGAACTGAGACTTGAACCCAGGCAGGCTGATTGCTCAATTTCCCAAGAACCAAGTGCCAGGAAGAAAGACCAGAAAGAGGAAACAACACAGTAACAATGAGAAAGGCATGAAGGAAGCAAGAAGGGATACATGTGTTTGCACTGCAGAATCATTGGTATTATTCTATAGGGTGAGTTCAGAAGAATGTTTGGTTGGGAAGCATGTGTGTGATAGAATGAGGGACAGGACAGGATGCCAAGGAGCGTCTGGTGCTTGGAGAGCAGGAAGGGAGAACGCGTCAATTGTGCAATAGCAGACGAGGGCAGTGAGGAGGCCAGTGGAGGGAAAGCCTTCCTGAGGCCTCTGTTTCCTCTAGGAATTGAGAGGCAGGTGCTTTCCTGATGACACAGTGGGTATGACAACTGGTGATGAAGATGCCTGGATTCTTGTCCCAGGACTGTTGAGTGGACTTCAGAGTCTGCTCAGGACAGGAGAGCACACACTCAGAGGCATGAAGTTTCTCTCAAGATATTCTTCCACAGCTTTTGACCACAGAAACATGGGTGCGATCAACACAGTCATTTGATTTCACAGGAGTTTGTAATGGCGTAGGGGAAAGGTATGAGAACTTGGATGCTCATGATCCATGTGCAGAAGTGCCTGAGGGGATTGCACATGGGATCCAGCTGGAAAGGGGTGCTCACCAAGAAGAGGCTTAATGGGCAGACACAGCAGGGAGGGACCTAAAGGGCAGACTGGTGAGGTCAAAGGGCAGGTGTCACAAGGGTGTGGTACGAGGGTGTGACTCCAAATGGAGCTCACTTTTGCGTCATCTCAGTAAAAGACAGAGCAGGGGCTCGGGGTTTATGTTGAGACTATGGGGACAGCTGAGTCTGGTGTAGCCAGCTGGCTTCTGTAAGCTGCTCAGGGACCCACCAAGCTGGATGCAGCTGCTGAGCTCAACACACCATCTTGCATAAAGCAAGGAGGTGTTATTGTGCTGCCCCGTGGTCTTCCGAGGGGCAGCTTACTATGCAACTTATTCTCCAGTGGTGTCCCACTTCAAAAAAGGAGGGGAGGAAGGCAGGAAAGAAGGAAGAGAGAGAGGAAGAAAATAAAGGAGGTAGGGACAAGGAAATTGAAAAGTGGACACTTGGCTTCCGTGCCTCAGAAGGGACTTCAGCAAGGGGTGGGCTGACCGGGCCATATCATCAGCTTCGTGGTGAGTCCGTCTTTGATCTCAGTGGTGCAATGGCTGAACTTTCTTTCTGTTCTCACACATGTGAGGCTCCTCCCCACAAGGCCAGGGGACGAGCTGCCCTGGTCTCGCAGCCTGTCCCTCTCCTCACAGACTGATTGGCCACCATCTCCTCCCAGAGCTCAAATGACCTCCTGGCCTCTGGGAAGGCTGTGGCCTCTTCCTGTGCTGGACCAGCATGGGTGAGGGCCGCTCAGAACCTGCAGGGTCCTCCTGTGTCCTGTTAAGGTTGCAATTCAACCTGTAGCTGCTGATGGATTATTTCTCCCCTGTTTCCAATGCTGGACTGCAGCCTCCACGGAGGTATTTGAGCTCTTTATTTTTACTTAACTCTTGACTGGCAGTGCCTAGCACAGTACTTGCTCTTAGTTCACCTTGAATGTGCCCAGCATAGCACTTGTTGCTTAGTTACTCCTGGTAGACATCACCTAACTAGAACTGGGAAAGGAAGTGAAAGGAGGAACCAAGTACTTGTGTCTGCTTAGCAGAGGAGGGTGGGGAAGCTTAAAGACCCTCAGAAGCGCCTGGCTCCCCATGAGCAGCGTTTTCAGATCCAGTTGTGGTGACAGTCTGAGGCACAAGCCCTTCCCTGTCATCTCCCCTGCCACATTAGCCACTGGGAAGGGGGCTTGTGTCTGAGGGTAGCTATTTCTGGAAGCTCGTGTATTGTCCTGGGCATGCACCTGGAGACATTCCACGTGAGATGGCTCCAGATTCTTGTTTTAGCCTGTGCTAATTTAACTTCCCATGGAGTACTTAGAGAAGCAATTGCTCCATCACAGGAGGAAATGCCAGCACATCCTTGAATGCACCTCAGACAACCAAGTGTGGAAATCACACATTGTGCAGGGCTGTTATTTACAGCCTTAAAGTTTTATTTCCACTAAGTGGATATTATATATCTTCACATCAAACACAGCTGAGCTTCTGGGAATTTCTTGTCTGTCTGGGTTTTG
This sequence comes from Chinchilla lanigera, assembly GCF_000276665.1. Taxonomy (NCBI): domain Eukaryota; kingdom Metazoa; phylum Chordata; class Mammalia; order Rodentia; family Chinchillidae; genus Chinchilla; species Chinchilla lanigera. The sequence goes on along the minus strand of NW_004955482.1, from coordinate 3,648,893 downwards.
TTCTCATCCAAGTCATCAGCACCTGTTTTGATTGTCATCTGATGGTGCAGGTTGTATTAGCATTTATTGGAACAGGACAAAGAGCTGGGGTCTGCTGTATCAAAGGGTGAATCAGCTTCCAACTTGAATTAAGCTCTGTCTGTGGGAAATGAAGAACCTGAGTCAGGGATGTGATATAATTACTAAGTATTTCTTCTCTGTGCACGGCCAAATTGCATTATGAGTCCTGAACCCACCCAGTGAAGGCTGAGGAGAAATGTGCTAACAGAGGCCACACAGAAAATGAAGGGAGATGGTGCTCACTTTAACATCGGAATCGTAGCGAGACCTGCCCTTATGTGTGTGGGTCCGAGGTGGCTAAATTGCTTCAACCACAAATTGAACAAACAGATCCTGTATGAAACACTTTCATATCCAAGAGACTTGATTCACAAGACCTGTGGAATGTGGTCAGGGGCAGGAGCCACTGAGTGTGTGGATACAGGATGTAAGCTGAAGAGCTCTGGCTTCAAGTCTTCTCCTTACCTACTCTGACTTGTGACACAAAGTTCACCTGGCCGGGTATCAGCTTCCCCGCTACTAAAGTCCAGATGACAATTCTATCTTTCATGTGAGGTTGAGGGAACTAAGGGGTGGGCCACATAAGTGAGTCAGAAAGTGGTTTTCACATAATGCTGTGGCTGAAATAATATCGGGAGCAGTTTTCATTGCCATTGTGCATATGGTAACCACTCTTTCTAAAGCCATAAAAGCCCGAGGGGTTCCCTTATAGGTGCAGATTTGTATCATAGAGAATAGTCTTTTCCTGAAAGTGTTTTAAAACACTGTACATTTTGTTCCTACAATACTGGTATTTTGGTTTATATGTCGATGTCCCCCCAAATCCTCATTTACTCAGAGGTAGGGATTTTGGGAGGTGACTGGATCACAGGGGTGTGATACTAACCGGGGGCCAGTCCACGGATGAGTTTATAGTTAAACATGATTTGGGAGGTGGAGCCTGGTTGGAAGAGGTGGGTCACTGGGGGCGTAGCCTGGAAGAGCCTGTGTCCCTTCTCGCCCTTTGATCTCTGCTTCTTGCCTACCCTGCCATGGACTGTTTCCCCTCTGCCATGACCCTCTGCCTTCTGCCCTGCCTTGGAAACAGCTGATTATGGACAGGTACCTCTACAAATTGTGAGCCAAAAGAAAACTTTCTTCCTTTTAGTTTGGCTTTTAGGTACTGTGTCTCAGTGATGACAAAATAAGTGAGATAACTGGCACAAATAAGTCACACGGGATCGAGAACAGAAAGCTTGACTTTGCAGCACCCTGGGCCCCCTCATCAGGCCCGTGGGAGCCCCATGCATGATTTAGCTCTCTAAAGTTCTATGAGCCCAGCGGAACTCTTAAGAGTTTCAAATTTTTTTTTCCTGTTCTCTTAGGTACCAAAAATCAGGTCTGGAAATGCTGCCCTGCATAGAAGAGCCCCTCACAGGACTGCCCCTGGAGAAAGGTAGCAATACTTCCATTACTGCCCAATCAGCTTCCCTTAATGAGGAGAGGGCTCGCTTACAAGTGGGAGCAGAGGGTTAAAATCCACTTGCAAAACAAACCAGCTGACACACCTCTGCTGGACTCCATGGAGAACATCTTTCCATGAGTTCAAAATTGAAAGCTGCTTGCAATATCACCTTAATTAGCTGAATCCATTCCTTGGCCAGGCAATTACAGAAATTGCACAATTGCTGAAATTGAGATCATCCCTGCGGCCCTGGTCAGAAGTTAGCGACAGACGCTCTTCCTTAAATGTGTTATTCCTAAAATAGAAGTGGGCAGAGTCTCCTGCGCAGAGGAGGTGATGGGAATGAGTGTCTGGGATGAAGGTGCGAGTTGGAGAGGAAGAAATGGGTTCCAAAGGATGCTGTCATCCTAGGCAGCTGCTGGCGAGGAGACAGAGAAGCATGCTGTGCTTCAGAGAGCCCTGCAGGGATGGCATCCGGGTCTCAGCTGGACTGGGTTTATCTGCTTCCACTGGGCCTCATACTCATCATCCACCCAAGAAGCATTTATTGAGCACCAACCACACCCTGTGGGGGGGATTCATAGTCCCTGGATAAACCAAGTATTGGCCGGAAGGATGCTGCAGAGTTGCTATCAAAAGCACTCTGGGAGCACAGGTGGGGAGAGCTGGTCCTGATCAGGAAACATTACTGGGTGGCTTCATGGAAGAGGTGACTTGGACCTCAGTATGCACACAGAGGGCAGAATGGTTTCATCCTGCAGGCCAGGGCTGGGTTTCCACGGGGTCCTACTGGAAAGAGTTGTGAGGTCACAGTGGCAGCCAAGGGCAGTGTGTGCCCATGGTTGCTGATGTCAGCCACCACCTTCGAGGAGACTAGGAGGTGGGTCTACCATAGTCAGCACCCTGGTCTCCATCCACAGGGTTTGAAAATAGGATGCTTCTACTGCATCGGGCCCAGATACGTGTTTTGGTGACAAAGGTTTTATTTTGTGCACGTGCATGTGAGTGAGAGAAGGGAGGTTTAATATTTTAAAAATAGGATTTCCATATTCTCTTAACAAACTGGATGACCTGGCTGCACAGAGCCCCCCTTTGATGTCTCTCATGGAGTCGGGATGTGGGGGAAGGCATCTCCTCAGAGGTCTCATCATCAGTGTCCTGTGCTTGAAAAGAAAACCGGTAAGGATCTGGGGCAGAAGGCAGCAAACTGTTTTGCAAAGGACCAGACAGTAAACACGCTGGGCATGGCTGGCCACGCAGTGTCATAATGCCGTCACAGTGTGAATGCTGCCACAGACAATACTTCAGTGTGAGTGTGGATTGGTACCAATAAAACTTTATTTACCCAAAAAAGGCAGCTGGCAAATGTGGCTCCCAGCTCAGAGTCTGGGAACCCTGGATCCAGGGAAAGGATCATCCAGAGGACCAGAAAACACAAAAGGCCCTAAAGTAAGAATGGATTTTGTAAGCTGAAGTTGCACAGAGAAGATTCTGGTGTCAGCACGGGATCAGCGAAGGAGCAGATTGCCTGAGATAACCTGTGCTTTAGATTTGGAATCTAAGTAGAAGGTAAAGGTAGGGGGAGAAGTTATTACACCTAAATCAATTCTAACATATACTGAATTTAACAGTTTTTTACAGTGTGCTTGACCCAGAACAGGCACTCATAAATATATGGAATTAGTGAGTCATGGACTCAAAGCTATTTTGTTGCACATTCATCACACGTCAGCGGGCTTTCCAACAACATCTACCCTGTGATCATCTTCATGTCTCAAGCCAGGGTTAAATGCCTGAAGTCCTTTCTGACTGCAGTAGAAAGGACAGAAGAAAGTTTAAGCAGCAAGTGTCTCACACGATAAAAGAAGCAGGATGTATTGTTGAGTAATAGCCCATTGTTATGCAGTATAATTCTCTGAAAACTATGAAAATACATTTGGGACCCTTTAGAATGCTCTCAGATGTCTTGGTAACTGAAACATCTCATTTTGTGATTAAGAGTTTAGTGTAAAAAATACTGCTGATTTGCAATATTGCTACAGGCCGCAGAAGAAGGCAAGGAATATTAGGTAGAGCTTACAGTCCAGCATTTCTCAAGTTGAGGGGAAGCTGAGAAGCTATAGGACTATGTCAGTGTGAATATCATGCTATATGCTCTCAATCAAACGGTGGGAGCACCACTGCCTTTTTGATTCTTTAATTATTTTAATTACATCCTGTGAAAAGTTTGTTTTTTGCAGCTGTATTTTTCCCATGGCTTCTCTGCCTCTTTGCAAAGAGGTGGTGGCTCTGCAGGCCAGATCCCCAATACAGCGGTGTCCATGTGCCTTTAGTATCACTGTATCTTGAGTTTCCTCTGTGCAGGGCACCTCCTCTTTGTCCTTGTCCTCAACTCTCCATCCTTGCCTCCTGCGCTCTGTCCTGGGCAGTTGCTCTAAATGGGGGACAGCAACAGGCTTCTCAGTGCTCTGATTTCTCATGGGGTAAATCAGAGGGAAGGAGGGAGGAGAGTGAGGTCAAACTGTTCACCCCTGACAGCTCCAGTGAAGTCCTCCACAGGGTGGCTGTGTCCGCTGAGTGGTTGACTTACATGACCTCCTCTACCAAGTTGTAGTAGAGTCCTCAGCCCCAACCCTGTGGGCCTAGGGCGGGGTTCCCTACATCGTGTTCAAATCTCTGTGCCATGTAAATCAACCCTAGGCAATGCTCCATTTCTTTCCTGTTGCTGGTGGTCAATCCTGATCATCAACTTGACTGCAGGAAGAGACTTCTGGAAAGTCAATGGGATCCTCGGAACCATGGCTGACAATGGCTTAATCCACTGATGAGGTCATAGCAGGAAAGGGTGGGGCTACATTAGGAGGTGGGGCTCAGCAACAGGATGTGTGTCTCGGGAATGTGACCTTGGGACTATCTCTGTTGCCTGGCCTCTTCCTCCTTGACTCTCTCCAACCCATTCTTCTTCCGGCCATCATGAGTTGAGCAACTTTATTCCACCACACCCTTCTGCAATATCTCTACCTTGCAGCGAGCCAGCCATGGACTAAGCCTCGGGAACTGGGAGCTCAAATGAACCTCTCCTTCTTTAAGTTGTTTATTGCAAGTGTCTGGTCACAGCGATGAGAAAGCTGACTAATGCACGGTTGGAACCTGAATAGCACACTCACTAATGACAATTACTTGTTTAAACCCATAACACAAGTGTTCTTTTAAGGATAAATGTTGACATTCTGGAGTGATTTTTAAGGTAGATATTGAAAAAGGGATATGAATTGTTCAGGAAATATACCGAAAAATTAAAAGGTGATTTATAGCTGACAGAAATTGGAACTCACTGACTTTGTCTAGCCATGTTTTTATTTGTTGGTGTTTAATTTACATTTCATGTTTGATTTTACACATAATAGCACTAGGGAAAGGAAGGGATGTGCCCGTACTCACTGGGAAAATAGTTGTGTATCAAAGCCATATTACAGCCCAAGTATTCATAATTGTCATCCAGCCACAGTTGGTTTTGTTGTACTGAATGGCTTAAACCCAGCACTAATGATGTGGGCTGAACAATAAGACAGTATTGCCAAACAGCCTAGGTTCTGCCAACCAGCCATTGAAGATATTGTAAAACTTCATCACACGTCGGTTTTCTGAGCTGAATGGAGTCTAGTGGTCTTGGGTGGCTTAATCCAATGTCTGCCATATTTCTCAAAAACCACCTATCACAAATAGCTGGGTGACACATTTTGGTCCTCTTTCCTGTGTACACTCACAGGGACAGAGACACTCGGCAGCCAGTTCACTGTCACATGTCACTGGAACTCAAGAAAAAAATAATCAGAAGTTTGGGCAGCCCCAGGGGACAAGAAAAGCAATGTTGGAGCATGTCCTGCCATGCAAGAAAATCCCAGGCTGATGTGGGGCATAGAATGCTATATATTAGTGCTCATGTGTGATATCATATCGTATCATATCAGTAACTAGCTATCCAGAATGTTGGGAGTTGTTGGACCCAGTATCCTAAGCCCCCTGATGAAACCATGAATAGAACCTTTTCCCCATTTAAGATGAACGGTCCTCTTGTATAAATGGTGCAGAAGACATCCGTTGGATCCAAATGCAGGCTAAAATCCTCTTAAAATTGTTACCAAAATTTTAAAATGGGAAACTCAATGTAAACATCTAGATTTCTAGATTCTCCTGACTTCTTTGTCTCTGGCCCAGTCTGGTTGTTTGTCCTCCTGACCCCCGTTAGATGGGCCATGTGCCCCACTGTTCCGGTCATCACCTGGGAGGGTACATTTTTATTCTCTTCCTTCTGCCTTCCCTCCCTTCCTTGTGTTGATATTTTGATTCTGGGACATGAACACATTCTAGTTTGATTTTACAGTGAAAAAGAGCTGCATGAAACTGCTCATGACTAGCTGTCCCTCAGATTCTGAGAGCTTTTATAATTCTCAGCCCGTGTGGTTCATTCAGACCCAGAATCTGGTTGGGAGCCTGAGCACTGAAGTTGGATCACTGGGAGGTGCACCCTATGCACCCTATGCGCCTTGTTGTTGCTGAGGTTTTGTCAGATCAGTGCTGTTTTGGAACCGTGCTGTCCAGAATTTAATCACTTTTCTCAGTTGTCATCCTTGTCTAGGTTACCTGAGTGAACTGAAAACAATTTCCTCGTACATCTGTCAAGCTAATCCATTTCCTGTCACCTTGTATATTGAGTCAAATCAAATATATACACTAATCTTTAATTTATAGCAGGAATTTCATTATATCTTGTGGGATTAAAAGAAAGGCTTTGTTTTGATCCTAACATGTATTCCGTGAGCACCACTTATTATCACGTTGGCTCAGTGAGTTGAATAAATCTAGCTGCTCTCTCTGCTGCCGGGCTTATTAAGTATAGTGAGAATTTGAACACTTTTAGTTCTTCCCAAAATTTTTCTGGGAAAGTCCTCAAGAAAGAATATTTAGGTCATTAACTGAAGTAATCTTTGCCCTGACAACTTCATTATAGAGTGGTTTAAATTATTCTTTATGTTATTAAGCAGTCACCTAAACTTTCAGAAGAAAAGTACTGTTCTCACAATTAAGTGAAGGCCAGATACTAGGAATTATTATTATAATTATTGCCATTAAGCTGTAGTCATCACATCATGAGAAATCTAGTCCTCCATCTGTAATCTATGTCATGAGAATGTTACTCTTTTTATAAAATTTGAGCTTGGTGGGCAAACTGCAGGGGCAGCCAGCGGCTGTGAATTTCCCTGTTAAGAAATATTGTCTCTAACCAGCACTCTCTGACACAGACCAAGTTCTCTGCTGAGGCAGATGGGTCTCTCCATGTCTCTGCACACGCGCGCGCACACACACACACACACACACACACACACACACACACACACACACGCACACTTCCTGGAGCTGCTGATTTCTGTGGGTTTTTCCTCCCAGTGAGAGCAGAAGGTGGCTTCATAAGGGGCCATGGGGAGAGCAGGTGTTTCCGAAGTTCTCCATCCCTTGCAGGACCACACTCTTCACCATCCCCTGGGTCGTGCACAGAGCAGAGGCTATGCACACCTGTAGTATATTGAATACTTGTGTCAAGAACACCAGCAGCCCAGTACTGTATAGAGCAGCAGCTATTTCACCTTGTGATCACGCAGCTGACAGAGAGAGCTGTGGCTCCTGCCCCTGCCCGTGTCTTGGGAGAGGCTGCACCCCATAGCACTAGCCCAGGATGAGGTCAAAATTCAGCATTTAGTGTATGGCTTCTACTGAAGGAGTATTGTGTTTGCACCATCTCTAAGAGGAAAGCTTGCAAGTCAGACCACTGTAAGTCAGGAACGTCTGTACATTATACGATCTTCACAGCTACTCAGGGTAAAGGCCTTGATCTTGTCGACTCTACTTCCCCAGCGAGCAGTCACCGCACTCTCTGTGCCCCAGCTGAATGTCTTAATTTAGGGTGGCCCCTTTATATGGACATGAGGTCCCCACAGATGGGCTGTCACATTTCCCACTCCAGGGGTTAGGGACATGTGATCTCTACTTGCTGAGCAGAAGTTCATCCTGGGGAAAATTGGAAATGTCAGAACACTGATAAAACAGCCTCTTGCAGTAATTCAGCTTTATCAACCCTAATATCCCTTAATACTTTCCCAAAGGGGAGGAAAACCCTATAGAATTAATTGCCTAAGTTAATGCGCAGAGAGCTGATCTTTCTTCCAAACAGGAAAAGCAGCAGCATTTTGTAAACAGAATCTAATCTTCAGTCATACATCTGCAAGTGCAAACTCCCACCAGATTTCTGATAATTATAAGATACTAATAATGGCCCAGCACAAGAAAAGAGTTATATTTAGATGCACTGTTACTCAGAAATGCAAGCTCCCCTGAACTAGATGATTCTGAATGATTTTGATGGCCAACATTTTCCCACCTGCAGCAGGAAAACTGACTGGAAAGTCCTGCTGTAGATGGAAGTAGAGGTGAAATGTATGCTAACTGAGATTTTTCGTTCTTGAGTTTTCCGACTGGAGCTCAGGTAGCACAGAATTCCACCTTCTTTCCAAGCAATGGCACTAAATATTCTGGGCTTATGCATGGCTCTGTCTTTTTCCACATTTCCCAGCCTGACCCTAATCATGGTATCCACGAAACTCCTGTGTACTAGGGCTCCCCTGTGTGTTTAATCCACTTCCTCAAGGTGGTGTCTTAGAAAATATCTGGTGTTTACCTTGAAGCTCATGTAGGTGTTTACCTTGAACTCACATTGTGGTGGTTCATCAGAGAGCCCGCATTTCTTGGTTTCTTTGATTCAGGCTGCGCTTTGAGGATCTCTCCAGGGTGCTCCTGGGAAGTCTAGTTCATCCCCACTCTGAGTCCACTGCACAAGAATATTTCAAATATTCCTAGAGCAGCTCTCTCTTGCTACTGTAATTTCTGGTTTTAAAATCACTTATACTTTTCTTAGTGCATTTTTGCAGTGCATGATTCCATCATAGTGAGAGGCTGGAACATGCACATAACACACCTTAGTTCCTTTTAGTTTCTTCTGTTCCCTTACTCCATCATTAGATCCTCTTCCCATTTGCAAAAAACTCTACCTCATTTCCTATTGTCTATCTTTTGTTTTGCACTTTAAATTATTTGTACTTTGGATTTCTCATATAAGAGGAGCCATGTGATATTTAACCTTGTGCATTTGATTTGTTTCACTTAATATTACGGTCACCAGGTACATCTGTTTTCCTACAATAACTCCAATTTATCTTTGTTTCTGGCAGAGTGGTGCTCATTGTGTATAAATGCTAGATTATTTTTATCCAATCATTGATGATGGACATGTGGGTCACTTTCAAGATTTAGGAATTATGAACTGTGTTGCTATAAACATGATATGTGTGTATCACTGTAGTATGACATCTTTTACTCTTTAGGGAAGACACTTAGAAGAAGATTAGCTGGGTTAAAAGGAATTTCTACTTTCAGTTTTCTGAGGCATCTCCATACTGATTTACATAGAGGCTGCACTAGTTTACATTTCCTTTTTTTTTTTTTTTTTTCCGGTACTGGGAATCGAACTCAGGACGTTGCGCATACCAGGCAGGCGCTGTGCCACTGAGCTAAATCCCCAGCCCCAACATTTCCACCAAAATGTGGAAGAATTCCTTTTTCCGAGTAGCCTCATCAAGATTAGTTATTATTTGGTTTCTTAATGATAGCCATCCTTTCTGAACTAAGGTGAAATCCCACTGTTATTTTAATTTGTATTTCTGTGATGGCTAGAGATGTTGAACATTGTTTTTCATGCATATCTTGGTCATTTGAACTTCTCCTTCTGAGAAATATCTATTCATTTTTGGTTGCCTGTTGTTTGAATTTTTAATTTTGGAGTTCTTTATAAATATTTTCTAGTCTTTATAAATTCTTGACATTACTCCTGTATTCATAATGTAGCTGGCATGCATCATAAAAATGGTCTGTGACCCCTGGGCTGAAGTAATTTCTCAGTCCACCAGCTATGGTGACATTTCAATGGCTCAAATAGGTCTTTTGTGAAGACTGACACATTTGCATAGTTATTTTCGAGTTGGTATTTCAATGCATTACAGAGAAATGTTCAAACTCATTTTCCTAAGCTTTGAAATTCATGTTACAAATACTAATATTATATTTGTAAAGATAATAAATTTTACAATTGAAACCAAGTTCATTAAATGCAGTCATGTACCCCATAACCACATTTTGGTGAATGGCCGACCACACACATGACAGCTGCTCCTGCCTAGGTTTATTTTTATTTATTTATATTTTGGTTTGGTTTTTCTCCGGTACCGGGAACCGAACTCACGACCTTGCACTTGCCAGGCAGGCGCTTTGCCACTGAGCTAAATCCCCAGCCCCCTGCCTAGGTTTATATCACCTCGTGACACGTAGCCTTCCTGCCTTGTGAATGCGCCCTCTGTGGTGTTCACATGACAAAACTGCATGAAAATATTTCAAATATTCCCAGAGTCTGTCCCTGTCAGTAGGTAACATAAGACTGTAATTCAACTGCAGCACAAATTTAATGTTTTCATTTCTTTTAAAGCTATTCCATTAAGAATAAAACTATATAAATTTGTAAATGATCCTCACAAACGTAATGTGTTTAACTCTGAAGTGGAGTGACCTCAAGTCCTATTAAACACACTGATGTCCATGGATTGGGAGGATAATTATGTTGAGTGAAAGAAGCCAGACACAGAAAAAACAGTGCTGCATGATCTCATGCCTACGTGTGACATAAAAGAAAACGACCTCATACAAGTTAAGAATGGAAAAGTTTTAATCAGAGGCTGAGAGAGTAGGGGAAACAAAGAATGGGAAAGGATGGTGAGTGATCCCAGCTGCACAGGAGAAGTAGGTTCTACTGTCACACAGTGGTGTGACTGCAGGGAATGATACCACACTGCATTTTTCTGACAAAGCTTGAAGACAGAATTTTGAAATTCTTCACCACAAAGAAATGATAAATCATTATCTATCTTGGTTACTTTTCTCTTATTGCTGAGACAAAATATCTGAAGCCAAAATTAAGGAAGAAAAGGTTTATTTAGCTCACAGTTTGTGGAGGTTTCAGTCCATACTTGGCTGGCACCAAAGCAGGGTGGAACTTGGCAGAGAGCAACAGCTTATAGTGGCACAAAACAGCAAAAACAACAAGAGTGAAAAGGGAGAGGCAACAGCAAGCCTCTTTCCCTCCTTTATTGTGTATGCAGGCTCCCTGCCCCAGGGCGGGTGTAGCACTCACATCCATAATCCCAGCAATGGACCATGGATCAATCATAAACTCTAGAAGCCTGCCCCATGACTACATGAGGCTTTGGAGGGACATCCAGACACAAACCATAACATTCCATTCTTGGCCCCCCAAAGACTCATGTATATCCCTTTATGCAAAAGACATTGTAGTCCATCTCTAAGACTTGCCCAAGTCCTAATAGTTTCAGCACTGCCGAAAAGTCCAAGTTCCAGGTCTCCTCCAAGATCTAAGGCAAACTCTTAGCTGTGACCCCCTGGACAAATGAAAAGTTAAACACTTCCAGCATTCAATGGCACAAGATAAGCAGTACCATTCCAAAAGATAGAAACAGGAGAATGCAGAACATTGGGACCAAAGCAAGTCCAAAACCTTGCAGGGCTAACATTAAGGCCTGCAGTTCTGTGTGGAACATCTGAAGCAATCTGGCAAAGTGTGAGCTCCCGGGGGCTCCACCTCTTCCAGTGGCACTTCCAGCGGCTGTAGCTCCCACAGCTTCTCTCTTAGGCCTACTTTGCTCCCTCCTTGTAACTCTCCTTAGATGATCCACATTCCTGGCTTCTCCAAACTTCTGGGGTCTCCAGTGTACCTTTGGCTTCTCATTCACAGCTTCATATACTGCTCTCTCGAGGCACACTGCCTGACCTCCCGGGCTTTGCTTTGAAATCTGGGTGGAAGCCTCTTTAATCTCAGAACTCTTGCATTTCACATGTGCCTAAAACCAGTGCCACGTGGATGCTGCCAAGGTCTGCTGCCAGCTACAGCAGTAACCAGGGTTTCCTTTCTTAGCTGTAGGTGTTGAGTGCCCAGATCACTGAACACTCTGAGCCCGATTCTGAGGAAAAAATTCTCAATGCCACCATTCTGGACCCTGGTGCGGCTGCTGCCATTTTGGAATATGGCACTCTGCAGCTTTTTCTCAAAGCAAAGTCTTTAACTTTTGCAGGATGAAGCTGCAAAACATGGAGACGTGCTGCTGCTTGTGATGCCCTAAGGCCATTTTAGAGAGCAAATCTCTTTCCCTCTCTAGTATTGTTTGCAGCCTCCCCACCCCATGGCAGGTATAGCCCTCATACCCATAATCCCACCATTGGACCATGAATCAATCATAGACTGTAGACGCCCACCCCATGACCTAATGAGGGTTTGGAGGGACATCCAGACACACACCATAACAATGTTTGAGGAGGTAGATACATTTACACAGATTTGAACATAGTACAATGCATGCACATATTGAAACACCACAGGTAAGGGGCTGGGGATTTAACTCAGCAGCACAGCGCCTGCCTGGCAAGCGCAAGGTTGTGAGTTTGATTCCTGGTACTGGAAAAAAACCAAAACAAACAAACAAACAAAAAAAAAAACAAAAAAAAAGAAAAAAAAAGAAAAAGGAAACACCACAGGTACCACATAGCCATGTATAATTCTTAGGTATTGATTTTGAAGAGTTTAAAAATAATTTTAATTATCTAACATAAATAAATTAAACATGGTAATAACGCTTGAAACTTGAATATCTTTTAAGCCTTTCAATTTAAAACCACAGCCTAATATGATTTTCTCAGTTATGTATTTTGAGACCACAATGCTAATCTGTCACCTCAGTCTGCAAAATGTAGGTATTTCAAATACTAAAGACAGAAAGTTAAACAATCACACTATAACAGAATAAAAGCCTTGATAGAGCCTTGATTCACTTCAATGTCTCAGCTCTAAAGCCCATACTTCCTCAGTGGGAAATAAGCAGTGTGGAAATAATTTTACTGTTTCTAGTAGCCTGGGGGCACGTTCTGAGCAAATTAGGACTTCCTATCCTAGGATGATCTCTCCTCACCTGGGGATGGCCACTTGCTGACTGGGAGTTTTGAGTGGGACAGGAGTTGAAACTGTAAGTGGGGCAGGGGATTATTCCTGCAGCCAAGAAATCCACAATCCTACTGTCACATGGGATCTGGTTGTATGACCCGTTCTTTCACCTCAGGGGGGCTCTGAGCAAATGGTCTTCTAGACTGAAGTCACGCAGTGGCTGGCTGTGGTCTGATTGTGGTGTCTGAGGCCCAGGCTGCTCACCCCTGCTTGGAACCAAGGATCTATTTGCTGCTCTTCCTGCACTGAATTCTCTCCCCAACCTCCCTGCCTATCAGGTCCTGTGGAGTTATGTCACTCACATTTATCCTGTTCCCTTCTAACCAAAAGATTTTTACTGCCTAAGGTACCATGAAAAAATGACAACCCACCATTGTTGTTTCTATGCCATTTAGAAAACAGTTTTCTGTTTTTGCCTATTTTTTTTCACTAACTTTATCAAATTCATTAAACTAAATGATGGACTTTTCAAATGTGATATGACTGAGTCTTTTTAGTGTTCCTTTACCTGCTAAAATGCTGCATACAAATGCTGTCCAAAGTACTTTACTAGTATGTTTTCTTTTCAATATATTCTGAAATGTCAATTTAATAGATCCCCCCAAAATATCTGTAACTATGAATACAGGTGCACGATTTAAAATTGTCACTAGGGATTATAAAACATGTTGTAGTGTGTATCTGGAGCTTCCCCCAAAGGCTGATGTTTGTAAGATTCTTTCCTAGCCTGTCCTGTTCTTCAGTGGCGGTGGCACCCTTAGGGGGTCGCGTCTGGTGGAAGGAAGGTAGGTCACTGGGGTGTGCCCTGGAAGGGACATGGGGGTCCTGGTCACTTCCTGTCTGCTTCCTGGCCACAATGAGGGGAGCATCTTTTCCCCACCACACACTCTGACCAGGATGCATTGCCTGGCTGCTGGCCCAGATGCCAGGAGCCAAGTGACCATGGACTTAAACCTCTCAAACTGGAGCCCAAAGAACACTGTCCTCCTCACCGATTGATATTCTCAAGTGTTTGTCTCAGGGACAGAAGGCTCACAAATGTAACATCAATACATCTACATTTCTACATAGTAGAAATCAAAGCATGTATATACAGTAAATATCTCTTAGATATTAAAATCTTCTACTGAAGTGCAGATTCCCACAATCTCCTCTGGACTAGTGCAGTTGACTCTTCAGCTGTGGTGGTGCTTCAAGTTATATCCCTCTCCCACTCTCTCCCCTTCAAGAGAACGGCTACTGGCTTCATAGTTTTGAAAAGCTTACCCTAATGTACAACCGGGTTTGCTAACCACTCTTTAACTCCTGGAAATCACTAATCTGCTCTGTACAATTTTTTTCACTTCCAAAATGTCACATGAGTGAAATTATACCACATGGAACTCTCTGAGGTTGGCAGTGTATTCTTTATTACAGCTGAGCAGTACTCCATTGGCTGGAACCATCACCGTGGGCTCAGCTCTTTACTTCTTAAAGGAAATCTGGGTTGTATTCTAGTGTTTAGCTACTATGACTAGTGTTTATTAGCACGTGGGTGTATTTTTGTTTGAGCAGATGTTTGTCTTCATTTCTCTGAGATAAATATCCATAAGTTCAGAGGCTAGCTTGTGTAGTAATTGTGTGTTTATCTTTTTTTTAAAGACTAGCAGAAACTTTTGGAGATTAAATGAGATATTGTGCATAAAGAATCTCTAACAAAATCCTAAGTACAGTATGCTTATCATTATTGATTACTATTAGTATAGAAAATAACAATAGTGAGGACTTCTGCCCAGACATTCACCATATGTGACTGAGTCACTGATTGCCACCTGGTGGCTACATGCTGTAGCCAGTCCCTGTTCTCTCCCAGGTGAACTACGCTTGGAGACAAAGTATAAATAGGAGAAACCAAAACCACCAACCAATGCAACAGAAACCAGAATGAACTAATTGTCCTGTAGCCCCATAAATGAAGATACTATGAACTGCTGTGGATGTCTAGACTTTGTGCCTGAGCTCAGCAGAACTGGTGGAGGGAATGTTCCTTATCCTTCCCTCAACCACCTCCAGGCTTCTATGGGTGATGAAGCTGGAACTAGTTAGCCCTTAACCTGTAGTGTCCTGTGCTAGTAGTGTCCTATGCTCCAATACACAGGGCTTTGTAGGTGGATAATGTCTAGTAACTAGTTCTTAAGTGAAAACACAGATGATGCAAATTATATTAACAACATTTAATGAATATTGGGCAGTGGTATTTATCAGAAGATGACCTAAACACTGCATCTATTATCAGGTTAATTTGTCATGAGGACTGTAATCAAAAGGGATTTGCTCAGACTATGTGGGTGAGCCATTAAGAATCAAGAAGCAGAAATAAGCAGAGAGTTTAGAATGTTCTTGTCCCTTGTACTGTGGTGGGCACACTGACCGCTGCCCAGGTCCTCCTGCAAGACTGAGGTGCTCATTCCCCTGCCCTGAGCATTGTTGGGGGGCTCCTGGCAGCTGAGCCAATTTAATGCAGCCCTCTGGCCTGAGTGAAGGACTGCTGAGAAGGGAAAGGCAGCCTCTGCTTCCCGGCTCTCCTGGGACTGGCTGTCGGTGTTGTCTGTCAATCTCTCTCTGTCCAATCCTCTCCCTTCATTCTCTCACCCTAGCTATTCCCACACAATCCCCAGGATATCTTGTTCCCACATAAGACATGCAGCACTGCTTTTCATAGGTGCTTGCTTATTACTTTCAAATGAGAAGCTTCATTACAGAGAAATGCCTGGTGAGTGTGACACGAAATTTGTGGACACACTTGAGGAGCAGTCTGCACAACCCAACAGTGTATTTACACATGCAGCTGGGGCTGGGGATTTAGCTCAGTGGCAAAGCGCCTGCCTGGCAAGCGCAAGGTCGTGAGTTCGGTTCCAGGTACTGGAGAAAAACCAAAAAAAAAAAAAAAAAAAAAAAAAAAAACACATGCAGCTAATTCTGCACAGGCTAAGCATGTATCCTGGGATCCTGCAGGTCTCAGAGCTCAGAAAAGCCTTCAGCTTTAAATTTGTGCCTGAGGCTGAAAAGCACAGGCGATCAATTTGTATTCACTGTTGGCTTGGGGAGCTAGGATGGGTCATCTACTTAGTTACCTAGATAAATATTAAAATGAACTGTTTTTGTAACTTGGTGTAAACAAATGACAATAAACATACACGAGGATCATTTCAATTCTCACAGCAATGTGAGACCATAGAGAAATTTTCAACCAACGTTTGGTAGACGCACCCACACCACAATAATAGGGCTGACAGCTCAGGAAAAACTGGCAGGACCAGGCCAGCGGGGCATATGCGTGTTTGAGAAGATCAAGTTCTAGTCAACCCCTGTCATACACTTGTGTGGGCATGGCGTAGTAAAGGAAGGAGACCTCTTCAAAGTCCAGTGGTCAGAGCTCCACGAAGCAGACATGACCTGTAGACAGGAAGAGCGGAGGATTCTGCACTCTTCTGAGTTTCCCTACTGCCCAGCAGGAAATAGTGTCTGTGCCGCATGGGACAGGAGCTACAGGGCACAGAACTTCCAGAATGAAATGCTATGAGTCAGGCCTATTACTGTGGGAGGTGACAGCACTTTGCTTCCTCCTTTGCTCTTTGCTGTCTCCCTTTCCTTTAGTTCTCAGCACCAGCCCCTCTGCATGCCGTTACCCTGCTCTGGAGACCTGGAGGTGCCATCCGTCACTGTCACACTGGCTCTATCCTCTGGCTGGTGTCACAGGGGTCCAATCCATTTTGGCACCAAAGTGCTCTCTGTGCACCCAGATGGGTCTGACAGCGCCTTGGCGCCTGGAGATAACCCAGTCCACCCCCATTGCCTCCCAGAGACTGGGGACATCTCCAGAAAGGAGCAGATGTCAATAAGGCATAGATCCTCCGCTGCTTCTCTGCTGAAATGCAACCCGGCAGGGCGAAGGGTGCGGAGAGTAGAGGAAGAGTTTGCTATTTTAAAATGTGACATGTTCCCCACTGTATGATCTATTACCTGATAGAAGAGAGAAACCCTTGGTAAAACGGATTGGAATGCACAGGATACTGTTTCTCGATGGAACTCTATTTTTAACTGGAGCCGCAATTACAGTCCTGATTTGATCAATGAAACATGATCATGTACTGTGTTTTTGAGTGCCTTTTGGATTTAATGTGCCTGTTAGAACTCTCTCTCTCTCTCTCTCTCTCTCTCTCCATCTCTCTCTCTGTCCCTCTCTCCCTCTCTATATATATTTGCAGAAAGAAACACATATGGCTATAAATACACGTAGATGAACGCACGCATATGTAAGTACAATTGCAAAAGGAAAAAGGCAATTATCTTGCTTCACCCTCTTTTCTCCTTCCATGCACTTTTGTAACCGGACGGAAACAGCATCCTTTTATGAGTAAGCAAGATGTGGCAAAGGCCAGGCTCCTGGCGTTCCTTCCTCCAGAGCATGTGTCATGTCTCTTCTGGGATTCCCACCCCATCAACATTATTAACAATAATAAACCGTGGATATGATTTTGCTCTAAGAATGAAATTTTGAGGGGGACAGAGGAGAATGGGACTCAGGTCCCTTTTTCATAATATGGAGACCTGTGTGCTGTGGCCAGCAGATGCCTCTTTATCTGTGCTGGGTTTCTGAGATGATTCCAGTCATTAGCACCTCTGTCTCCCACCTGGGTGTGGAATAAGTTTATATGTAAAATACTGAATAAAAGAGATCACATTTAACGCAGGTAGAGGCCATGTTTTAAGGCACAGTCCAGGGGAAGGTTTTCTAATCCTGACCCTGGGGCTCCTCTGTCTTCCACGCCTGGCCCCGGACAGTGAGTGTCTATGGACAGAGACCCGTGTATCCAGTGGCAGAGGAGAGCAGACACTGTCCTGTCTGGCTTCTGATGGACAGGTGCTCTGGCAAAGGACATGGCCAGTGGGGTCTCCCCATGTCACCTCCCCAGATTCCCCAATCAAAAAACACCACCATGCTGCCTGAAGACCTCACCCCCGACTCACCTGGCCCCCCGGGGTCTCCAGGACTCTCCCTCCACTGTGGCATCTCAGCCTCCTCCCGAGCCCTCCAGCTAGGCAGCAGAATGAAGGAAGCTTTTACAATAAGGCCAAATAAATTGGTTTGCAAAAATACTCTTCGCTACTCAAGAAAAGCTAAGGCAGTTCAAAGGGTTTAGTCACATGTAGAATGGACCAGAGGAAGGGCAAGGAGGGCCAGGTAAGTAGCGCACAGAGGTGAATTCATGTTTCTGCCAGTTATCCTTTCACGGCAGAGCTCACTCTGTGGCATCTGCACAAGCCTCTTATCGGTGGTCGGTTAGTTTCCAGAAAACCCACACAGAAGAGGCTGAGCAGAGGCTTGGAATCCGTAGTCCCCAAGGAAACTCATGGGCAGCAGGTGTGGGTCGTCCCTGGGGCAGTCCGTGAACTGCCTACCCTCCCCAGGAGTGAGTTTCTGTGAGGTGGAATCCGCTGGGTGGAATTCCTACCCACCCAGTGCCTGTGTTAGGGTCCGCTCCTAATTCGCACCCAGCCCTGGAAGTTGTACTAGTGAAAGGCCCATTGCATGTGCAAGAACACTGGGGCTTGGAAAGGTAGAGAAATTACTCCAGGACCCTTAAAAAATAACTTACAGAAACTCATAGAAAAATGCCACCAGAATGTAAGTCAAAGGACTGAAACCCCAATTCACTCTTTCCAGCCCCATATTAAACCCTGTAGTTGTGCTGCCCTGGCTTTTAGCCTTGAAGGCAATATTCCAAAAGAAAATTAGATATCTAAATGGAGCGAAAGTTTCAGAGTGGTTAAAGACACTCGAGTCTGAGTTCTGTCCCCCCACTGGTGTGGGACCTCATGAAATTTATTAACTCCTAGGCGACTCCGTCTGTACATCTGTACTCTGATTACTGGTGTCACCCACCGTGTTGAGAGTTTGTCCTCATTTGCATGAGCTCAGTACATAGAAAACCCTGTGTTGTGGACGGAGCACAGACTCAGGGTGAGTTTTAATAAGCATCTGCATCACAAATCCAGTGGTGTCCACAGTGCGGACTCCGGTTTGATGGGAAGATTCAAGGACCAGCTCACCCTGAGCCCTGCTGGACAGGGAAAAGGGTCCATGGGATTAGAAAGCTGACCCAGGACACGTCACCAGCACTTCTCACCTGTCTCACTGCTGGGCACTGTAACCAGAGTGGCCTTTATTTACGAAGTCACAGGCAGCCATACACCTTCCAGGACCAAGGAAATCGTTTCATATGCAAATATAGCTCCAGGATGCTATTTCATTTCTGCTACAGGAGGCTTGTTTTCTTCTTCCATTCAAATCTCCGGCTACACATTATTCCAGACAGGCATAAAGCTCTTCCTATGTGGCTCTTTGCAATTATTCTTTGACCTGACATTGGCTGAAAACCAAGTTCTCCATCCATAAGCGACTCCAAATGCAATACTCAAATGCAACATTGTGGCTATATTTAAGTCAGCGGGGAGGTTAGTGCCTGAAGATGCAAATACTTCATGAACAATTGAAAATAAGATGAATGACTGACTCCATTTATGCTGGAAATGATTTTTTCCAAAGTTGTGATATGTGGAGTCGGCAAAGATTTCTTAAGTTCTGTTTATAAAACAATGGTAAGTTAAACATCATTAAAATTGAAATTAAAATCTCCTCTCCAAAATTCATCAAAATTCATGAAAATCTGCTCATCAAAGCATATTATTAAAATGAATTTCACTAACTGGGCATATTATATACAACTTTTATATCTAGAATGCAGAAAGACCTCTAATACTTCCATAAGAAGATAGAGGCACCAGTGAATGAAAAACCAACAACTGAGATTTCACAAAATAAGATTCATATATGGTCAATAAGTACTTGAAGAGTGCTCATCTCCTTCCTTACTACAGAAACATAAATTGAAACTACAAGGTGATACCATTGCACACCCTCTGGAATGGCTCATGTTTCAAATACAGTATTACCAAGAATATTGAGTGTGAACAAGTGCAATCCTCATACACTGAAGGTGGAACTTTATAAATGGCACAATCACTTTGGAAATTATTTTGCTGTATATTAGAAAGTTACACAAAGTTACCTTCTGATCTGGATTTCTTTCCATCTAGGTAATTCCCAAAACAAAAAAGAAAGAAAATTTATATCTACAGAAGTATAAGTACACAGATGTTTACAGCAATTTATTTATTATACCCAGTAATTGCAACCAGTCTAAATATTTATAAATATGTGGATGCAAACATATAATTTGGAACTGCTATACAAGAACTACCCAGCACTGAAAAGAAATGCGTTATTGATACACATGAAAAGAAATGCGTTATTGATACACATGGTAACATGAATGAATCTCTAAGACATATAACTGAATGAAGCAAAAGTCAGGGGGAAAAAAGAGCACATGGAATATGATTTCAGAATATTTGAACCTACTGTTTATGATAGAGATTAATAACTAGTCACCTACAGCTGAGGGTACCTGATCAAATGGACCCATGGATTTCTGTAAGCAGGGAAATGCTGGTATCTTTATCTTGGTGATAGTTTCACTGTTGTATACACTTGCTAAAGCACAGTAAACTATATAAAAAAATCTGAGTATTTCATTTCATGTAAAATATACTTCAGTGCAATTGATTACTATAAATACCATAGTGGTGAGAACATGGTGTCTTCTCTCTTCCAAAGAGAAGCCCAGCAAGGCCAGTGCTATGATGTGGAGGCTTTTTCTTTCCCCTACAGTACTCAGAAAGGTGCATTTCTTCGTGAAAACCCAGAGGTGGGAGAGCAGACTTAGAGCGCCAGGAGTTGGCTCTCATGCCCTACTGGGAGAAGTGCTCCTCTTTCCTGAAGAATGCAGAAGCCACATCAAGATCAAAAGCCCACAGCAAGATTGCTGTGGAAGACAGCGATTTCTGACAAAGCGGTTGGATATGCACACCAGCACCCCACCACCCATGTTTGATGGTATGCAGGCTTATCCTGGCAGGACCAGCAGCCTGGGGCCCCGGAAGTGACAGTGATGGCCCCTCTTCTGCAGGCAGCCGGTGCTGGTGAATGGTCTGCTGGGAGCCCTGACAGGATGTCAGAAGGTGGACGGTGTTTCTGTGGAGACTTATACTTTACATATATGTGTGTATATCTAGAGACAAATACTCTTAAATCCACTCACAAATACACACACGGTGGGACCTTCATTCATGAGCTTGTTCCATGATTCTGGAAAAGGTGGTCATGGTCGTGTTAACTGCCTGATGCAGAGTTCACAAACAAAAGCAAAATCAAAATTTTGCCACACACTTCTGTTTGTGAATCAAACTGTTCACAAACAAAAGCCAAGGTATCACTGTATGCGTGTTATATAAACATGCCCTGTGCACAGACGTACACTTGTGTACGTACATGTACTCGTGTGCATAAACATATCCATGCATACATATGTACTCTTGTGTTGCATGACAATGAATGGAGTCCGGAGAAATCCGTGGCTGGATGGTTTCTTCAGTATACAAACGTCCCAGGGCAGACTTAAGCAAACTAAGGTGGCTGCAGCACCCCTGGGTGAAATGATCTTATCTCGCCACCATTCTCCATGCTGGACAAGCAGGTATGTGGTGTGTATCTGCTCTTTGTACACAAATGTGGACAGTCTGGGCTCTTGGCCTCTCTCTCTTTCACGTGGCCAGCAGACCCTGTGTCTTGGCAGTGCTGATGAGGGTTCCTAAGCACCCAGAACCCTGGGAGCCTTGCTTGCCTACCTGGTGTACAGAGGCAGATTTCCCAGTGGGGTCCAGGTGTGGGGGCTGTCCCATGAGTCAGGTGTAGAAAAGTCTGCTCTGCAGGCTGTAGTATGACAGCCAGGGACTGCCTAGCTATCCCATACCTTTACCAGCCAGAGGGTGACAGACGGCAGTACATGAGTGTGGGTAGTCAGGGGGGGCACAAGGAGTTCAGCAGAAGCCACGACCCTGCTCTTGGCAAAAGGAGAGAGAGATGAACTTGTCAGGAACACAGCAGAGAATGTAGCCCAGGGACACAGCCTGTGAGCCCACCTGCCCACCTGCCTGTACGCTGAGGGACGACTCTGCTACCCTCGTGCAGTGTCCAGGCTGAGACACTGGATGAAGTTCAGAAAGCCAGGTTCTTGCTGGATGAAGAGAGGGCGGAAGTGTGGCTCTCCCTGCAACCTACCAAGCCCGGAGGGAACACAGCCTGGCGCAGATTCCTTATATCACAAAGCACTGGCGTTATCTTTTGGAAAAGTCCCAGAACCCCCTCAAGGATGGTTTGGAATGGGCTTTTCAAGGGTGAACACACAGAGAGGATGCCCACTCACCCCATCCATGACCTTTGGGTGTCACAAGCTCAAGACACCCAGAGCTGAACGTGACTCCGTTCTCCATGCAGACACAGGTGACTGCTGAAGGGGCACAGTGACGTCTCCTGCTTCGCAGAAGAACTTTTAGAGGCCGTCTTCTTGCTGCTGCTCCCGCAAGCAGCTCTTCCCCTCTCCCTCCCTGAAGATTCCCCCATCATGACCGATGAGCCCGTGGGCAGTGCGGTGAAGCCTCCTCTTTCTGCAAAGCCCCCGCGTCTGGGTCCTGGCCCAGAGAACCCTTGCTTGGTTCCCCATGGTCAGCTGTCCAGCCATCTGCATGGGCATTTGCTTACTTGGTACTTGCTGGAGAACGCAGTTGTCTGGCTCTGATCCTGGACGGGCTGTGGTAGGTGGGTACAGACTGACATCTGTCACAGCTCTCTGAGTAGCCTTCACAGTGCACTTACTTTCCTTGCTTTGCTTGCAGCTGGCATGGTCAGGTGACTCAGAGAAGCAGAGGAGCTGCTGAATACTTTCCCTCCCTGACAAAACCAAACCCAGACCCTGCTCTGCCCGCTTCATTTCCATGTGAGACGCAGGCTTTTGAAGGTTACATTTCAGCGATAACAACAGAAGAGCTGCAGCAATGGTGCTAAGCTGTGGGACAGGAGATGTTTGCCTCCCAGTGAGTCCGGAGGGTGATAGCCTTGTGTTGGCATCTGCGTGTTTCTTGCTCTCCTTGCTGTCACACTCTTTGTGTCATCCTCATGGTGACAATGAGGCTGCAGAAGGATATTGTTGAAACATCCTGAATGACACAGATGGAGTTTTCTGTTTCCTTGTCTGTTAACCACAGAAGTAAAATACACTCATCCCAAAAACTTAAGAGAGAAAGAAAAGTTCAAACAAACAAATAAAACCCCAAACAAAACACCACAGTCATGTGGAATGTCTTGATTGTGAGTCTTTCCCTGCTTTTAATTCTCTCTTCACATCTCCCTAATTCCACTCTTCAAGAACAAACGGGACACACCTTGTGTGTCTCCCCGGCCAGCCTTCTGATGCCTTGAGTTCCAAATAAGAACAGCACCTGTAATGAAGCACAGGGACTTAGGCTCCAAGTTTGTATTTCCATGAGTGCCTCACCTCCGGGCGTGGGGAGGCCAGGAGCTGCTCCAGGGGTGACTCTCTCATGGTGGGATGTACTCTGCTTCTCCAGATGTGCACAAGGCGCTCAACTGCTTGCCAAGCTCAAGCCACTTTGCAGGGCTGGCACGATCAGGAAAACATTTAACAGTGAGATAATCTGGTCCCACTGATGGGCATACATTCAGAAAAAAATCACAGTACAGGAAGACTTGGCCGTGAATAGCAGTTGATGAGGTGGTATGGATCTTTCATCCTCCTCCTGGCTGTACAAAGGAGGGAGCCGAGGCATTGATGAGGGGGCTGTCGGGTCAACGGGGGTGATGATGAAGTAATGTCTTCAGAAAGTTTACATATTCACTGCTGCAGTTTGAATATTTGAATTTAAAAGGAGGTAAAGAGAGTGGAAGACCATGCACACGGACGCTAGGACCCTTTTTCATGTCAGCCGCTTCGAAACTCATTGCTCACATAATCTGAGCAATGCTTAGTTTGAGGAAACAATTGTGAAAAGGGGGCCGAACTTGGCCAAAGCTTGAGAAGTACCTTTGTGTGTGTGTGTGTGTTTTAAGTGTTGTGTATGACTGTTGTTGGATTTGTAAGTATGTCAGTCCATTCTCTGTGAGGATGGACAACTCTTGCTTTACAAAACCCCCTTGTAGGGCCTCAGTGTAATTGGAGAGAGAGTTGCGCCAGTGGCGCAGGGCGTCAGGGTGCACCCATGTGAGTGGTAGAGACTTCACCATCTCTGGACCACCTTGGGGCAACAGCAATCATAAAGATGGGCAGCTCACTGTCTTCAAAACATGAGCCTGTGGCCTGTGTGACGAACTCATGACTCGTGTGTGTGTAGCTGGAGACGGAATTCAGTGCCACACACACGTGCTCTGCCACTGAACTACGGGACCAGACCTGTCTTTGTTTGGAGATGATTGCTCACTAATTGCCCAAGTGATACTCAAACCTCGGGGTTATGTGATCTTCCTGCCTCTGTCTGTCTAGCCATGCTCTTTGAGGGATGAACCACTGTAGCTGAATCATTACATAGTTATACATAATGCAATTTGTTAATATTTATTTCTGCCCATTGTATTTTTTAAGGAGGAAACTCATAGCTAAGGAATTGCTTGGATTTAATTAGCTACAGTAGTCAACTGTGGCTGTCCTTATGTGGGTAAGTGCATTTTGGGGTGTAGCAGCCAGCAAGGTAGGTTTACGCAGATAAATCATAATGCCCAAAGCACACCAGAGAAGATCTACTTCATGGCGACCCTTTCAGAGACCAAGTGCCCAAACTGCAACTGAAAACCCACTAACTTACTGCAAAGTGCCAGCGCTGAAACTCAACCCAAATCCTGAGGTTTTAGTTGAGAGAAAACATGGCAGCTTGGCCCGAACACCAACGCAGAGAACTCTGTGAGGCTTGTGTGCCATAGAGTCACTTCCAGTGGTCTACTTGCGGTATGCCAAGCCAACTCTAGGGCAGGGAAACCAGGACGTGGGGAGTGAACGCATCGATGACAGCAGCCAGACGTTGCAGAGGGTGAGGTCTCTCTCAAAGCTGCTCTCCAGGCTTTCCCCAGGGAGCTTCTCAGACTATTGGAGGGCCTTACTTTGGGGACAAATGTGGATATACACACCAAGTTGCACAGGAGCTGGGATCTGCTTCCTTCCCTAGTTTAGCTGGCTTGCTCCATTAAGTGTTCATAACAGGAGGGTACAGGAAAATCTCTCAAGGTGAGGACCATGAAGCCAAAGGCCCCGGCAGAGCTCTGGGCAGGGTCAGGGATTTCCCCTTGGACCTCTTCGTCCTTGACCTCCACTTTTGAGATCTATCCAGTTCCATCTCCTGCCCCAACAGCCAGGAGGAAATCAGCCTTCGGTGTGAGTGCTCCCTTTCCCTTCATATCTGTCCTCAAAAGTTCTTAAACATTCCCAGGCACACTGTGGCCTGTAGTCTTTAATAAAATGATGCAAGGCTTTTAGAAACACAGTGTGGTACAGGGAGACAGTAAAGCTCAGGAAGCCTTACAGTCTGAGACTTAAATGTGTGGACTTTCGATGAAGATTTCCCAGGTCTAAATCCAGGCTCTAGCACAATAACTGTGCAAACCCACACAGCTTGTGTACCAACCCCATGCCTCCGTTTCCTCTCCTGGGAAATGAGAGTGTTGATAATAGTACTCTAACAGGACAGCTGTAAGACTGAGTTAGCAGATATGGAAAATCTAGAATAACAACTGGAAGGACAGCTCTTTTAAAGTTAGCTAATAAGACTGTCCCTGCTTAGTGACCCTTTTAGGGAACAGCAGCCAGGACATGCAGGGTAGTTCTGTGTTTCATTTTCACTCATCCCTCTCCTGAGGCAAGGAGCAGAGAGCCAGCTCTCTGTCTGAATGTGAGGAGGTGGGTAAAGGTTAATATCTCACAATATTATTCCAACCATAAATAAGTGAGGATCGCCTGGAGACCTTCTCCCTTGGACATACACACTGTCATCTTTTAATAGCCGTCCTAATATTAAAAAGTTACACAAGCAGTCTGCTCATATATGAAAAAGCGGCACAACACTTCTTCTCAGCTATTGGGGGTTTAATGAGAAGAGCACCTTGTGCCTTCATAAGGATGCTTGTGCCTTCATAATTTGATTTTTCTGGAGAACTGGCAATGCTCAGGGCACGGTTAAATGGAAAAATATAGATTTCCCTAAATGACTTTTTCCTTCAAAAAAGATGATAGATTGCTTTTATCCCCTCAGTGCACATCAGGCATTGAGACAGATGAAGTAAGTCTTGAGTTTATAATGAGATAAGGGCCTGGATGTCTGGAGCTGCACTTGATTAAGAAATGAAACCCAGGCAAACTCAGCTGTAGATATGAGGCGGGTTCTCCTAGATCATCTCCATGGTTCTTTCTTGCTTTCTTTACTGCTTGCATATAGTTTAACAGAAATTCTTTGGCTTCCTAGCAATAAAATGAAGTCACCTGAGGAGGCCCACGAGAAACTATGGAAGAGTGGAAGGAGGAGGATTGAGGTGACTGTAAACTGGGACTTGCTCGTGAAGAGACATTCTCACCGTGTAGAAAATCTCTGGGGGAGGATCTCTGGACAGTATGGCAGGCGCCTGCTTGACATTATGAGAAATTCTAGTGGTTTTCCAGAGGGAAATAGTGCCTTGTATCCCCACCAGGAAGATTAGAGGGTTCCACTGTACCACGCTTCTTTCAGGCTCCCTGTTGAGGGTTTGCCGCTGTTGTTCGCCTGGATCCATTCTAGCAGCTACGTGAGGAATCACATCCTTCGTGTTTTTGTAATGCATAACGATGCTATGCTCCTTGTCTTGTGTTTCCACCCATGCCTCCTTTACATTCAAGTATTTGCACATTATTTATCGTGCTTTTATAATCGTTACTGGGTCATATGAGTTCTTTACATGCAGATACTGGTTAATTATGAGGTAAGCACTTCACAAACTCCAAGTGTTAGGGACAACTTTACTTGGGGGCATTTATGAACACCTGGAGCCTCCAAGCTCCTTTTGCTGAACTTCCTTCAGATGTGTCTGAGAAAGAGTGAGGTCGGAGAGAAGATCACAGACAGTGTCCTGTATCCTTAGATATTTTTTGAATTGATATCCGAAAGCTTTGTGTAATCCAAGGTTGTGAATATTTTCTTCAATGTATTCTCCAGAAGTTATGTACTTATAAGTTGCATATTTAGGACTATAATCCATTTAAAATTGATTTTTAATACAATGCGGGTGAAGTTTTGGGTTATTCTTTCCTTTTCCTATGTGTATGTGAAAACACTCCAGTATTATTTGTTAAAAAGCTCTAGTTTCCCAGCTGCATTACATTGGCAACTTTATTAAAAATCAGTGGACACAAATGTGTGTGTTGCTTATGAACTCTGTTCTGTTACATTGAGCTATATTTCTGTTCTCTTCCAATATCATACTGTCTTAATAGAACAGCACAGGAAGTCTTGAAATAAGGTTGTGAGGATACAATATTGTTTTACACTCAAATCATGTTGGTGACTCTAGGCCTTCTGCATTTTTAGGTAAATACTAGCACCAATTTTTTAATATAAAGAAATACCTTCATATTATTTTTATTTGCTATATCTCTGAATTTATTATACCAGTGTAGAGGGAAATGGTATTCTAAGAATGTGGAATCTTTGAGTTCATCATTATGATATCATGAGCACAGTAAATTACCCTTTTGTAGATCTTTGATCTTTCTGATTAATATTTTCCAGTTTTTAACTGTCCATGTTGTGGTGGCATAAATTTTATTACATTTACACCTGTATAGTTCATATACTTTTTACCATTTTATATACTACCAAACTGGTATTATATAATACCAGATAGCTAATTGCAAATTATGTTTGTATATTGAACTTCTATCCTGTGAACTTACTAAGTATAATTATTAGTTATAAGGGCAGCTTTGAAAATTCCTTGGAAATCTGTGTAGGCAATCATGTAGTCTATGAAAAAATGTAATTTTAATTGTTTCTTAACAATCTACACCTCAATAATTTTTCTTACTTTAATGCACAGATTACATTAGAATATTTCCTAAAACTGGTGACATTGGGTACTTCTGACTTTTCCCAATATATCTTTGAGAAAAAAAAGTTTTTAGCAATGAGCTTTTTAGTTGTACATATTAGGAAGATGTTTGTTCGTACTTTAGTATTTTATTAGTGTATGTTTGAAATGCAGGACACCGTAGTTACTTTCATTTCCTGGGACTGCTGCAGATGGATCTAGCATGTTTTAACCATTCTCAGCCCCTTTACCTCCCCACACTCTCCTCTTCTCTCCCCTCCTTCTGATCCCTTTCCGCTGTAATCACACTGAAGAAGTTCCTTCCTATTCTTTGTTCGTTGAGTATTCTGTCGTGGTGGATCTGGATGCTTACCCAATCCTTTTTCTGCATCTATTAAGATTAATATGTTTTGTTCATTTCCTCCATATATATGTGTGTGCATACATGTATAAAAATGTTTTGTCCATGTCATATATATATATATAACTCAGGATATATGGGAGATTGGATCCTAGACCCCAGCAAAGCCTGAAATTTGCATATGCTCAAGTAAATTATGCAAACATCAAAAATATTTATATATAACCTAAGTATCTTATTATATATGTAAAATAATCTCTATATCACTTATAATACCTAATGCAAGCATAAATAATAAATAAATAGGTGTCATACTGTACGTTTTAGAATGAATGATAAAGGAAAATTCTGTGTGTGCTCAATACTGTGGTAATTTAAAAAGAAATACCTTCCACCTTCAGTTAATCGAATGCAGCGATTGGAATACAGAGATACAGAGATGTAAATTTATAAATATAGTATTTGATTTTTTATTGTGAAGTCATTCCTACATTTATAAAATAAATTGCATTTGATCAAAGTAGACTATTATTCTTAAATGCTGCTATTCTCAAATTGTTAGTATTGTCTTAATTATTCTTAGAGCCATGTTTATGAGGTACACTGGCCTGTATAATGTCTTGTGTGTGTTGTTGTTTAGTTTCATCATTTCATAGCAAAATAAGCCATGGCCTGCTCATTTCTGAACTTTCCAGATGGAGTTGCATGTAATTATCATCATGCACTAAGTTCTGGGTAGAATTCTCCAGTGAACTCATCCAAACTGGAATTTTTCCAAAATTACTTTCTACTACTAAGTCAAGTTTATTAATAGATGTAGGGTATTTAGTTTTTCTCTTTCTTCTGGAGTAAATGTTGATGGTTTGGATGCCTCAAGCTCTTTGTTCCTTCATCTAAATCATCAAGCATATTGGCATAAAGTTTGCTATCATGTCATTGTTTGCTCCATGGCCTCCGGCGCTGCCATGAGGATCTTGGCTGGCATTGTCATTATACATCTTACCTATCCTGAGGCAGGATGAGGTAAGTCTGCATAATATCACGATAGAAGCTGTGGGATAGTTTGCTCTTTTCCTGGAGGCAGATGAGTTTGCTTCTACCAGACCTGGAAGAAATGGAGTTTCCGTGAGCTGCACCAGTGACAGGCACTGATGTTCCTCTTCCCCCAGGTGAGACCTCTGCTTGCAATGGGAGAAGGTTCCAGGCAGGGACCAGGAGCTCAATTGCATCTCACCATGGAATACAGTCCTTCCCTGAGACCTGAACCACAGCAAGCTCACAATAGTCCTGGGCCCCATCCAGCCTTTCTCATAAGCAGCCAGTGAGGCCCACACAGCACAGGCTCTGTGCAACAACAACCCTCTTGCAATTGGAATTTCCAGCTCTTGCAGAAGAATCTGATATCTCTCAGCAGAATCCATAAAAACTATAGCTGACATTTTATCTACTTTCTTCTATCAAGGAGTGTGCTATAATCATGTCCTGTCTGCTCTCAAGAATAGATTTTGCAAATTTCTTCCCAACTCTGTGCACACTGAGCACTCGATGTTGGCTTGAAGCTGCCGTGGAGGGTCAATGGGCTCCATGGACTTTTGCAGACAATAAACATCAGGGTAGCTTCCACCAGGGTGTGGGTTTTCTAAACATCACCACCATCCCAGGAGGCCCGTTATTTTGTAAGATAGCCTGGCTTGTCTTATGACTTAGCTTTAAGAGTTCTCTGCTGGTCTCAGGAAAAATGATGAATTTTTATAAGTTTTCATCTTATTCTTATTGATGTGAGAAGGTAGCAGTCTTTCGTGTCTTTCTGTGTTAATTGGACTGGATCTTCTTTCTATGTTTGCATGCAGATTAAGAAACACCTTGTTTTCTTGCTTGTTTGTTACACACCCATATAAATGAATATTCAGTAAAATAAAAGCAACTGAGTACATTTCAATTTCAAAAACTTAAACATTTTCTTGATTATTCTGAATTTTATTATATGCCTGTTCTATTTCAATATATTTTCACTTTTGTTTGGGCCATTTTTTCAAATAAGATGAAATACATTCTAAATGAACCTAAATTATTTTGGTTTGCAAATAAGAACCCTAAAATAAGAAAGCATAATGTAATTTTAAGCATTTAATTGAGTGTGGACATTACTAACCAAACCACATCTTCTGCCCTTATGTGTATTTCAGCTTGGGAAAATACTGGATTCAATTATTTCTAAAGTTCATTTAGATCGATAGTTTTATAAGGTAAAGTTTTATAAAATTCTTTGATGTGTAATATTATCTTTTCACACCTTTGGCCCAATTTGTCCCTGACAAGATTCTTCCTGTGATTTGGGGGATGAATGATCAACTTTCCGCATTGCTTTTCTTCAGTGCTGGTCTTAGTGGTCTTTGTTCTCCTACTTCTGTGGGACACTGAGTTTGAAGTTGTATAACTATTTTCCTGAACTTATTTTCTTTAACTATTTTATAACTGATTTCCTATGTCTATTTTATAACTGATTTTCAGTTAATCCAGAAATCCCCCAAATTGCTATCTCCTTTCCCTGGGTGACATAGTAACTTAAGTTGTACCTTCTTTACCACATGCCCCTTAAGATGGCTACCATTAGAAAAGGCAGGATATTGCGAGAAGGAGAACAAAGGAGGGGAGAGGGGGAAAGGAAGGAAGGGAAAAGGAAAAAAAGAATGAAAAGAAAAAGATGGAAACAAAACTTCTTTAAATGAGAAGGAAAGCATGGGTTGAAGGTTAGGAGGAGAATAGGAGAGAAGAATTAAGATATATTAGGCACAGATAAAAATTCCCTGTGATGAATGTATTGCATGTATGACATATGTTTACTAGGTATGACAATACATGGAATGGAATATGTGTGGAATATGTAGGACAAATGGAATATGTACAACAAATGTTTACTAAAAAGCAGAAAGTTACAAGTGTGGGTGAGCATGTGGAGAAATGAGAAGCCACCACCTACAATGGAAATGTGAAGTGCTGACACTGCAGTGGTGATTCCTCTCCTTCTGCCTCTGGCACTGGCTCTGTCCTTTCTAGACCCCTAGTATGATACCTGTTCTCCTCTAGAGCATTGGTCACAGCCTCAGTGTGCAGTTGCATCCTCTTTCCCAAGCTCTCAGCAGTGTGCGTAAGATCATCACAGCCCCTGGGAGAATTATGTAGCTCTTTCCTTCCTGTGCCTGGGAACACCCTGGCCCCCGTGTAGGACCCACATGTACCCATCTCTAATTGCCTCTTCCAAGGCACAGAGGCATGGGATCACTTTTCATATTCCCAGACTGTTTGGGAGAAATTATCATCCAGCCACCGCGAGTTAAAGATGCCACACATCTTTGTCTGATTTCCTCTCAGACTCCTTCTTACTTACCGCTAAGCACACAGAACCTTTATTCTGCTGAACAGGAGAGAGTCTGATGAATCACAGTTCCTTCTTGGCTATGCATTAGCCTAAAAGCTCAAAGTCAAGAGAACCAGAATCTTACACTCTCAAAAACATATTTTTCTCCTGAAAATATTGGCTCTGCACTGAGTCTCACAATTCTGTTATGAACCCTGGAAGCTGAGGGAGACCTACTTTCTGTTAACATGCATTTCTTCTTCCTGTGCTGCCTTTGGGACACTAAGCCAGAAGTCCCTTAGCTACTTGGTTGGGCACAAAAGTACAAGGACACGTGGTGGAAATGCACATCTTGTCCAGGATTTCATGTCGTCTCAATACATGTGTAGCTGTGTGGCTGCAGGAGGGCCGAAGGTTAGAAGGCAGCTAGTTCCAGCAGTAATATTCCACAGCCCAGTGCCAGAAGCTCTGAGTACATATGGAGCCTGGCTGATTTCACTGTGACCTCCCCAGGGCCTGAGATACTGTGGTTAGTGGAAGAGTCATCCTACATAAAGAAAACCAAGATTGCTCCCAGAGAGACAACTGGCGTAATAAAACAAGCCTCCTCCTCCCCTAGCTCGTGTAATATTCATTTAAATATTTACTTAGAGCAAATACATTTTAATGAATTTCAGTTAAAGTTAAATCAACTCATTAAACCACATTTAAGGGCTCAGAAATGTGAAATGAGCACTGGGAGGGACTCGTTAAGTTCCGAGTCTGACTGAGTTGAATGCAGAGAAGCCTGGTGGGTAGAGGGCAACATCTCCTTCCCTAGACCACAAGGCCTTTGCGGGGTACAAGGCTGCCCCATCCGTTACTGAGGGCGAGTGCAGTTGGCGATGGTCCCCACATGCAGGTGAAGAAGGCAAGGTTTGGGGAATTGAACAGCTCTGGGGACCCTCAGCCAGGGGTGCTGAGCAGCATAGCGGAAGGCGCTCAGCCCAGCCCCACACAGAGGTTCACCCAGGGGATTGAGTGGCCTCCATTTACCAGCTGACTTGGTCTCTTCCCTGTCCTCCTCACTGTGTTCTGAGGCTGGAAGTTGCTCCTCACCAGGAAGTCCTTGTCTTCTGACCTGCTTGGGACTTCCTGATGGCAAGCACCAACCAGGTCCAGGAGCAGAGGAGAGGAGGGTTCCTCCTCTGCACAGTCACAGCCCCTGAGGTGTCTCTCCCTAAAGACTCTAGCACTGCAATTGGTGGCCCTGGCCACTCCCAGTGTCTCTTTAGTCTTCAGGGCCTGAAGAGCATCTCCTGCTTTCAATCCCTGGTGGTTTTCTATCTGTAGTGTCTTCCCTTACCTCTGTCCACAGCTCTGTAAATGGTCCCTTCCCTGGAGCACCCCAGGTTGGACCATCTGGGTGGATGTTGCTGCTTCTTGGCCACCAGGAAAGGTCTAGCTGTGGTTCCAGGTGGCCCCTTAGCAGCTGTGGGCATGCTGCCCTAGTGCCACGCACCCCTCTGTCTAGGTTTATGCCCACAGCTACAAGTGGGGTTGATGTATTGTGGGCTGGGGCTCAAAGCAGCTCATGCCCTCTTTCAGAGACTGCAGCCATCGTGCTCTGCTTCCATGGGTCCTGGGCATCTGGTTTACTTGTCTGATTTTTCTCTCCTGGAGATGCAAAAAAAGTCAGCCTTTACGCTGTGGTGCTGGGGGTTGAACCCAGGGTCTTTCCCAGGAGTTACATTCCAGCCCACACACCCCTCACACTTTTTTGAGACAGTGGCTATTTTGGTACATGTCCCAGGCTGAGCATGAACTTGTAACCCTCCTGCCTCAGTCTCCCCAAGTAACAATTCTTTTAAATGTGTGATTTCTTTAAAAGTGCTATCATTTCTGCTAATTACAGCTTATAAGTACCTTGGTATAAAGATGCATAAGATAAAAGGAATAAAAAAGAAAGAGTCCAATAATATCATCCCTACATATGTACACTATTAGCAGTTGGTGTGCATTCTTTTAGAGTTCGTTGAGGGTACACAGGTACTGATGTGGTAGGGATGGAAGGTCTATTCATATTTTAATATAACAGCAAATAAAACTTTGCATATTATTTTGTGATCTGGGATGGAAGATATATTCATATTTTAATATAACGGCAAATAAATCTTTGCATATTATTTTGTGATCTGCTTTTAAAAGTTTACAGTATTTTGGGAAACATTTCATACTACGACATGCAAATATACCTCTCTATTCAGAAGGCTACTTTTCATTCAATTCTATGGATACTGCATGGCTCATTTCACTCATCCTCTGGTGACAGCTATTTGTGCAGTTTGTCTATTTTTTCCCCATTAACAACATGCACAGAGAGGTGTGTTTCATCCATTTATATATATATATATATATATATATATATATGTATATGTATATATATATACACACACACACACACACACATACACACATCTATACACACCTATCTCCTTAGACTTTGTGAAAATCCTTCTACAGATCTGTTCCTGGAAGTCTAATTGTGAGGTCAAAGAACAGAGCTTTTTACTTTTAGGAAATCATACCATTTGTGTGTGTGTGTGTGTGTGTGTGTGTGTGTATGTGTGTGTCTTTTTGAGACAGGGTCTCGCTATGCAGTTCAGGCTAGGCTTGAGCTCACTTTGTAGCGCAGGCTTGTCTTGAACTTGCAACAATCATCCTGCCTCAGCTTCCCGAGTGCTGGGATTACAGGCGTGCGCCATCATGTCCGGCTGGAAATCATACCATTTTGACCAAGCAATACCTGATTACTTGGGGAACAACTCTTCCCTTTGTCCTTAGCAGCACTGAATGTTTTCATCTCTTCCAAGCTGGACCCAACCCCAGCACCACCACTGGGTTCTGCAGATATCAAATTATATTTGATGAAATGTGCATTTTTATAATTATTAATGAAGTTGAGTAGTCATATGTTTACTATCCTTCACACTTTTATGTCAGTTATTTATGCATTTAAGAGCTTTTTTTTGCGAGGGGGTTTCAGCTTTATTTTTAAGTGGATTTTTGTGGATATTGGTGAAAGTTACATTTTACTTTTTGTATTAGAACTATATTTTCAGCCTGCCCTGGATGCTGGGTCCTGCTTATGAACACAGAGTCAACTTTAAGTTCCTATTTTTAATTTCTATATTTCATACCAGAGTGTTAAAGATTTTTTTATCTGAGTTTCTCTTTGTGGAAAGAACAAAGCAACAAGATGCTGTCTTTCTTCATTCTCTCCAATGCATAGTCCACGGTTGAAGAGTGATTTGCTCACACCCTCTGCTGGCTACAGTTTGCTCAGGAAAAGCCGTTGTTCTGCCCAGGAACTCCGACCCACACTCCCAGGAGCACCTCTCTTCCCCGTTCTGGCTCAGGCTTCCTAAAGCGCTTCTTTCTCCTCCTCCTAATCTTGCTCGGATGTTCCTCCCCAGACACCCAGTGAGCCATAACTCCAGCTGTTCATTCAAAAAGCACTTCACAGTGAGGCTATGGGGTCTGCCTATTCAAGAGTGAATGCCACAATCCTTGCCTGGAGACCCCATTTGCCTCCCTACTTTGTCCGTCCTCCGTGGCAGGTGCGAGTGGCTGACATGCAGGGTACTTTGTAGTTTATAATTTCCTGTTCATCTCCCCAGGGGAGGCCACTTGCCTTCCTTTTCCCAGAGATCAGAGTCGAGATTCTGAGTCAGCCACCTGGTCTGAGTCACCCAGGAAAGTAAAGAAGGCTGTGTGCTCATTGAGCAACTGGGGACAGGCCCCAGAATGGGAGTACTGACGGTGCCTCCTCCACCTCCCCAAGTGGACACACACACACACACACACACACACACATGGAGCCTGATTCCTCAAATAGGAACAAACAACCTTTACCAGAAGAAAGAGCGCTGACTAGGCATAATCCAACAGATGTTCAAAGTTGGGTCTATTTTCTCCCCATGGCAGATTTTTTTCCCCCCTGATTCCTGTATGTGTTGAATGTGAAGCTACTGATTAGCTCTAAATTGGAAACTGGGCTCTTGAAGGCACTTGATTATTTGTGAGTCAGTTCTACTCTGCCTTCTTCAACATTGCCACTACAAAAAGCAGTAAACAGATTCCATTCCCAGAGAGAAGGTTAAGGATCAGTCTGACCTGAGCTGATCTGTTAGGGTGTAAATTCTCATCTGCCTCCAGCACAGTCCCACCCGCAGGCACTGTTACCAGAAAGAGAAGGTCACCCCCTGCTGGAATATTAGTCTCCTTTGACACAGCCATGCACATCACCTGTCAGCCAGCCCAGCACACCCATGTCGCAGAGATGGCAAGGTGTGAAGGGACCTCTACATATGCCTGTGAATTGGAGTGCATCTAATGATAGAAATGAACAGTGGGTTTTAAAACTGTAAAATCTTCTCTAACAACTCTACTTAACACATCAACATACTCATAGGCACCGAAAGTACAATGTGAGATTCATATTATGCAGAAGATATTTATAGAATTTATAGAAAATCTCTCCTTTTCCATATACATGGAGACACAGGTAGGACGGAGCCTTCCTCCCAGTATCCAGCTTAGATAACCCAGCCTCTCATTCATTTTTATCTAACCCTAAAGATCTACTTCATGTAATTACAGAACTTTAATCTCATTGCCATTTTGGTCCTTTCAGACCAATTATCTCTTTCATCAAATATATGTTTTAATGGGTCGTTAAGTGACAACGTGGCTTTCTCTGTTTTGCCTGGACTCTGCCAGATTACCATCCTACAGTGTCGGTCCTCCCTCTCCCTGGAGAAGCATCTCATCTCAGTGTGGAGCGGACTCCTTACTCCTTGGTGCTGGTGTAGGAGCAGGTCACATGAGACCAACCTGAAGATCTTGCCTCTTTCTCCCACCAAACCTAGTTTCCTCTTGCCTAAAGAGCCTATTTCTTAGGACTTGGCTGAAAGATTTGGCCCCTGAATCGAAGCTAAAGACACTAAGACATGCGAATTCATTCTCCAGGGCACGAGGCCTGCCTTCTGTTGGACGTTCCTTGCTTCCTAGCTTCTTCTGCACCACGCCCCTTGTGGATGAGGTACTCTGGTAGTGAAGAACAGGCAGTGTAGAGCCAGAGGCAGAGCTGCGGGTGAGTGCAGGCTTTGCCACACTTGAGTGATTAGGGAAGAAATTATCTTTCCCATACCTGAATTTGCTAATCTGCACTATATTCACTGGATAGTACTGTTTGCAGAGATTAACAAAATAAAATGTGTAAACCTTTCGGCAAGTGCTCAGCATCAAGTCAGTGCAATAACGCTTTATTGAATAACAGTGTTTCAGTATTGCAGTCATGATTAACGAGCTCACTATAGCTGGGGATTTCTACTGGGTTCTCAGGCCGGCAATGTCTCCCTTCCAAAGGACCAGTACAGAGGTGCATCCTCTCCTGCCCCATGATGAGAGATCCCATTAGAGCAGACACCACTCAAGCTGTGGGCCTGGAGGGTAGGAGAGCTGGAAAGAGATCCTCACAGTGTGAGGAAGGCCCGGGTTAGCATCTAAAGTAACTGGCACATGAAACAAGATCAAAGACCAGCAGTAGTGGAGAGAAGTTACACAAATGTATACGGCTCAGCAGCAGACCCAACATTCCCTCAAATCTTTAAGGATTAACTTTCTCCCTAGGTTTTTAGCATTTGACTTGAAGTGTCTGACACATCTAGGAAAGGAAGAGCCTGGAGATCTCAAGATCTGGAGTCCGACAAGCCCTGGTCAGGACTCCTGCTCTTTCTCTTGTCAGCTGTGTGGACTCAGTATGTTACGGAACCCCAGCCTGTATGAAGTCTCCGTTTCCTGATGTACAAAATAGGTAAGACAGTAGCACCTCCCTGCTTGGCTCGCTGTCAGAACGAGGCGAGTGAAGCTTGTAAAGTGCTTAGCTTCCTGCAAGGGGCGTCATGGCTGCTCAATGACTACTAAATGCACCACAGTCTTGTACTCCAAAATCCCAAAGTCTCGACTGTAAATGACAGCCTGCCAGTTTAGCTGTAGCAACCCGAGTCATGGTATTGCACATGCATATTGTGTGTGACTGCAGTTGCTTAGGCAGGGTCAGGGTGATGGAAATCTTTCATAGAGATATGTCAGTTTATGTCCTTCACTAAAATTTGGGTCTAATTTTAAAGCATACACACAAACTGTCTCCTATAAATGTATTTTTGTGGGGTTTTTCTTAGAAAAAGATTTGGAAGGCATGAAATAAGGAGATGCTGTTGTGAAGTTCGGAATGTAATAACAGTAGTCATCATCAGTCTTTCAGGTTACCTCCAGGTTCAGAGAGTCCCAAGAGAGATTCACAGGGCTCAGCACAGAATCATGCTAATAGCTAAGACGTACAACAGTGTGTAGAGGGCAGGGGTCTGGTGGAGTCTGGAGGGAATGTGTATGTTAGTCACATTCTTGTCTTTGGGACAAAATACTCCATACCTACAATTTAAAAGGGGAGAGGTTTATTTTGGCTTATGTTCCAGAGGGTATAATCCATGGTTGACTGGCTCCAAAGCAAAAACAATGTGGTGAAAGGAGATGATGGAAGAAAACTTTTCCTCATGGTGGCTGGGAAGCAGAGAGAGAAGGGAGGAGCTGGGTATAAGAATGGACCCTTCCGTCCGAGTGTGGGCCGGACTCATACCACCGCGATTCCCAGCCGAAAAGCGCACACAGAGCCAGGTAGGCCGCACCCAATCCCGGAGGCCAGGACAC
>NW_004955482.1:3556131-3604267 GCF_000276665.1 Chinchilla lanigera | reverse complement strand
TGTCTGTTAATGTTTCCCTCCTTTTATCCTTAAAATAAAAAAAAAAAAAAAAAAAAGAATGGACCCTTCCATATCACACTCCAGTGACCGCCTCCAACCAGGCCCTACTTCCTAAGGACACAGTCACCAGTGAACTCATCAATGACCAATCCATGAATGAGTATAATGCCTCTGCGATCAATCTCCTTCCAGAGCCCCACATCTGAACACCATGATGTCTGAACACATGAGACTGCGGGGGGCATTTTTGATCCAACACAACAACATAAGCAGGATTTTCATGCTTCCTCCTGCCAAGTGGTCACACAATCTGTCCTTTCCTTATTATTGAAAAATGCAGAACTTATATACTGTTCTGCCCAGAGGAACCCATTCCAGGGTCAGTGCTCAGGAGTTTTTACTGTGGGCTGGTCCCATACGCTGTCTTTGTCTAACAAGTAAACACATTTCAGCTTCCCAGAAAGCAGGTGTTGATGTAGCATGTATCATATGTACACAGGCACATAGGACCACCCTTGTCAGTTCACTATTGACTGGGTACGTTTGACATTGAAAATCCCATTCCCAGATGAAAAAGGGCTTTTCTCTGATAGTACACAGCTCTTCCTTTGTGCACACCACGTGCTGGAGACTGCCCATGAATCAGAGCCATTACAGTGTCATATCGCTAAACTCAAGGCATGTAGTGTCTCCATTTTACCAGCAGCAAAACCAAGGCAGGAAGAAATCCAACAACCTGATCATGATTTCGTGGCTGGTAGGAGGCAGAGATGGGTTCCAACCATCAACCTTATTGTCCCCATTAATGCCACATCTGAAAGCTTTCTTTCTCATGGAAGGTTCAGGTTAAGCTTATCTCAGTGCTTCGCAGTCAGCCCATGACAAACTCATACTTTAATTTCTCCGGGAAGGGAAATTCAAGATCTCTCCACAGTTCTGTAAACATAGGTCATGTTCTTCACCTCTGGCCCTATAAACTGGGGGATGATGGAAATATCCATTTGATGGTGTGACACTCATTTGAATAGTCAAAGTCAGAGCACAGCAGGGTACTCCTCCAGCCCTAGTCTCAAAGGAGAAATCTCCTGAATTACCCTCTTTATCCC
This sequence comes from Chinchilla lanigera, assembly GCF_000276665.1. Classification (NCBI taxonomy): domain Eukaryota; kingdom Metazoa; phylum Chordata; class Mammalia; order Rodentia; family Chinchillidae; genus Chinchilla; species Chinchilla lanigera. The sequence continues at coordinate 3,603,161 of NW_004955482.1, read as the reverse complement.
AGGGCTGAAGGGAGGAGATGGAGGCCAGGTCAGCTGAGGTTCTCGAGCTGGGTGGCTCCAGTTGTCTCCCTGTATCCATAACCTCACTCAACTAGAAGATGAAAACCTAGCCCTGTGTTTCTGCCTAAGCAGCCACTTCTCTATGACTCCTTTCCTTTGACATCTGGGCAAACTAGCAGTCAAATTTAATTGGACCCACCTCAGCATAACCTTGTTAATATTCTTATTCATCTACTTTGCTTTTAATAACATATATTCTTGAATCCTTCTCATGGAACCTTTCTTGTTATTGTGTGTTGCAGTTTGATGTTTTAATTTTATTTATGTAGAATAAAAAGGCAGACAACAGGTCATTACTTTTTTTTTCCAATTTTCTCTGTCAGTAGGATCTTAAATTGTTCTGGTGCTTCGCAACCAAGATAGCAATAAACAAAATATGGCAGATCAAATTTAGGTTACGTCAAGTATTTATGGCCCACAGAAAGTGCAAGGCTACTTAAAAACCCTTCCAGGTAATTATATATATGATAATAATGTAACTGTGAGGCAGTGAGACAGAGTCTATAGTAATCGCTTCAGACAGTTGTAAGTGCATTAATTTATGATTAGTATACACAGTCCCCCCAGTGCCTGGAGCTCAGCAAGCCAAATCCAATTCTGAGAAGCAGTTAGGAAAGAAAAGCATAGTTTGAGAAAGGAGATGTTGGGGGAAATCAGTGAATTTAAAAATAAATACATTTGATAGTGTAAGTAAACTCCACAAGGGGAGAGATTGAGGTGGGGCATCCCTTCCAGCTCAATAAGAGAGAGAGATCAGAGTTGCTGTCAGGACAGTTTATACACACATATTTCATATCAGTGTATCCTGCTCAGTGGATGAGATGCAGTTTAGTCTAAACCCTCTGGCATAACTAGTGAGGAGCTATTGAAGAATATTTTAGCCACTAAAACATACAATAAATACAGTCCATAAACATCATAATAAACATTATATTCCTGACTTACGTCTCTCTAGCACATGCACTGTGGAAGCGGATGTGTGAAAGATGATTTAATACCCTTATTTTTGAAGTTTACTGATGATCTATTCTGGAGGCAATGGAATTACTTTTTAATCCACAAAATAAATATAAGGAATTGTAGTAATTTAGTTCATATGTCATGATGTCAAAACTGTTAACCAAGTAAGAAATAATAAGACCAAATATGCTGCATTTTCTATTAAACAAACCAAGTCTATATTTATGAGAAATTACCGCTTTACTACTGAATGGAGGAGGAGACTGGAGAGATTTTATAACTTTTGGCATTAAAAATGGCTCAGTCGTATTGCTTATATTCATGTGTGCTTGGGATCAAAGTATTCCTAGAGGGAGAGTAGCAGGGCCATGGTGGACTGTGGAACCGAGAGACTGTGTCAGTACTGCAGAGCATAGAGCAGACGTCAGCAGCTTGAGGGGAACGCATGCCACGCACTCACGTTTCGTGCTGCTTCCGGTTTGCACAAGACGTCCCACATCCGTGTGGCACTGACTAGTAGTAAGCAATTAAATATTTCATTTTGATGCTTTCTTTGGTTTCCAAATATACACCTCTTTCATGGAGCCGACACGCCTACTCCAGCTCTGAGCTTCGCGTCTTGGTAGAGTTCAGCATCCCATGTTAACATCAGGGAAGGACTGGAAAGGATGGAGCAGGGCTCACTACAGGACAACGGAATTCTGTGCTAATCGTAGATGAAACCTTTGCAGCAATTAACATTCGTCTCCGTCTTTGGGGCATCTCAAGTGCCCGGTCACTGCACGCTCGAGGCGTTGAAAGACAGACAGAATGGGGTGTGGGAAATACTGTTCCTGCAGGAACCCTTTCTTTGCAAAGGTAATGCTTTGCCCAGAGTCCTCATGCAAATTCGCAGCAGGATTTCTCATGACCAACTCCCCTCCAGCACCCAGGCGGATTCTCAGAGAATCCCCAGTGACTCCTGCAGACAAGTCAAGAAGGGGAAACCCACCGGCTTTGAGAGCTCAGTTTACAGCGTTTGGATAAACAGCCTTGTGTTGCATCTAATCCCATTTCTCTTGATGAGGAAGACAGCCAAGCCTTTTCCCCCACGATGCAGTAGAGTTTCAGTGGACTGTCAGGAACAGAGAGACCCAGTACCTGAAGGAAAGGGAGAAGCCTGTGTGTGGTTTTCAGCAGGTCCAACCGTCACTAAGCAGTGTCCAGGAACTCTGGGTGTGTCAGGGATAACCTTTCTCTTTTTAATTAAATACATATTTTCATAAGAAAATGTGTATTTGTATTGAAAAATTTATTTTTTGAAAATTTAAAGCTGCAGTTGTTATAAACAGTATTCGTACTCATAGCCAGGCCTCCCGGAGAGGAGCAGGCTGAACATCCGATACTTCTCTACATGTATATTCATGGAGATGTGCATAGAATGTTTTGGATCATTTTCCCCTTGGCATTATATTCTAAGCATTTGTATGATCATTGAAATGTCTTTGGAAACAGGATTCGTGCTTTTTAGGTTTTTATACGGCTGACGTATATTCACTGCTAGAGAAATGTGGAATGTGCTGTTTAGCAAGGAGAGCCTCTTTCTAATCTTCAGACCCAGTGCTGACCGCAGACCCCAGTGGCTGCCCTTTGCACAAATGTGGACACGGACCCGGAGCCAGGGGCCCCAGCCCAGGCAGTGGTCAGCCCTACCATGGTCTGAGTGCTTGTGTCCTCCCAGAATTCATTCGCAATTGTGTTAGGAGACGGCACCCTTTTGGGGGTGAATGTGGAGCCCTCATGATGGATCGGCAGCCTTATAAGAGGCTAAAAGACCAGAGGCCTCCTCTCCACCCTACTGGGACACAGAGAGAAAACTCCAGTGAGGAACCAAAGGGGAGGCCCTCCTCGGACACTGAGTCTGCTGTACCCCAGATCTTGGATTTCCCAGGTGGTGTTGTCAAGGTTTACAAGGGAAACAATTTAATACAGGACACATAATTTACAGGATTATTTTATAGTGGTCTCCTAAACAGTTAAATACAAAAGAGTGCAGGAAATCTGTCCATACACTAAAGACCCAAAGAATCAACTTGAGGGCCTGGATCCTATGGCAATGTCCTGCACCAGTCCAGCTGAAGACCTAGAGCCCTTGACGATGTCTCATGCAGCCTGTTTCAAGGTTCTGTGCTGGGAAGGCCCCAAGGTCAGTGGTGGAATCTAGAAAGTCCGTGCCAGAAGGATGAAGGATCTGTGCCAGTAGGTTGAGGAATCTGCACTGGAGCAAGGAAGTGACACTCAAAGTAAGGACCAGAGGTCCTCTGAAAGGTACCACAGCCATAATGAGGTCCTGAGCTCCTCTAATGATGACAGCAGCTGAGTTCAAATCAGGAAAGCCAATGCAGCAAGCTTCTCCAGGAGAACCAACAGCTCCCCTTTTGCCTCTCAAGTTCTCCTGTGTATGTCTCTGGCAACAATCCTCAGGTGGGTCCTCCACACCCAGCACCATGCTGACTCAATTCAGCTGGGTGTTACAAGTTGACCACCAGTTGTCAATCCACCAGACCAGGCTTCAGAACTGCAAGACATAAGTTAGTGTTGTTGACATACTACCCAGTGTATGGTAAGTTGGTCCAAGGATATAGCTCAGCAGCACACTGCTGCCTGACCAGCAACTTACAAGCTTGTAAGTTCCATTCCAGGTACCAAAAAATCAAAACAAAACACAGTAACAGTGTGTGGTAAATGTTACACACCCTGAACTAAGACCCAATGGGGACAAACATGTAGGACATTAGAGCCTTTGGTTTAATATTTAGGTATTAAAGGAGTTGAACAAATACATGAATTTGAGTCAACAGAAGTGAAACTAAATGAAGCAAAACTGTTATTTTATAGATTTTTGTCTTGCTTTGTCTAAAGCTCATTAAATCACTAAAATTCTCATGGGTTCCAAACACATCACATAGTTAATTTTTTTGATAAAACATTTTATTTTCATTGTTTGTATGAAAAGTTAGAAAGAATCAATCTACATCACTAAAAACATGGCAGCTATTTCTGAGTGCTAATTTACTGAAAATTATACAAAAATATTGAAAATCATTACTTTGCACCAGTAATTTGGGTCTGAGCTCTTTTCTATCTATATGCAAATGGTGGACTCTTTTGCCTACTTTTTACAATCTTGTAATCTTGCCTATTTCATAAAGTTAATGAAGTTCTGTAAAGATGGTGAAGTTTTGATAGCAAGTTGGGAAGATTTATTTCCGATTGTAAATTTTGCTACCATATATGCTTCGCACAGACATAAAGCTACCTCTTGCACGTTGATATTTAAGGATAATGCATTATTTTAATATTTCCCATTAGTAAAATTTATTGATTCTTTTACAGGTCAGACTTATATTTTAAATATAAATATGATCCCTAGAAGCACAGCCAAGTAGCTAAATCTCCAGTTCTGCCTTTATCCCCAACCTTCCTACTGCACAGACATTTTGTATGAATTTTCTCTTAATTCCTTGGTATTTATCTGGGTTTTGATTTTCTATACTTTAACTGTAATTGAAGATCTCCCTGGGAGGGCAGTTTATAATTAAAATTACTTTTAATTGTGTGTTTTATTTCACTGCTGCCTAATGAGAGATTATAAAACAATTTGGTCCACACAGGGAGAACTCAGACCAAGAACAGTTGCCGTCTGGGGAGCGATTTCTCTATTTTTAGCCTCTGTGTTGTTGAGCTGAGACTAATTCAGTGAAGATGTTTCCAGGGTTTAGAAATGCGGATTTGGACCAGAGAAAATGGCTATTAGCCTGTGCGTGTGTTTCCCCTTTGTCATTTGGACTCATAAATGAACTTGGGATTGGTGACCACATTGTGTTTTCAGGCCCATCAAATGTGACCGGAAGTTCTGCCAGCCTCCAGCTGTTTGAATCAGTTGGCCATTAGGAGTACTGTGCACATTCCGCAAAACTAGCAGTTCGTCCCACTTTTTCTTCTTCAGCCTTCTCACTCAACTGACTCCTTCCCAAGAAGCGGAAAAACCTATGGAGAAGAACAACATCAAGGTCCAAATCTTACAACATCCTCGTTTGTATCTGAATGGGTTTATTACGTCTCACCTTTTCCCTTTGGTTGTACTAAGAACACAAGAGAATTGTTTCACAAGACAAAGGACAAGTGGGGACAAAAGTGTGTCTGTGGTCATTGGAGTTCAGGGGTCCTCCATTACATGGATGCAGTCTGTAAAGCTCTGTGGAGGACAGCACAGGAGGGCTGCCTTTTCTCACAGTACCTTTCAATGCTATTAATTTTAACTCCTTACTTCTGATACTTTGATTGTGTGTTAGTGGAAAATGTGATTGGACCCACTTGGAAGACATGAAACTTGGTTTTCTTTGTGGGCGTCGCTATTGTTACAACCTCCAGGACTTCTCTGCAACACAGCAGATCCACCTGACCTGGGGTTGCAACCAAGACTTGTGCAAGGAAGGGAAGATGAGAAGGCAGGTTTTCTCCTTTCAAGGCTTTGCAGAGTGCTTTCGTAGTTGCTACCCCAACATTATACTACATGCCAGAGGCAAAGCCGGGACACCACAGACTTCAGAGAAGGCAGATACAAGACTGATGCAAAGATGTACAGATTCTCTGGCAAGGAGCATTGCAGCTGTGTTGCGAAGACTAAGGAGGAACCGCACATGGGGATGAGGCCGAGGGATTTCCCAGCAGAGGACCCCACCAGTTCTGTCTCAAGTGTAGTTAAAGGATCAATTTTGAAGAGAGTTGCTTAATTCCCACCTTGTTTATTCCTTAGAAGTTCACAGAGCACCAATAACCAAGTGCTGTGTGTCCTCTTCCTAACGCATAGTGGGAGCAAGGCCCAAACCAAAGAGCTGATACTCACAGACCCTATTGTGTAAGAGTTAGATGAGCCCAGCAGATGCCATTTCACTTCTATTAAATGTTGAAAGTTGCTACCAAACATTGAACATTGCTGAGCAGGCTGCGTTTAAGCCCAAGGGCAAGAGAACCATCCGTGTGAATAAGCAATGAGAAGACAGACTTCAAATTGAAATGCTTCCTCCACACTTTTGATGGATAAAAAACAAATACCTGGCTCAGGCTACAATGATCACTTATGTTTGATTGATTGTGTGTCTTCAAAGGTGGAGGGAAAAAGTACAAATGAGCTCAAAAGGAGAAACTCACCAAGGAGTTATTGATTTCAGTGTCCAGAGAAAGGGCTGGTCCCAAAGCCAGGCAAAAATAGTTGGCTGCCACGTCCTCTAACCAGAGCCCAGTATCACATGTTTTCCAGTTGAATCTTATAGGTATTTTGTTATGAATTGGCCAGTGTTTTCACAATCTGGGCTTGAATAAGACTTTTTGGTATCCTGGACCACACTGGCTCCACCAAAGATGGTTGCTGCAGGACTATTTGGTTGAGCTGAGACCCTCAGTCTTGGTTTGGGTAGTGTACTTTAGCCAGTTGATCACTGAAAGGGACCCTCCCACTTTCAGTTTCTAAAAGAGAGGACACCAGAGCGCCTGCTCTATGAAAATAGGGCTTCTTTTGAGGACTAATAGAAAATAGCACTCAGTTAGCACTGCATAGATCTTGAACTTGGCTGTCTATACTCACTGGAGATTCACTTGACTTTTCCTATGAGAAAAAATGAAACGTATGTAAGTAGTGCCACTAGTCTCCACTTCACCTGCATAGTAAATAGTGGGCAGAGTTGGCCTTTGAACTCAGGACCGTTCTAAATGTCATGCATTTTCCAGAAGGCTGCAATAAGTAGACTGTTGTATCAAGTCCAGAAGGATGGTCCCACTGCCCGGACTGTGCTGAGGTACTTCCAAGGGAGCACGGGAGCAGGATGGACTAGTGATGTCTGCTGTGGGCAGGACCCTGGAGCAGCCATCGCACAGTCTGCTCCTCCAGCACCAGCCCTGTTCCGCCCCGAGAGGATCCCACTGCTCTCCTGTCCTTCTGCTATTCTAGACTGAGGCAGTGTTTTTAAATGTTCATTGTCTTAGAAGACATGCCTAACAAAAGAGTGAATTCTATTTTACTTTCTAAAAGGGACTCTTTCTTCCCTGGGAAGTGAACATGAGCGCCACTTCATTTTGGGTAGTTGGATCATCGTATTCCCATTGCCCCAGCATTTCAGGGAGAGATACTGACCCAACGGGTCCATGAGAGCTAATTAATGAGACTTTCCTATCTGCCCATTGTTGAGAGAGAACCCATGCTTAGCAGGACACGAACCCAGGACACAGCCCTCCCGGCTGCCTCTGGCCTCCAAGGGGGAGCTGGCTAATGAAATGAACACTGACCAGGAGACAGTTGCAGTATTCTGAATTAGATTTTCTTGGATTCAAATAAACAGATGTTTAACCTGAGGAATCTGCAGCCACAGGCCCTGTTCTTGCACCACGTAAGGGTCACCTTGAGTTTGCTGTGGAAGATGGAACATTCCTGTCTACAACCACTGTCACCTTCACTCACTCTCCAAACCTCCTGGAGAACAGCAGCATTCCACTCACGGCCAGTCACTTGAATTGCTACACATGCAGAAGTAATTCAGACCGAGGGCTGCCTTCCTGGAATGCCAAAGGGAAAAGCCAACCTGTGCAGAAGCACCTTTCATTCACAACTTTATGGGACTGGGTGCTGTTCCATAAAATGAAATAAAAAAATTGTGGAATTTTCTTCCATCTCAGATAATTGGGTAAATATTCGACTTTTAGGCCAAGCTCTGGGTGGTGGACAGAAAGTGGGCAGGAAAGAACTACGGGTGCGATGAAGACTCTGCGTGATGAGATGACTGAGCGAGGCCCACAGGATGCTCCAGGCTGATGAGCTCTGCAGGTGTGGCCTTGCCTGGCAGGCCAGGTGCAGCACTTCCTTTCCCCTCTTTGTACAGTAAGGAAACTGTGAAAGGTAATTGACTCCAAAACTTGGAGTATACCTTGGGGAAAGATAAACCTATGGTTTTAAGGGTAAGGCACGGGCTGGAAGGGCACAGTGAAGCCCATGGCCTCAGCAGCAGGGAGCCTGGCAGAGAGCAGACCCAGGAAACGTGGTCGTGGGATGCTTGGCAGGATCCTGGCTTGATTAAAGGCTGCTGTGCAAAACACACGTGTGGGCCAGTGGAAGAAATTTCGAGGAGGCCGAGGAAGGTGAGTGATTGTAAAATTTGATAGGAATCAAAATAGCCTTTAGCTAGCGTAGGGGATTCCCACCTTTGGAAATTTGTGACGAGATATGTAGGGCAGAAATGTGGTGCTGTTTATAGTTTTTCTTGAAACAGCTCCAAAATAAATAAATAAAAATACAACGAACTGAAACTTACCTGCCTTTGGGCAATGCGTGTCAGTTTGTTTGTTAGAGTTTCCCTTAACCTTTTCTGTTTCAGCAAGTCTTCAAAAACTATTAACAAAATCTTTTCTAAAAGGCAACTGTAACGCATGTATTGGATACTGAGAAAAGAATCCGGAGGAGAAACCGAATACTCAGAAACTGTTTTCCTTGCTGCACAGCTTCCCCGGAGCATTTGTCTTCTTGAAAGCTGTTGCTCTTTCTTCCTGGTTAACAGGACTTCCTTTTTGTGCAGACAGGGGTGACTCAGCCTCAGGGACTGAATCATGGCTGATCGGATGTGGCTGGTACCCCATTCCTCTTGGCCAAAGCTCCCCGGACCAGTGTGTAACCAGAGGTGAAGGGTGGCACAGTCTGGCCTGTGAGGTCCAGGGACCTTCCGGGACCCTGGGGCTTAGGGTGCTTTCCCAGGGCTCAAGTCTTCCGGGTCACCTCTAGACTTACTGCAAGACAGAATGTTGATCCCCACTTGTAGTTGCTGAGTTAGAATCTATTTTATTAAGAGTGAGAGCATCCCTACTTTATGTCTCTGGTTCTCAAATTGTGTGCCTGTTGGCATCTCCTAAGAAACATCAGGAGTGCAGAACCATGCCCAGGTCACTCTCCGAGGTGCACAATTCGAGGGCCACTTACTCATTTCTGGGGCTGGGGACGCCATGACTAGAAGCTAAAAGGGGCCGCATTCCATTTGCCTAGAAAAAGGCAAGCGATTTACTAACCAGCCCTGCACTTTAATACATTCACTTGGGAAAGAGGACCCAAAATAAAACAGAAGTCATGATTCAAAAATTTGAAATGCTTAACAAAGGCGAACAGAGTGGGAATAATTCTTTTGCTATTCAATTTGCCAATAGAGTCGATGTTACTTGATTTTATAATTGACTTGTGTAGTTGATATGGAACCAGAAGAGACACCTCAAGAGAGAAAAATGTTTCTGTCATTACAGAAAATTGGACTGTGCAAACTATGGTTGCTAAACATTTGGACTGGCCTTGGTCTATAATTTTATGACTTCTTATCCATTCACCCAGAACTTTTGAAGTGATCCAAAAGATATTTACTAACTAATTTCTGCAGTATTCCTTTAATCAGGTTTACCTTGAAATGTTTCAAAGAAAGATGTTAGAGTCTCTGGATGAAGGTGCTTCCCCTGTGCAGTGCGTGTTGCATCTCAGGTAGATCGAAGGTTAGCAGATGTTGTGTTTCCTACTTTCACCAGCAGAGGAATGGTGCCACATCATCTGACTTTTAACCCCTCCTCTGCTTGGCCTCTGCTTTCCCTTGGGACTGAGTTTGTGCAGACACAGTCTGGACACCCTGCGTATAAGACCTGGCAGGCTGAAGGCTGCCCACAGGCCAAACCTCAACCATAATAGATCCCAAGAAACTGACCATATCCTCCTCTAATAAATCAGAGCTAGGACACAATCACCTGTGTGTGGAATGTGTACACCTCCATTCACAAATTCACACAGTCAATACATAAAATTTTACCTTGTTTTCCCGCATATTGCTGCTCTGCTTTAGTTTTTAATATCCTGTCATCTCTACAAAAGATTAATCTTACTGAATTTGAACTAGCAGGGCAAGTCATGCTACTTCTTGGTCAGTGCGGATGATGGTAGTGCTCTTGCCCTCGAGTTGATGTGATAAACAAATGAAACAATACAACACGTTTCCCAGAGCCCCAGACATTCCTAATAAGCTTTTCCATGATTTGGGGTTCCCACTGCTTTTTTCCAGAGTCATATGTAACTTCAGAGAACTTGCAGGACAAGGGCTCCCTGGTACCTTCTCAGGTACAGACCTCTGCCGAGATGTCCTTCACTCTGTCTAACATAATGCGCCTGCTTCCCAAGGGCTGCTGCTGCATGGCCTCTGCCTGCACCTCTGTGGTGCCTGCTGCCCAGATTCCAGCAATTCTTGTTACTTCCTTGCCATCCCTTCCACATCTGCGGGAATGCAGATATTCTCTGCCACTCTTGCTCGCAGAAGTCTCCGCTATTGCCTTCTTCTTGAGTGCAATCACTTTGTGCCATCACCTTCTGTTCTCCTTTCGTGGGCAAACTGAAAAAGAATGTGCAGCTCACTGTTCTTTCTCTCACTCAAACAGGGTGATCCTCAAGCTATATCTTGGATACACTTCACTGGCGACCTTTGAATATACTTGTCACTGCCCCCCCCCATACTGTGCTCCTGAAGGATGGTGACACTCTGACACGGACTGGGACTATGAACTGAGTTCTTTTGCCCTCTAGCATTCAGTTAGATTTGGACAGTGAGAGCTGTTCAGAAGAACCCAGAAAGTGAGAGAGGAGAAAAGGCAGGTGTCTTTCCCCCAGTCCTTCTGGGGTTCAGGATTGGTAATACCTGATCTGTCTTTTTGCACCTCTGTATCTATTCAGCAGTTGTTTTCAGGTTCTGTTACTGACTAGGCAGTTGAGTTACGTATTTCTTTAATGCCCGAATCACCCTCAATCCAAAAAGAAAGAAGATAGAAAAATGTGGCACATTCTTGAAAGATCTAATAAAGTCCATTTTACCCCAACTCCTGAACACAGCCAGCCATGGCAAAAGACAGTCTCTTGAGTGTGCTTGAGTGAAGGAAGAGACCATGAGAGCTGATGAGGTTTGATGATGGAATATCTTACAAATGTAGCCCTGGAGATGTGAGCAGGACAAAGCAAGTGCGTTTGCCATGAGCAGCAGTGGCTCATGTTGGCCTGAGTTTTCTTTTCCCCTTTGTTTGCATCTTTGAAACGCCTGGGGGCCTGGGTGGGGGGTAAGTGGGAAATAGCCCTATCATTTGACTACTTATTTTTGTTTATTTATAATTTTTATGAGAAAATTGGGTAGAAGCAGAAAGAACAAGAAGATTATCTTCCAATGAAAGGTTAATACTCTCAGAAGAGATGGCTGATTAGTTTTTATATTCAACAAAGCCTGGGGAAATAATGCCAGGCGTCTTACCTCTGCACATTTTGCTTTATCTAAATAAAGTTTCTCAAGCTTGTCTGATCAACAAAGTGGTCTGAAACTGTTATTAAATATAAAGATTCCGAGCTTCTCATGGGGAGAGTCTGGTTTATTAAGTCTGGCTTAGGAAGCGTCATAAGTGGTCTAACATAATGGTGCATGCGATTTTGAATTTACCCCGAGCCAGCCTCCCTCTCCTTTGCTGAGTATGGCATCAAATGTTTGAGTCGTTACCTTGTGCTAGATCTGCACCGCGCAGCCTCAGCCGTCATTACTTCAACCCCATCCTAGAAGCTGCACGCTGGCGCTGTTCTAGGTGCTGAAACTCCAACAAGGAACTACTGTAAGCCCACAGAGGTGGGGCTTACAGCCCAGGAGATATAGCTGACACCACCAAGTAAACACACATATTAAACTACCCCTTGGAATAAGTCATAAATTAATCACAGGAACCAATGAAGGGGCACCCAGAGGCCCTGACCTGATCTAGGATTGCTGTGGGGCTACCATATGCAGATACCTTTTGAACAGTGAGCTCCATAAAAGTCATGGTGAATCCCATCCCCACCTAGCTTCTAAGAGGAAAGACTGAGACTCCAACTTCATACCCAAACTCTTGCCACCCCCCAGCTCTACACCTACAAACTGGACACACCAGTTTTCCCTCCTTGGGCTGCTCCTCTGTCAGGGATTTGAAAGTCACAGTGGTTTTATAATATTTGTAGGAGACAGTAAGTGATGGTGGCCTTAGTGAAGGGAGAAGTGAGAATTCCCATCTCATTCTGAAACGCCAGCAGGATTGTGGTGGCCATGTAGATTTGTGCAGTCCCAGAGCCACTGACATTTGTTCAGCTCAATATATTTTTCAGTCGCTAGTACTACTATATCCTCTGAGGTAACAAATGTTTAAATGGCTGCAAGTGTTCAATGATGTATATTTGTGGTGTTTCATTCCTTTGCTTTGCTTTCCTTACAAGGCAGAGAAGTAAGGAATGCTAAATCCATTTGGTACGGTGCTTGTGGTTTGAATGAGGTTGTTTTTTGGACCAAGAGAACTGTGTATCTGATGCCATCCACCCACAGATCAACTTCTTGGAACTGCTCTGGGGCAGAAGCTACACGGGAACAACAGCCCTGCTCTTAAAGCAAATGAATATAACCAGAACCTCATTATGAAGGCTCAGCTGCAGGTCCTGTCTCAACAGAAAGAGAAGAATTGGCCCTGTGTCCTCAGCTCCAAAGAAAAGCCAGTTTTTAGACACAGAGATTGTGAGTCCCAGCCAGAGAGACTGTCCAACGGAGCTATCTGGAGGAGCCATCTTCCCTGGGGCCACTTCCTTTTCGTCCTGCCAGGCATCCTTCTTGTTGATAACTCTCTGTGATTACAGCCCAGGGAGCCCTTGAGTTGTGTACACTTCCTGAAGGGAGTGGAGTCATGGCCTTGACCAGTGAGCTCGTCTGGATTCTACATGACAAGTTGGCAGATCTCTGTGCCAGGCTTTCCTCTCATATGACCAGTGTCCTTGTGGGGAGAGGAACATGCGTCCCAGACACATGTCCACGTGTGGAAAGACCACTGGCAGGGACAGAAAACAGATATCTGCAACCCAAGAGAAGGGTTTCAGTCAAAACCCCGCTGCCTATAACTTGACCCTGGTTTCCAGCCTGCAGAATACTGTGCGAGCAACCCCTATGTGAGTGTGAGTCAGTCATTCTTCTGAGACATGCATGTGGACGAGGAAAGGCAAGAGCACCTGTGAGGTGCACAGTTAGACCACACAAGGGCTGGTTGCTTTCCTTGCCCTTTTCCTCCTCATTAGCACCGTTTGTTGTAAAATATTTCCACCTGCTCTTCCATCACCGCTGGTTATTGAGTCAAACTCATATGGCCCAGCTCCCTGCTAGTACAGAGGCCTAGCTGACCTCCCACACCGTGATGGCCACCATAGAGCACATTTCATATGAGCTCTTGTTATTTTTCATATGATTTCCAGCTATGCTGGAAATAGAAGTATATAAGCATGTATGAGTGTCTGCTGCGTGATTTGTGTTGCTCATCAGTGAACAAAAATGCCTGGATTCCTTCCATTCATAGAAAATCATCTCTGTCTGTCTGTCTGTCTATCTCTATCTCTCCATCTCTCTCTCTCTGTCATGTCCCACTTTATTTATAAAATATGCTCTGAAGCATACATGTATCACAGCAATCCGCTGTTGATGTTACAAAGGATATTTAACTAATTTTAATGGGAGAACATCACGAGTTCCTTAAAGCCACAATTATTGTTTCTGTGCACACCCATACAATTTAAATCTTACAAAATGTAATTATCCTGCATCTTAACTGTTGACAGGAAGTTCTCCTTCAATAACGACTGTAGCATAGAACTGTTTACATTTTCCTCTTAGCACTTTGAAGTCATAATTATGTAAGTCTCTATCGCCATCAAACATGGTGTGACATACAGCATTCATTAATTCAAACTCCAAGACAAAGTCTTTCTCTAAGCATAGAAAAACTAATGAAATATGAGAGGTGGGCAGCCGAATCAGGCAAGGACACAGTACCCCACACAGAGCTGTAGGCTTATACCCTCCACTAGCCAGCCACACAAGAGCTCTGCAAGGGGCAAGTTCTGCAGGCTCACTCCTGCTGAGCATGGCATGACTTCCCTGCCGTGGTGGGGAACATCCAGGAAGATCCACAGAAAGGAATGTGTGAGTGGATGGCACGGGGAGGAGAGGAGCTGCCTTATTGAAACTTGAACATGCAGAACATAGATCAGGAAGTCAGTCACACTAATGAGTGTGTGCTTGTGTGTATGTGTAAAGAGAATAGGGTATGGTCAACAAAAATGCTTCTCAGCTACCTTATCTTTAACTAGTATATTTTAGCTGACTTTCAAAGCTTTATTCTTCACAACTAAAATATATGATTATATAATAGAACAATATTGGTTTGAATTAATTTTAAAAAATTCACAAACAAAGTGACAAGGAGATCGTGAGTAAACGAGACCCTGACCCTCAGGGTACCAACAGTGACTCTCATGGGACTGTCACTCCTCAAACCTATGACTGCATGGGTGCCATCCTTCTCAAGGTCATGTGGGGTAAGGGACGATGAAACAAACACATCATTGCTTCCTCAGTGATGTATCCCAGGGGGCTGCAGCCTCTGGTATCAGGTATCCACTAGCTGCCTCCTGCATGCCCTTTGCTTGGGCCATGTTGTTGGGCACCGGGCTGTGTAATGGTTAAGGGGCTGACCACAGTGCTCTAACAAGAAAACACCACAGCTGAGATGGACACTCTCTATTCCACAGAAATAACTGCCACCATAAGAGAAAAGACAGTTCTCTCATTTAGCAAGATTTGCTGTTGAGATCGTCCTTGATCTTTTTTTTCACAAGGCCTTGGTCAGCTTCCCACTTTTACCTCAGCTTTCCCCTTCACTTTCTCTCACACTCCCCAAACTTGTTTGACATCCGATAAACACTGGACATCCAGAGGAGTCTTTGCCGTAGCTCCAAGACAAGGAGCCCACATCATATCTAAACTTTGTCTTCGTTTAATCCTTTTCCATAGACTCCTCTCCAAGATCTGGAGACTGATCAGCTCCAGATAATTGGCACTTCAACACAGACTGTTATTTTTACAAAACTCTGGATAAGTAAGGTCTGCCTCGTGTGGAATGTACACAGAGATGGAAGAAGGACTTTGCACGAAGCACAGAGGAGATGTCTGTGAGGGAATGCAAGAGACAAAAAAGGTAAAAGTGCTCACCGCCATGAATAGCCATTTGATATCCAGGAATAAGACACGGGATAGAATAGGTCAGCAGAGGAGCAGCTGCTCCAATGCTTAATAAAGCTTACCTCAGGAGCTTTTGTGCCAAAAAGAGAGCTATTAAAGTGCTATAGGAATGTCTTAGTTTCTTTTCTCTAATTGCTGAGACAAAATACCTGATGCTCACAGTTTGTGGAAGTTTCAGTCCCTATTTAACTGGCTCCAAGGTAGGGTGGCATGGCAGAGGGGCAACACCCAAAGGGGCAGAAGACAGAAAAATCAACAAGAGCAAAAGGGGAGGAGAGAAAGACTCTCTTCCTCCCTTACATTGTAAGCAGGTTACCACCCCCTGGGGTGGGTTAAGTAGTACTCACACCATCTTTGTGCCATCCTCTTGCACAGGATGAAGATGTTTACAAAGGACCCTGGCTTCCTGCTGAACTGCTTAGTTAAACTTCTCAAGTTGAAACAATATATCAACCGTTACAATCCACCCCCTGTAACTTGGCAACAAGACACATTTCTTTACACTGGTTTCCAGATACAAAAAAAAAATGCTTACTCTTAACATTTCACAATTTGAACTTATAAGACCAGTTTAACAATCTTTAAGAACCAGTATTAAGTCTTTCAAGATTATATTACATTAAAACCATAACATTCTGCCTCTGGCCATGCAAAGACTCAGTCACATCCTTTTGTGCAAATGAAATTCAGTCATTCTACAAGAGTTGCCATAGTCCTAACAGTATAAGCATGACAGAAAAGTCCAAGTTCCAAGTCTCCTCCCAGATGTAAGGCAAACTCTTAGCTGCAAGCCCCTGTACAAATGAAAAGTTAAACACTCCCAACATTCAATAGCACAAGATAAGCATTTTCATTCAAAAAGTTACAAATGGAGATACCAAGGATTGGAACCAAAGCAAGTCCAAAATCCAGCAGGGCAGAAATTAAGTCTTATAGTTCCATACCCAGAATCTGAGGCAATCTCTGGCAAGTCATGAGCTCCAAAAGGCTTGTATGACTCCGTCCTTATTACACTTCTGGTGGTTACAGCAGGTTTCCTTGCAGGTTTCCTTAGATGATCCACATTTCTGGCTTCTTCAAACTTCTGGGGTGTTCACTGTACCTTTGGTTTCACCCTCACAGCTTCACACACTGCCCTCTCAGTGGTATGCTGCACAGTCTCCTGGGGCTTCTAAAATCGGGATGGAAGACTTTTTAATACCATAACTCTTTCACTCTGCATGCACCTAAAATCAGCACCTTGTGGATGATGTCAAAGTCTGCTGCTACCTGAAGCAGTAGCCAGGCTTTCCTCTCTCTGCTGTAGAGGTCAAGTGCCTGAATCACTGGGCACTGAATCCAATTCTGAGGAACAAATTCTCTACGCTACCACCATTCTGGAACATGGTGTTCTGTGGCTTTCTCCTCAAAGCTAAGACTTTCACTTCTGCAGTTTTGAGTCTGTGAACAGTGGAGAACGGCTGCTGCTTGTGATGCATTCAGGCCATCTTTAATAGTCTCCTATTCCTTTTTAGCAGTTAAGATCTCCTCAGCTCTGTTTATGTAGTCCACAGATTTATGACAGCTTCATTTCTGGTCAGATTCACAACTTTTTAAATCATCCTGCTGGAATCTTTGCTCCTGATTCTCAACATAGATCTGGCTAAAAGCGCCCCAAAATAGCCATGCCACAGCCTCAACAATTATCTGCCTTGAAATTTTTTCTGCCAGATTAATTAGTCCACTGCCTTTAATCGCAGTCTCAGGCAAGTTCTCTGGACATGAGCAAAATGCAGACAAACTTTTTGGCATTCCATAACATACATCATCTGGAGTCCAGCACCCAATGCAATACTTCTTCCCAGTAGAAACCTCCTGAGCCTGGTCTTCCCCAGCAGAATTTCTATCAGACTTTTGGTATTTTAAGCTCTGACCAGAATCTCCCATACAAAACAGCCTAAGGTGTTCCAGTTCTGCTCTTTCAGGCATCATCTCCACATCTTTCCAAACTCTTCCAGTAAGCCATTGTCAAAGGCTCTTGGGCCACATGTTCAAGTATAGTCACAGCAATGACCCCTCTTCTCTGGTACCAAATTCTGTCTTCCTTGCTTCTCTCTCATTGCTGAGACAAAATACCCGACATGCAAAATTAAGAAAGGAAAGGTTTATTTAACTCACAGTTTATGGAGGTTTCAGTCTGTATTCAGCTAACTCCAAGGCAGGGTGGCATGGAAGGGGGGCAACACTTTAAGGTGGCAGAAAACAAAAAAAATCAACAAAAGCAAAAGGGGGGAAGAGCAAGCCTCTTTTCCTCCCTTATATTTTAAACAGGCTACCATCCCCTGGTGCAGGTGTGTGTAGCACTCACACCACCTCTGTGCCTTCCACAGGATGAGGATGCTTACGACATAAGGACCCTGGTGAGTTGCTCAGTTAAACTTCTAAATCTCTCAAGTTGACGCAGTGTATCAACCATTAGAAGGAGGAAACTAAATACAATTCAAGATTTCCTCAGGAAGGTACCTTAGTTATTGATAACTGGGAAATAGAAAAAATCTTGAAAAGGCAGAGGAAAGATTAAAAAACGGTTTCCTCTGAAACCTCTTCAGCTTGAAACTTAGTTGAATGAGTCTTAAGTGCTAGTACCCCCAGAGTTTCTGTTTTAGAACAGGAAAAGGAACAGAAGTGTAAGAAAAGGGGAAAGCCACCACACCCCACTCCACCATCTTGCACAGGGCCCCGGATGGAAGCTGTGTCAGTGGGCACTGTCCAGTGGCATGTGGCAGGACCCACAGAGCCTTATGACTTACAGAGCCTCATTTGTGCACCCAGGGTCATCATTTTCACATCATGAAATGGCAGCAGCTCCTACAGTTAACAGTGACACTGTGAGTGTGATAAAGCACACTTGTAGTCCTAACAGCACAGGAGTCAGCCACAGATTCTGCATTGACCAGTGACCAGAGGGTCAGCAGAGGGACAGTCTCCCATGCTTTCATACAAAGCAACGTGGCCAAGCAAGGGCATGACCAATCATGATGGCTGACACTGACAGAGGAGCTGAGAGTGGCTTTTAAGAATAATTGACTTCAGTTGGCTTTTAGGAATATAAATAAAAAATTACTCTCAAGCCCTTAGGCAGGTGTTAAGGAGTTGGGCAGGTGCAGAGCCAGGGTTGGGATGCAGCACAGACAGGAGCCTGAGCAAGAGGACCAATAAGCAGTCAAAACTACAGACACACATGTAAAGCTTAGTCAAGATGTAAAAACCATACCTTATAAAAATTCAGTGTTAACCCAAACTGTGTTAGGCCTTACAGGGAGATTCCACAAGCTCTGCTGAAAAGAAAGAAGGCTTGAGTAAGTGAAAAAAGACGTAAAGAAGACTGAGCTGGAGGCTGGAGGAAGGAAAGGGCATGAAGTTGCCAATATTCTTAAAATAGGATAAAATGGAAAAAGAAAATATTAATTATAAGTGAAGTGTTTTATTCCTTCAAATTCTTATTATAAAAAAAAATCTCTGTTAATTTACCTAAAAAAATGTTTTGAGTGCTTTCTATATAGTTACAAACTTAAAAAGCTAGGAGCTATTATAATTCAATTATGTATGTTTCTTGTTTGTCTGTCTGTCCAACACAGACAAGCTGTTTTATTTGAGCACAGCAATCTTTCTGCATTTTGTATCTTTGGATTTGTGAAATGTGTCTATAATTTAAATTGGCTTATAGTTAGATGTCATTAAAATTAAAGATATTAACCCATCCAGGTTGCCATCCAGGTTGATCAAAACAACATCAAAATTGGTTTTATAAATACAATGCATATTGTTGTCTGTGTACAATGACTTGGGAATCTTTCCTTGGTCAAAATAATGTGTTCATTGTTATGATCTGGTTCTCATAGGTCATCAAAACTTACTTAAGACAATTAACTAGAGACCCTTTAGGCTTAGGAAAACTGTTGAATGGAACTCCCCTTGATGAATAAGGAAGCAGCTGCCTCAAAACATTTTTCCAGTCCTTGTTCACTAAAGGAAACCTGTAAATCTCCATAGCCTTATGGAGACACCTCAGTAAATGTTATTAAATATGTTATTGTGATATGTTTACATTGGTCATCATCAAAAGGTTGTTTTATATTTCTCATTAAATGATGCTTTTGGTATAAAACTAAATTAAGAGACAAAGGTTCTCATATAGTTATAACATTCAGTTTTGCTAATTTCATGGTGTACTAACTATATTCATGCCTCACAGATATAGTTGTTCTAAGCTGTAAAATTGAAATTTTATATCTTTTTCTTTTAGATTCAGATATCTGCCTTTCTCTTGTGCTCTAGCTGCTTGTGATAAGAACTATATATCAAACAAACATGAGGCCACCAGTCAAAAATAATTTTTAAAGGTTTTTGTGATGTACATGTCATATATGTCACTCTATTCTATACTAAGATGGACATTTAAGTGTGTTATAAAAATAATGTCATCATGATTGCCAGGCTAAAATATTATGTGTGGCTTTTGATTTCAAATTTTCTCTGTAAAAGTATATAACTGTTATGTATTAACATTTTACAAGGACTCAACTACTAAGACAACCATGACTGGTAAGAAATAATAACCTTCTGGCTATTCTTTATATTTCAAAGTGCTTGATATTCAGAGAAAATTACAATAATTGAACTCACTGTTCCCATGTCACTGATCTTTCCTTCTGGTTGTCCAGCAACTGAGGGTTAGAGGCTGGATTTAGAAAGGTAATTATGACAAGAGGACAGCCAATATTTTGGCCTTGGACTTCCAACTTCAGCAAGCACCTAGGACATGAGGGAACCTTTCCTATGAGATCCTAAAACTTCGGTGAATCACCCAACCTCCTGAGCAGAGAGATTGCTGGACTCCAGAGGATTGGAATCAGCAGTGTATAGTGTGCCAGAAGAGGGTCACTAGAAGGAAAAGCCTCCCATGCATTCATACAAAGCAGTATGGCCAAGCAAGGCCATGGCCCATCCTGATGGCTGACACTGGCAGAGCAGCTGAGAGGCTCTGTACATGGTTCCAAATAATGCCTGAGGAAACTTAACTGACCTCGGTAGACAGCAAGAGGCTAAATTTAATTAGCACAGACCTCTTTTAACTTGGTGTTGAACATCCAGCAGAAAAGTATAACCAAAAGATGCGTAAAAACAATACCATAATAATAAGTTAGGTATAAAAGGGGGCCTAAGAACCAGTGAGTTATAATTGCCATTCTGGTCCCATAAGAACAGTTTCTAGACTTAGCTCTTTCCCAACCTGTCTTTCCATTCCAGTGCTCATGCTTTGATTACACTTGCTCTAATTCCTGAAGAAATTTGTTTATTTTTGCCTAGAGGCTGCCAAACTCCAAGGGATCACACAGATGAAACCAATAATAAATATGTTAGCTTTCTTCTGCCAGGATCCACCAGATCAACCTTATAAAGAATTCATAACTTCTACACCACAAGATGACTTCTCTCTGAGGCCTAAGAGATTAGCTCTCTGGAGTTAATCTGACTACAGTCTCCCCTACATCAACCCTTCTCAGCTCAAAGCTGTTATATAGAAAACTATGTCCCTTCTCCCCTAACTGCAAGTAGGAATAGCTCTTCAGAGGGAAAATACTGTAGACAGCTAAATGAGTTATAAATATTACAGGCAGTCATACAGTGATGGGCCCTAAGCACCAAAGGCAACTGTAGCTAGGGACACACTCACTAAAGGCCAGGCTTCAAGAAAAAGAACACATCTACTTCTTAAAAATCAATTTAATAAACAAGAAGAGGGATTACAGGTGCTCCTCACAAGAATAATTAGACCTTAGTACATTTACTTTAAAAATTTTAAATCCACTTTCAAAAAGTAAACATGTTCCATCAGAACTTCATTGGTGGTGATAGGACAAATCAGTGAGCATGCCTAGAGCTCAAGTGCTGTAAAAGGGCCTCCAAACAGGAAAGTGGAATGATCCAGTATAATTAATAACTCGGGGATGAGGGTGTGCTTGTGTATTAACAGGTCATGAAACACCTTTGTGGGTGTCATCCTGGAATGTGCAGCCATAGAGAGAGAAGACCTCCAAAACTGTGGTGAAGTCTTCTGCCACCTTACGCTGGATATATCTGTCTTATGCTGGATTGGTTATATGATATGCTTGGGTCTTTTATTTCTGTTCTTAATCTGCTACAGGGGGCACCAAACCCAACAGTGCCTGGATGTACCCAACCTCATGGCACAACATTTCAACTGCTGCAATTACAAAAACAAAAAGGAGGAATTGTTGGGGACTGAGCTGTGTAAGGGTTAAGGTGCTGAACATAGTGCTCTGAAGTCAAGAAAAGACCCCAGCTGAAGCAGTGAGGATGTGGGACTGGCACTCCCTATTCCAGAGCAATTTCTGCCAACCTGAGAGATAAGATAGTTCTCCCAAGTAGCAAGATGTGCTGTTGAAAATGTCCTTGATCCTTTGTTTCACAAGGCCTTGCTAAGTTGTCCCATCTTTACCTCAGGCTTTCCCTTCACTTTCCCTCACACCCCCCAAACTTGTTTGAAATCCAGTAAACACTAGACATCCAGAGAAGTGTTTGTCTTAACTCCAAGACAGTGCGGACCTTCCTGGGCCCCACACCGTATTCGTATTTTGTCTTTATTTAATGCTCTTCTATAAGCTGGTCCCTGCGCTCTCGGGCTTGACCAGTTCCCAATACCACATGTCACAGAAACGACCCCACCCGGCCTCCCATGCCCATGGGCCCAGGAGGCACTGCCTGGAGTGAGTTCAGCCATCCAGATGAGTTTTCTTGGAGGAGGCACTGGGGATATTGGGGGTCATCCAGCACAAATGTCTTTCCTGCTCTGCAATTCAGTTTGGACATACAGCCTCACTCGTGACTATTTAATGCCAGGGTCTGCTGTGTCACTACCAGGCCGCTGGGAACCAGGAAATGGGGCAGCCTTTGGGAAAAAATGATGCCCACACCCTGGGCACCAGAGAGTACAGTGTGTGACTCAGGGAGTTCATTCGCTCAAGGTAGTCTGGAAGTACAGACTCAGTTTTACCTAGATGTACTCTTGGAGATATGTGGACCAGGCCTTGAGGATTCTGTGACACCTACAAAGCCCAAGAATGCTCTGTACAGGTGTCAGACTGTGCCACACCCACCACCAGAGACAGGTGAGGGATTTATTTAAACTTCTCTCTGTCTTGTGCTTGTTTGTATATTCATAGCACCTACCACAAGCATGGAAATGACCCTAGGACACCATCACCTATGTCATTCACTGGCTCTGTACCCACATGCACAATATTATTGGCGTATGGACACACACTAGAGTGACCCATAGGAAGAATCAGTCAAATGCCTGCTTTGTTTATGCTTGAAATTCTTTGCTTGCTAGTAGAGCTATTGTTCATATTTCATTTTGCTTTCATTGAGACGTGTTTTTAGTCACCAATATTTCTGGACTGCAGTCCTGTCATTTGCTTTTATAACACCACAAATAAGGAACAGGAATGTAGTTACCAGCCTTTTTGGTGGCCTTTCTTCTTCTGTTTTGTACCAATATTCACTTATGCCAATAAATTTCTTTTAGTTATGGGGTTTTATGTGCTTTTCAGAGCTAATGGAGTATTATTTTATATTCCTGCTGCATTCAAATATAGATCATGATGTATTTACATGGGTAGAAAAATATCTTTTCTCCACAAAACCTCTTTAATATCACTTTCAGTGAATACACTATAAAAATCAGTCAGATCCTCCTACAAATATTCAGTATAATAATGAATACTTAACACTCTGATATGCCTTAAAGACTGGCAAATAAATGTTGCAGCTTGTTCTTAAGAGGGCACTGAATGACTGAGATGGGACCAACCCTTGCTACACAGAGACATGTCTTTGCATAAAATATTTCATTTAACTTAAAAAAAAAAACCCTTGCTATTATACTGGAATCTAGAAGTTTGGAGAGAGGGAATATGGTGGGGGTGAAAGCAACACTTGTTGTTGTTAGATGATGTGCAGCATCTAAATGTGCTCCTCAGTTCTTGTTGCTTAGCAATTGCTTAATTATGCTGAAGTTGATTAGGCTTTTGGAGAGTCTGTCTTCTTTTTCAAGAACATTCCAGAAATTCTAAAGAATGGAAACTGCATGCAAAACTATCATTGCATCATTACAAAAAGTCAGGAGCCTACCTCATTTTATGGAAAGACCTACGTTGGATATCTTCCACATATCCTTTAAATAAGCTCAATGATTAGAAAGGGAGTCACCTTGCCTTTCCAATGGACCGGGAAGTTTGGGCTCCGCCACCTTGCTTAGGCAGAACTATGTTTCCCAGAATCTCCTTCCCATTTCCTTCCAGTGTGGAGTGTGCAGCAAAAGTACTTTCCACATGATTTAAAGCATGGAAATTAAACCAGTCACTCCTTCCTGAAAGTCTTGTGGGTACATGTGGTGCCTGAGAGCTACTGAGGTGCCAGCTGATTCAAAGATGCCTTTTCTTTCCTTTATTCCACATCCTGCTCTTCTTGGTCTTAGCCAGAACACCTGGCCTCCAAATACTCCAGGCCCATGGCCACATGTCTGACCCCAGACCTGCAGAAGAAGGACAACTTTCCTAAAGCTTTCTCAGGACACCTGTCAGGCTCACTCTACAGCTGGACTGTCCATCCTGGACCAAGTGTTTCCAGGGGGCACTGTTTGCTCTATACCTGATTATAGTCTGAGAAGGATTTAGCTTAGCTAAATAATCTGTAGAGAAAAAGAAGCCAGAAAATGAAGCAATTACATTGTGTCTTCCAAAATTCTGATATAACACAGTTTGGCAAAGGTTCCTCTGAATCTCAGTGTTTTCTAAAAGAGGGAGTAGAGATGATGTGATAGGTGTAGCTCTGTGGCTGTCAAGGGCACTTTTGACAATGCCCAAGGACATTTTTGGAGGTCATGTGTTTAACTCCTCTAGTTACTGATTCCATTTCCTTTAAGGAAAATTCTTGGGAGAACGTCGGCAGCATCAAAAATATGACTGCTACTGCATGCTAGAAAGGTTTCAAATTTAACAATCCTGGACCTTGTTCTTCTTAATGGTAAAATGTGGAGAAAGTTGTTCAGTTTCATACTATTCATTCATGTGACAAATGGCCAGGAAACCAAAACTGCTGGAGAAAGAGAGAAGATGGGGCAAGATAGAGAAGAGAGAGAAGAGAAGAGGAAGCCCCACTCTGCTTTAGCAGGACAAAGCAGCCCACCTTCACTTTATACTTGCAGCTGTTCCCAAGGTCACATCTACACTGGTCAAGTCAAAGATAACTCAGGAAATAGTAACCAATATTTTGTTATCTTCTGATACTCAGACTTCTTAGAACCCATGTTTGATGGTAACCCTTTTGATCTGGCTGAGGTGTGCTCACAGCTGCCCTGTCCTACTGCAGAAATGGAACATCTTAGAAAATCAATGAGTTGCCTTCAAGAGAAGTCTGGGTGCAGGATTCCCCAATGTGTTGTGCTGAGGGCCGGCCTCGGGCATGGAGCAAGTGCTTCTGTCTACTCCTTTCCTTTCTTCAGCTTGTTCAAGGGGGGCTTTATGTGTATGAACAGGGGACACAGCTGTGTCCTCTCTCTTCTGCTCTTAGTTAGGGGAATTTTCTCTCTTCTCTATTCTTTTATGCTTTCCTGGTCAGAAGCCCCGGGTGCTTTAATGCAGGAGGGTGGTGATGATCAGGATCTGGGCCGGGCTCCTTTCTGAGGCTGGCCAAACCCTGTTGGAAAGACCAGGACGAGGAGAGCTGCCTGTGGTTTGGTGAAGCTGATCAGATGAAACCTGAGTGCTGCTTTTGCACAGGAAGTGGGGCCGGAAGAGGCTCAGACCGATTCCTGCTCCCCTGGACTGGTGGTAGGGAAGGGAGTGGGCAATGGATGGAAATGCCAGGCCATTGAGGATTTGGGTTTCTGATTTGGGTTTCTCTTGCCCAACTTTGCAAAATCAAAACCAAAGCCAAGCAACAGCAGCAACAACAGGGACAATTTTTAGAGGAAAGGGTCTCTTCTGGCCTGAAGAGGTAACACGAGTGATATTTAAACTTGTGTGTCCCATTTATTTCACTTAAAATTGTGGTCTCAAAGTATACTCATTACACTGACCACGGAGAGGCCTTCTGAGTCTAGGCTCAGCAGCTGGGTGTTGTCCCAGGACTCAGGGATGTGTCTCCGGTGAGGTCTTAGGATGGATCCAGGGTGCTCCCTGGCGACACGTGGGCAAAGGCGCGGCGCGGAGCCTGGCTCGGGAATCCCAAGGGGTGCGGGTCTGCGAGGTCTTCTTCCTTCGGTGGGAGGATTCCGTGGAGCTCCAAGGACTCCACTGCCCACCTGAAGCCACGGGTCCATGGGCTGACCTGAGGAGGGACATAACAGAAGGGTTGTGGGGCTGGGGGCTGGGGGAATTCGTGAAAGGGCGCAGGGACTCTGTTGTCCGTAACCATGCCAACCGCTTCCTAGCTCCAGCTCCACAGTGGGGCTTAAGTAAGATTGGGGAACAAGGGAAACCAGTGTTTGTCTCTCCTGCCCCTGGACTATGGTCCCCGGAGGGGACACTGGACCTAGGTAGAAACGTGCTTAAAGCACAGCTTGGGGTGGGGGTAGAGGGCAGAAATAAACTTCTCAGTCAGGGTGGAGATTCATCCGGCATGGTCTGGAGGGCGCTGGGGTCTGAGAGAGATGACAGAAATGGCTTTCCCAGAGCCCTAACCGTGTACACTTTGCACCTCAGGTTCATGTGCAGCGTGGATGCACCTGAGTTAGAGGACAGGGATCTCATGCGCATCGTGCACGCAGAGCATGGCACAAGAAGCGCGCTGGAGGGCTCAGCGGCTGCTACTCCCACCCCCAGGATTGCTCTGCAGGTCAGAGTCCAGCCTGGAGCAGTGGGGGCTCACAGGCTTAGGGTAGGGGGAGGTGACCAGTCTGGGGACAGCGGGTACTGCGAGCCTTCAGCGGTGACCTGCACAGCACAGAGTCGGGGTGGCAGGGAGCGAGACCTCCTCTATGCCCCTACTACAGCTGCAGCTCTGCTCTGGGTCCCAGGGCTCCTGCGATACCCCAGGAGGTCATTTCCCTGCTTCCTAAAGTGGGGAGGGTTTTGCAGTGTCCAGCTGAGTTCAGGGAGACCAGCGGGAGGCTAAAGTCTCCTTGGGGCCCAGACCTTTTCCATCTCTACTACCCTGCCCCTAAAGAGACAGCTCTTGAAGCTTTTCTCCGATAGCTTTTGGCCTGCAGTTCTTTCAGCGCTGCTGGAAAACTATTAGGAGGGAAGTCCTGCCAACTTAGATGAAAGACAGCATTTGCTTTCCAAAGGTCGGGTGCAGACTGACGCCCTGGGCAGATTCACACTCCTGGAGGCTGCAAGAAAATAACAAAACTCTCCTCCTGATTAGAATAGAGTAATGCTATTTTATTTTGAGGATCTGGGGGTGGTAGCAGAGATAGGCCAGTGGAAGTGGCAGGACCTTTCTCTCTTTTGTTTGAAGTAGTGAAGCAGGACCATTGCCAGGGTGCAGAAGAAAGCTAGCACACAGCACACAGCAGGGCTGGTGAAGGTGGAAAGGAGGTCCCCCAAGGAGGTTTGCTCTGGAGGCAACTCCAGTGAATGATGGAGGGGCCATGAGTATGGGGGAAACAGCTGTCCAGGCCAGGCAATGGTGATGGGAGGGCCCAGAGCAGCTTCAGCTGGGTGTGCTGGATGAGAGCTGCACCACCACAGGCTGAAGCAAAGGGAGGGTGGGGAAGGGAGGTGGAGGGACTGGAGTGACAGAAAGGGAGAAGGCCAGGTGGCTCTGGATGGCCCCTGTGTATCTTACACCCACATTTTCCCAGGTCCGCTCTCCCTCTCTCCCTTAGGAACAGAAGCCCTGGTGTTTTGAGGGCACAGGGCCCTCAAGGATAAGGACTGCCTTTGCTAACATCTGCACTCAGGTGTGGCAAGGGAACTTCGCTGATGCCTTGATCCTTCCAGTGTCAATCGTAGCAATATTCTGAGAAGCTCACTAGTGAGGATGCTCCCTGGAGACTCAGTTTTACCCTAGTTTTCTGCTTGAGTCTTATGATACAGGCAGTTTCTGTGTATCACTGTAGTGGTTGATTGGTTATGTCAACTTGAGAAGTTTAGAAGCATAACTGAACTTGGCTCAGCAACTGGCCCAGCAATTCTACACCCTAGGGAACTTCCATTCCTTTTGGAGGAGGAACAGAGGAGCTTCCATTCCTTTTGGAGGAGCTCTAGTCTTCACCTTCAGCTTGGACTTAGTCTCCTGGCTCCTAGTGCAGACTCTTCGGCTTCCACCTTGGATCCTTCAGCCTTCCATCTCAGACTCATCTGCCTCCTGGTACAGACTTGTGTGGAACTCTGCAGTGAACTCCAGACCCTGGATTGATTCCTTCAGTCTTCAGTGTGCAAACACCCTCTGCACACTTCCCCATACAACTCTCTGGCTGACTGTCATAAGCCTATCTTTTAATTTCTTATAATTTGTACATCCTGTGTTATATCTATTTCTCCAGTAAAACCCTGACTGATACAATCACGTACACAAATACCAAGCTTCTTAGAAGAAAGCAGTCTGTAGTCAGCTGGCTTCAAGGCTGGCTGCCATGGCAGAGGGGCATTGCAGCAGAGAAGTCTATGGTATGGCAGACAGGAAGTAGCATCAGCAGGTTTCCCTTTATCTCTTTATTCCATTCATTGGTATGTAAACCTGTTGATTGATGCCATTCATACCCAAAGTGGGTCCTCTGTCTTCAGAAAATCCACTCCCCTGCACCCAGAACTATGCTAATCCAATCAGTGAACTGATTCAGTTATCACATGCCTATAATCTATACTCACATACTCCCACCTCTGAAAATCTCCACCCGCGAGCTCATGAGGCTTTGCAGGGGACATCTAGATACAAACTGTAACAGGTGGAGAAAATTTCACAAAACTGCAATGACTCATGCATGGAAGGGCTGTTGTGTATACTTCCCAAGGAAAGTCAGGGTAGTGATGGAGGGAGAGGCAGGGTTTCTTCAGAGAGGAGTGATGTTAGGGGGTTGGATAACAGCAAGAACTGACTCCAAAGGGTCATTAGAAGTGGTGATATGAAAATGACTTTTAAAATCCTAGCTTTTGTGCATTGTAGAGAGCAGCTGAGCCAAGGCTGAGCTGAGCTCAGAGAACTCCTTGGAAGCAGGGCAAGGTCAGTCCAGCAGGTGTCTGGCCTTGGTGTTTCTCCCTGTTGACTATACACAGATAGCTGTGAGAATGTTTGGTTTTCAGTGTTCTCAGCAAAACATTAAGACCTTTCAACCCCATCATGGCTTCCTCCCGTTTTACAGTGTATAAATAAAGATGCAGATGGTGCCGTGTTGTCACTGTCTCTCCATCAGAGAGGTCAGGCCCCACCCGATCCCAGCTTTCCTTTTAGTACGTGTTTAGTTTTTCTTAATCTACCATTGCCCTCTCTCAGGACCCTGCTGGCTATGCAGGTTGAGGCAGGAGGTGCCCAACATTGGGCCTGAGCACCAGGGAAGTCAGTGAGCCCAGACAAGGAGACCCTCTGGGAGTGTGTGCAACATGAACAAGGTACAGAGTGCATTGAGGGATCACTGGGTGTAAAGCAGTTGGGAATTCAGGATCTAAAGTTCATTCTTTGTATATGAAAATATTTAATGCTCTGCTTAAGGTGAGAGAGATGTTGGTCAAGACTGCACACTTGCTCAATTTATTGAGTTTGTTTGTTTCCAGAAGACGGAACTGCAAATTTACACATGTGGGAGATGGTGGGAAAGTGGCTTAGAGTAAAGCTAGGGATAAAGCAAACCAGCACAGATCTATGTGGACCCTACAGACTTTTAAGGGGTTATTTAACAGGGAGAAACTGCTGCTTTCTGCTCCTCTCATGACTTCTCACAGAGACCCCAGGTGAGGAGGGAACAGGGCCAATGGGTACAAGCCAGGCAGGAGCCAAAGAGCTCCACTGAGCCCAGAAGCTGGCCCGAACAAGGGAGGTGAAAGGAACCAGAAAATCTGCTTTGTGTTGTGTCAGCCACAGCAGGGAATATGGGCTCTGCACCCTGGCTCAGGGCACCCGGTGGCAATAGCACCTTTGTTTCAGAGCCAGCCATGGATCCCCTTTCCTGAGCCTCAGTCAGTCTGGACTGCACTGGCAAGTGAGTTGATCAAGAATGGCACACACAAGAGACTGAAAGAGCAGGAATGAACAAAGCTTTATTGAGCAGGCTGACGGACAGTCTCTAACCAGGAGCCAGAGAAGCTGTCCATACCGATCTGGGTCTCATTTTGGGTTTAAGTACATTCTAGGTTTCTATAGTAACCACTACTTCATTTCTGGGAATCTTACAAGAAAGACACAATTATCACAAAGTTTACTTCTTGCAGAAGCTATCAAACAGCCTGATTCCAGAAGACCATTGCAGTTTAACTTTTAGCCTGCTTGCCAATTTCTTCTGTTTGTTTTGTTTCCATTTTAGGACTCTTCTCTCCTTTAAGTGGGTTGATAACTAACCAAGGGGACTGAGGTGAAGAGTGGGGTCAACCACAGCTTGAGTGAACTCAAGTGACTTCTCTTAATATGGAGTTAAAAAAAGAAAATGAAGTCTCTCTTGCCCTATCACTCTGAGCTCACAGGGTCACTGCTCTTACATCAGAAATGACTGCAGCATCTACAGCCAGCAGGGAACTGTTTGGGTGTAGTTGTAGCGAGTCAGGAATGGAGGGCAAGGCACAGCCCCAGGAAAAGGTAAATCAAAGGCTCCAGCAAAGGGAGTCTACATAAGTGATAATATTAACCCAAATTATATTAAGCCATACAGGGAAAATGCTATTAGATGAAAAGAGGGTCTGAGTATGTGATGGAGTGTGTGGTGATGACTGAACTGCAAGCTCCATGAGAAAAAGGGACACAGAAGTTGCCAGTGTTCTTAAGATGAAATAAAATTCAAAAAATATATAGATATGTTTTAATTCCTTACAAATTCTTTTTGGAGGAGATCTCTGCTAATTGACCTACAGAAAACTCTGACTAGTCTTCTTGCAATTATAAGCTTCTAAATTTGTGGGAGTTATTATAATTTGAGTTGGCAAAAATATATTTGAGTGCACTTTGATTTTATAAGAAAATTGTCTACTTGTTTTCTGTCTGCCCAATCTGTAAACAGTTGTTTTATTTGAGCTCAACCAATCTTTCTTCATTTTGCATTTTTGGAGTTTTGAAACATTTGTCTATAATTTAATTTGGGTTAGAGATAAACATCATCATAATTAAAGATATGCTTCCATTCAAGTTACCAGCAGGTCAAAATGATGTTAAAATTGGTTTTAGAAATGTAATGCATATAGTTTATGTATTATGACTTCAGAGTTTCTCATTATCCAGAAACAGCATGTTAAATGTTATGATCTGGTTCTTGTAAGCCATCAAAAATTTATCAAAATAATTAAACAGAAATCCTGTAGGGTGAGGAAAAATTATTGGATGGGGCTCCAAATGATGAATAAGGAAGCAGCTGTCTGAATAATTATCCAGTCCTAGTTCATTAATGGAAGGCCCAGTGATCTCCATAGCCTTATGAGAGATGCCCCAATAAATGTTGTTCAAAATATATTCTTGTGATATGTTTATATTTGTCATCATCAAAAGGTTAAGTTTTCTAGAAATAAGACAATAAGATTTTCTGACTTAAAGATGTTGTTGAACAAAATTACACTGAAAAACAAAAATTTTCTTATGGCTATGACAATTTATTATTGGTAATCTCATGCTGTATTAAATGTATCCATGCCTTCCAGATATATAGGTCTTCCAAAATTTAAAACTGGTATTGTAAACTTTTTCTTTCATATTCAGACATCTGCCTTTCTTTTGTGCTTCAGCTATTTGTGATAGGTACATAACAAACCAACATGAGGTCACCAGTCAAATAATAATATTTCTCAAAAAACCATATGTGATATGTATGCTATGTATGTGCCACTACACTTAGAGATGTTTAGACATAAAGCCATCTATACAGTGTCACACACTTCAATGATATCCCATTAAAAGATAACAAATTAGGTGAGAGCTTCTTATGTACTAGATAAAAAGGATTGACTAAAAAGGCTGTTCTATGCCAAAATGGAAATTTAAATGTGTTATGAAAATGTCATCATGATCATCATGCTAAAATATTGCATATAGCTTTTGATTTCAATTTTTCTTTGTAAAACTATTTAACTATTGTCTGTTAACATTTACGAGGATTCACCTACTAAAACAACCATGATTAGTAAGAAATCACAGTTCCCTGACTATACTTTATATTTTAAGGTGCTTGATGTTTAGATAAAATTTTGATAGTTAAGCTCACTGCTCCGATTACAATGTAATGTCATTAACCTTCTCTGCTGGATGTTCAACAAGTAAAGTTTGGAGACCAAAACTAGAAAGATAGATGGGCTAGGTGGACAGCAAGTACTTTGGTCCCAACTCTCCAAGGTCATTGAGGACCCAGGACATAAGAGAATCTTTTCAGCAAGATCCTACAACTCTGGTGGGTTATACAACCTCCTGATGAAGGAGATTGTTGAGCCACAGGAGATGGGAATACAATAAACAATATACCTAAGGAGAGCCACCAGGAGAAGTCTCCCAAGCTTTCACAGAAAGCAAGTAGGTCAAGCAATGGCCATGACTCATCCAGATGGCTGACAATGACAGAATAACTGAAAGGTTCTGTACAAGATTCCAAGGTAAATCCTGAGGAGACTTAACTGACCTTGATAGATAGCAAGAGATTAATTTTAATTAATACAAGTCTCACTTTAACTTGGTCTTGAACATCCAGCAGAAAAGGATACTAAGATGGATAAAGCAATAAGCTTGCTACAAAAAGAAATTCAAATCACTGACACCTTCTGACATTTTCCAGTTACACTGGTAACTGACTACTGTTACTGGTTAATGGGCAACATAGGGTTAAACTTCTGAATGTAGAGACCAGAAATCCTTTGACTGGGAATTTTTAGCCTACATGAGTAAGTCCACTCAGAGTGAAAAGTGCTTGGGACAAAAAAGGCCTTCACAGGAAAAAACTTCTCCACAGACACCTGGAGATGTGAGGAAAAGAAAAGCCTTCCAGAAAGAAAATGCCTTCTGCAGAGTCCGCTGAACACAGCTCTTCCAACTCCAATTGACCTCGCATCACTTGTGACTAAGAAACAGAAAAGGGGGACATTGGGATAGTGGCTGAGACATGGCTGAGCTAAAGGTTGGCAAATTGCTTTGGACTGGAGCAAGACCGGTCCAGCAGGCGTCTGGTCTTGGGGTTTCTCACTGTTCACTACACAGAGATATCTCAGAATGTTTTTGCTTTCAGTAAAACACTGAGACATTGCACTTTGAATCCCATTGCATGCTTCTTCCCGTTTTACAGTGTATAAATGTAGATGCAGACTGTGCTGTGTTGTCACCATCTCTCCGTCAGAAAGGACAGGTCCTACCCAGTCTCAGCTTTCCTTTCACTATGTGTCTAGTTTCTTCTCAATTTTCCACTGACCCCCTCAGAATCCTGCTGACTTTGTGGATCATGTCAGTGCATAAGTAAATCTTTGAATTTATGGAGAATTAACATAATTAAATGTAATCTGCAGTGAAAATCAAGAATTTTTCCTTGTGGTTTTAGACTTGGGGTCAGTAATTTCTACTTCAGAAAAGGTTGTCTGCCTGCCTGACAAGTTAACAACAAGGAAGTCAGGCCTTAAAAAGGAGCACAGATTCGTGCCCATTGCCATAGCAACCTGTGAGTGACAAACATCATTTTAGAGGTAATTCACTGGGCTGATGCTGGTGTTAGTCTTTGGAAAAGAGGTTTTGAATAAAACTGAGGACATTGTGGAGCATACCAGCTCTGATAATGCAGGAAATGTCCAGTTAATGCTCACAGTGATACCCATTCTTTACCCACCATCAGTAGCAGACAAGGGAATGGACCTGTGCTACCACGCCATGGTGGGTGCCATATAGGAAGCAAAATTGTTAAGCGCTAAATCCTGGAAGAATCCTACATACCCATCAACAAGTGATTGAGTGAAAAATGTTATATCTATATATAATGCAGTATTACTTGGCTATAAGTAAGGATAAATTTGAGACATCTGTAGGAAAATGGATGCACCTGGAAGTTATAATACTGAGCAAAATAAGCCAGACACACAAGCTTAAATACCATATGTGATCGCTCACTTTAGTGAGGCAAAGTGCAAACAAAGAGAATAATTAAAGATGGATAGAAGGGGCTAAGGATCTCTTGCTATAGAGCAGTGATCCAAGGGAACAAGGTGAGGAGGCAAGAGCAGGGGAATGGGAAATAAGTAGAATAAAGAAAAGCCATACATAGGAACCTAAAGACCTCAGTGAATGTAAACATTATATGCCACAACACGAGCTATGATTAATAGTATCAACAAGGATGAAAAATAAAAACAGGATGGGGAACTACAAGAGGGACGGAAGGAGAAAGGGGAAGGGGATTAAAAAGAGAGACAAGCCATAATAGGTACGTGCACCCATTCCCCAAGATGATTGTAAACTGCATAATGTAGTAAAAAACATGCACTAATGTAGTAAAAAGAGTGGATCATATGCTTGTTGCTTAGTTCCTCAGCTCTGGCTTGGTCTTTTCCAGCCGTATTGAGTGGCCCTCACCAGGCAGCTGAAGCTCATTGCTCAGTGCAGTGGCCACTTCTACCTCCTTAGCTCCCTTGACTTCTCAGTAATATGCCAATATTAATGACCATCCCCTCCTTGAAACTCTACAGCAGGGCTTCTCATGCATGGACCACTGGACCCACCTCTATTGGTTATATTGGTGGCAAGGGGGGCATTTTGCTAATAATGCTCTATTGCTGATGTATATTAATATTTACAATATTAGAAATTAAAATACATACCTGGGCATGCTAATAATGCTCTATTGCTGATGTATATTAATATTTACAACATTAGAAATTAAAATAGATACCTGCCCACCCATATTCCAGTGCTCAGGGAGGGTGAAGCCAAACAATTCCAATTTTGAGGCCAGCCTGAGCAATTTAATGATTTAGGACCAACCTACCACAAAATAAAGAATAAAAACATGGCTGGAGGTTGAGCCCAGGGTGGAAGGACTGGGTTCATTTCCCAGTACTACAAAAAAAATGAACAAATAAAAAAAAGAAAGAAAGAAAGGAAGGAAAAGAGAAACAAAGAAGGAAAGAAAGAAGGAGAAAAGAAAAGGAAAGAAAGAAAAAAGAAAAGGAAAAGAAAATGGAGAAATATTACCACGTTCCTTCGGTCAATGTCATAAGCCATGTAGCTCTGGAAATGTCCATTATTTTCTCATGAGAGAAGGAGGATAAAGACTTGATGTTAACACAAGGGTGGTTTAGTGGCCCTCCTTTGAGAGTCTTGTGAAACCGAGGAGTCCCCGGACTTCACCCTGAGAATCACTGCTCTATATTATTTCTTTGGCTTTTCTGACCGTAAGGACTTCTACTTTCCCTTCTGCTTTCCTGGTCTCCACTCCTCATTCCTAGGGATTTCACTCTACTAAAAGCCCCTCCCCCACTATTCCAGGTCCTCTTTCACCGTGCATGTTTTTCCTGGGTATTTTTGTCCATTTCAAAGCTTGAATTAGCATCTGTCTTCTTAGGACTTCTCAATCCCTCTTTCCAGCTCAGAGCTATTTCCTGAGCTTCAGATTCAGGTATAGTTTGACTCGGTCTTCTCCTTTGTGCCCCATAGCTCTGTCTTGCATCTAGCTCCTCCCCACATGGTCATGGCTCTCCTTGCAGGACCAGTGAGTAGTCTCCAGCATGGTTTATTCTCCTTGACCTTGCCTGCTTCTAGTTCATGAGCCATCGCTGCAAGGAGCTCTAAGAACATAAGTATTAGGTTCTCTCATCCATAATCAGGATATTTCCGTGACTTAAAGTCTAAATACTTTAACATGCTTAGAGGCCATGCATGCTTTGACACTTACTTAACACACTTAATCCTCCAGGTTGTCTTTTGCAGCTTGTTCCTTCTCGAGAACAGGAATCTTCAGTCAGGTTTAACTTTCAGGTTCTCAGCATGGTCATGAGTTCTCATATTTTGGGACATTCACCCTTGCTATTCCACCAAACAGGCTTTAATACCTTTAGACACCTAGAAGTTTTGCCCCTCAGAGGTGATAAAGTTTCTAATTTTCATTAGTTCTAAGGAGAATCTGGGGGAATGAAGAGCTTTTTATAGGCTGCACCTGGCACATGCACATCTAACCCATAGCTTGTGTCCAGGCTACGGACAGTGGACTGCTCCAAAGTCATGAACTGAGTCATTGGCCACTCTTGGAACTGGGTTTGGAGAAGAGTGAGCCCTACCCAGACTACAGGGACTGAAAATGGGACAGGGATGGGTCTAAGGGCAAGTTAGGGGGCTTGCTAGAGAGATGAGTTATGGATACTGGGCAGGCAGAACGTCAGTTTATGAATACTATTGCAATCCTGTGGTTAATAAAAGCTGTGATTTGCTGTTGTCAGACACTAGTCTTTCTTGTTCTCATGTTCTTGCCCATGGAGTCCATCTGTCCATCCCAAGTACGTAGTTATGTACTGCACATGCCATCAGCTTCATTTTCCTTCAAGACCAGCTCAAATGAGCTCCTTTCCGGGGAAGTTCCTGCTGCTCCTGCCCCACCATCTGATCTTCCACTGGCGATGCAGACACACGCACATCACAGGGCACTGTGTGCTGAGGAATCTTTTGAGTTCAGCCTCTCCACTGGATCAGGCCACAGGGGATCGTATCTTGTTTATTTCCACATCCTCAGCACATCAAGGCCTAGCAAGAAACAAAGCTCAATTCACTCCAGGGAGTAAGGGGGAGTTTTGATCTCTCACGACCCTCCAAAACTCTCACTTAAACTGTTCTTTACAACACAGTGTAACTGTGTTGGAGATTTCTCAGGCCTGTGGAAAAATGAGATTTTACCTAAGTTTCTTTCTTCTTTATTTCCTCCTTCTCCCTGGCATGCTATCAGTCTAAGACAGTCAGATTCTCACACTGGGTAATGTGCAGGGTGGTCCACTGTGGGGGACATACTGAAGGCCATGGCAGTGCCCAGGCCTTGCTCCCTGTCCACCCCCAGACAAAAAGACCACAGCCTGTAGCTAGAGAAATGAAAGAGGAAGCCATCTGAAAAGGCAGAGACGCGGGCCCGGTGCTGGGAACTCAGATTCACCCCCACCACTGGTGTCAGGTGAGTGTCTCACTGTCTCTACAGTCTGGTTTCATCTTCTGTAAAATGGGAATAATAAATAGAATGGATACTGCTAGGCTCTGTGGATTAAATGGTTTAACACATGCAAGATCCTTAAATGTGCTCAAGGTATATTTAGCACCTCATAGCTAATATTAATTTCATTCTTTGTGGTTATTTCCAACTCTGACCACTTTCTTGTCAAACTCTGATGATTCGAAACTTGATCCAGTACTTGCAAATGTGAACTATGTTTCTTCCATCAGCATTTATGTTGATCACATGTTTGCCCTTCCCACCCAAAGCTTTGCTCCAAGAATGGGATGAAACTGTCTTGGCTGTGTAGTTATTCTCTGTAACAGAGACCTTCCTATAATTCATTCTGATAGACACCATGATTACCTTTGTGTTTGTATCATAGATTTTTAAAAAAGAGATCCCTTAGCAATGTAACAGTGTGACAAGAACCGCAGTGCAAAGATCAGCATGTGAGGTGCCACTGTCCTGCTCCCGAGAAGAGCCGACTCACAAACAAGACTCCTTAAAACACTCTTCATTTTGTGTGCTGTCTGCCTGCACCGCCATAACAATTACCAAACCCTGGATGATTAGAATTTATTTTTTCACAATGCTGGAGCCTGGACAGCCAGCACCATGGTGCTAGCTGATTTGGTTCCAGGGTGCTTGAAGATGGCCAGCTTCGCACTGTGTCCTCAAAGGTCAGACAGAGACAGCCAGCTCACCAGTGCCTTTCCTATTGGACCGAGGCTCCACCTGTAGGACTCCACTCATCTTCCTTACTTCTTGGCTCCTTATGCAGCCACATTGGGTATAGGGGCTTTGGAATTTGCATTTTAAGGGCACAGAGTTCAGCCCACTGTGGACATTTCCCATGACAGAGCACAGGACAGGCCCGTGCAGCATATATTTCCTCTGCCTCTACCCCTGGGGAACAATTCCAGCCATTAGATGAGCTTCCACACAGTAGTCTGGACTACAGATACTTTGTCATCAGGTCAAATGAGTACCCTTATGAGCACTGAATGCCTTGGGGAGGTCATGAACTCATTCTAGGGATTCAGGATGTACCCAGGATTCTTTCTCCACCTCTGCTGTTGTCTTGGTTGGCTGTGGTCTGATTCTCAGGCAGGCTCCAGCTCCCAAAGGGTGGCAAGAATCACAGACAGGAGCTGTCAATGAGGAAAGAGGGGGTGGTGGGGATTGTGATGACCCCTAACACACAGACTGGCTGCAAAGGGAACAGCGTGGCATGTCTTCTTAATATGCAGAATGTAATAGATGTAACACAGAAGTGGGGGAAGACTGTCATCAGGCAAGGTATGGGAAACCCTTGCCAACCTCACTGAGGTCCAGTGGAGTTTATATTTATAATCCCAGGGAGAAGGCATTGAAATTCCAATTAGTAATTCCAATCTACCACTTCCAGTGCAACCCACGGTGAAAACAAAGAGATAAACACATGTCCATGGTGGTGGGGAGCCAGTGGGGTCCTCTGTCCAGTTAGAACAATGGCTAACCAGAACAAAAGTCTCAACCCAGGGCAGACCAGGGTTTTATTAATTCATGAAGAGGGGAGTGGCTCAGGGGTGAGTGACTGTGACAGTGGTGGGAAGTGCATGAGTGTTTTGCACTGGGCTAGATAGGAGATGATAGCACCTCTGCAATATGCAGAGAGAGAGAGAAAGAGAGGAATGCAGAAAGAGTAATCTACATAACACAGCTTGAGGAAGAATCTTGTGTTTTGCGGTCAGTGCCTCAGCTTTTATGTCTACTCTTCATGCCTTGAGAACTCATAGGTTCTTTCATCCCGCGATGTGGTGTCATTCGACCCACCTCATGCATACTAGTTGGAAGGTATAGGCAGGGCATGGCTGACCTGGGTCATTGCTTGCAAGACTGCACTTCAGCATCTCCGCTAGACCCATCCGTATTGCTTAAAGCAAACTGAGGGGATAAGGGAATATTCTAGCCAGCTCTGTACGTATCAGCATGGAGTCAGAGCCAGGTTTAGACAAAATGGAGACAAATGCTCTTTTTTCAAGGTGAGCCATCCTGGTGGTCCTCCTCGACAAGGGAAGGGGATAGGAGTGCAAGGAAGGACAAACGGGGACTGGGTATGATCAGAATACCTTATGTACATTGATCCCCCAGAGCATGATTTGTGTGACTTAAATATATATGACTTTATTCATCAGTTATGCTCAGTAAAAGGGGAAAAACGTAACTGCTGTGAGTTGGGGAAATATAAGCCTGATTTCAGATCTAGGCAATTTTTTTAATTTTAAAGAGAGAAAAACAATAAAAAGAATGATGCAGAATTTCAAAACAGAGTGGGAAATTAACAATGGTTAATATATTGCATATTGTTATCTTCAGAGTAGTTGCTCAGATTACAATTTATAAGCACACAAAATTGATCAAACAATATAAGCACAAACCATTCTTTTCCATGAACTAATAGAAATTAGTAGCATAATTATATTAGCTATCTTATGTGTGTGTATATATATATATATTTCTTGTCCTTTCTTTTTTGTCTCTTTTCCTCCAAACGAGTTGTTCTTTCCTTTTGAACAGCTTTTTTCCTTTTCAAAAAATCTATTGTACATTTTGGGTCATATTTACTCTTTCAGTTTTTTACACTAGGGAGTCAATGCAATGTTTACAGATGTGAGTCTGATTTATTTCACTTATGAGTTTGGTCTCCAGTTGCATCCACTTACCTACAAAAGGCTCTAGTTTCTCCAATTAGTTGAGTAGTACTCCATGAATAAAAATACCACCTCTTTGTTATCCATTCCTCAGTTGATGGGCATTCGGGTTGTTTCTAAGATTTACTATTACAAGTTGTGCTGCTATAAACATGGATGCACATATATTGCTGTGGTACATTGGTTTAATTTTTTCTGAGAAAATACCCAGAAAGGTAATAGCTGGGTTGAATGGCATCTCTAGTCCTAGTTTTCTGAGGAGTCTCCACACTGATTTCCACAGTGCTTGTACCAGTATACCCTCCCACCTGCAGTGGAGAAGGGTTTCCTTTGCCCTATAGACCCACCAGCATTTGTTACTGGTTGATTTCTTGATGATAGCCATTCTTTCTGGGGTGAGAGGGCATCTCAGTGTTGTTTTAACTTACATTTCTTGTAAGTTAAACTTAACTTATATTTTAACTTACACTTCCTGTAATGACCAGTGATGTCAGATACTTTTCACATATTTATTTGCCATTTGCATTTCTTCATCTGAGAAGTGTGCATTCATTTCAAATGCCCATTTTTGATTGGGCCTTTGAATTTGGGGGATCTGATTTTTAAAAATTCTTTATATGTTCTAGATAAAAGTTCTTCGAAGGACAGTTGGTTAAAGTTTTTTGTCACTCTGTGGTCTTCTTTTCACTCTGTTGGTGATTTCTTTTGATGTGCAAAAATTTTTAATAACATGAGGTCCTAGTTTTTGACTCTTTTGGTGTTTGTTCATGAACTCTCTGCCTATCCCTATGGCTTCAAGATTTCTACTTACTACCTCTTCCAGTAGATTTAGCTCTTCTGCTTTAATATTTAGAGCTTTGATCATTTGGACTTTAGTTGGGTGCATGGTGATAGACATGGGTCTAATTTATTCTTTGGCATGTGGAAAGCCAGTTTTTCCAGCACCATTTATTAAAGAGGATATCTTTCTTCCAGTGAACGTGTATTTCCCCTTTGTCAAAGATAAGGTGGCTGAGTGTTTTTGTAGTTGTGTCTGCATCTTCTAATCTGTTCCACTGATCCTTGGATCTGTTTTATTTTTGCCAGTACCATGCTGATTTTATCACAGTAGCTTTGTAGTATAATTTCAAGTCAGGAATTGTGATGCTTTGTGCCTTGACTTTTTGCCCACGATTCCCTTGCTTATTCTAGGTCTCTTCTGGCTCCAGATGAATTTTAGGAATGTTTTCTCTAGATCTGTGAGGTATACTAATGGTATTTTGATCAGGATTGCATTAAATCCATGTGACAGTTTGGGGAATATGGCCATTTTCACAATGTTGGTTCTTCCTATCCATAAGCAAGGGATATCGTGCCTTTTTCTGACATCTTCTTTGATCTTCTTTTTTAGAGTACTGTAACTTTCCATATCTAAATCTTTTACTTCCTTTGTTATATTGATTCCTAGGTATTTTATTTTTTGGATGCTATTTTGAAGATGTTTTTTCACTCATTGAATTTATTTTTCACTCATTGAATTTGTTGTTTATTTGCAGGAATGCTATTGATTTCTGAGTATGAACTTTGTATCCAGCTATACTACTGAACTTGCTTATTAGTTCTAGAAGTCTTTTTGGTGGAGTTTTTGGAGTCTTCTGTATAAAGTATCATGTTATCTGGAATAATAGTAACTTAATTTCTTTCTTTCCTATCGTTATTCCTTTTATTTCTCTCTCTTGTCTAATTGCTCTGGTTAATATTTCCAGAAATCTATTGAATAGGAGGGGTGATCCTTATCTTGTTTCTGATTTTAAAGTGAAAGCTTTCAGTTGTTTTCCATTTAGTATGATGTTGGCTGTTGGCTTGTCATAGATGGCACTTAATATATTGAGGTAAATACCATCATTGTGGCATATGTACTTATTTAATTGAATCACCTGCAGAAGCCAGACGCAGAGATAAGCATTTATTAGCTGATGGTGGGCACCCAGGACATAACTGAGCACTTACCCCAAAGGGAAGGAGGGGGGAATATTTAAATAGTTCTAGTTCTGGGTCTAGTTCTGGATGTAGGGGGGTGATTAGTTTTTTTCTGATATGATTTAGTGCAGCTACAGAATTACTCCTACACAGCAGGGGTTAGCTTGTGACAAAGGAACAAAGGTGTTCAACATTTTATATAGGGAACAAGCGGGCTTTATGACAAAACACAGGGTGGTATTGAGTTAGGTAACTGTGACAACATTTGCAAGAAACAAACTTAAAGAAACAGAAACTTAAGCTCTAAGATGGTGCCTGAGTACAATATGACATCAGTTTGGTACTTTTTCCCACTTCATATCTATCCTGATTTTCTGTAGGTTTTTTTTTTTTTTTTTTATCATGAATGAGTGTTTGACTTATCAAAAGCTTTTTCTTCATCTACTGAGATGATCAGATGACTTTTGTCTTTGGCTCTGTTGATATGGTATATTACATTAATTGATTTGCATATATTGAACCATCCCTGCATTCCTGAGATGAATCCCACTTGGTCATGATGTATAATCTTCTTGATGATTTGCTAAATTCTATTTGCTAGTATTTAACTGAGGATTTTTGCATCTATGTTCTTTAGCAAGATTGGCTGTGGTTCTCTTCTCTGGTTGAGTCTTTCTCTGGTTTTGGTATCAGGGTAATACTTGTCTCCAGGAATGTATTATGTAGAATTGTTTCTCTTTCAATTTTGTTAAAGATTTTGAGAAGTATTGGCGTTAAACCTCTAAATTTCTTGTATATTTCAGCTGTGAATCCATCATGACCTGGGTTTTTCTTTGTTGGTAAGTTTTTAATTATGTTTCCAGTTTCATTAACTGATATAGTGTTATTTAGAATTTTTATATCTTCTAGTTTCAGCTTTGGTAATTTATACATTTCTAGGAATCTGTCCATCTCTTCTGTGTTTTCCAACCTATGCAAGTAAAGATTTTCAAACTAGGTATTGATGATCTTTTGGATTTCTACAGGTTCTGCAATGATTTCACCCTTTTCATTCCTCATTGCATGAATTTGAAGTTTTTCTTTCCTTTTTTGATAAGGCTGCCTAGGGGTTAATCAATTATATTTATTTTTTCAAAGAAACAACTCTTTGATTCATTATTTGTATTGTTTTCTTAGTCTCAATTGCATTAATTTCTGCTCTAGTCTTTACAATTTCCTCCCTTGAATAGGCTTTGGGCTTGACTTGTTCTTCTTTTCCTAGCAGCTTGAGATGCAGCATTAGGTTGTTTAGTTTTTCTTGTTCAGTTTACTGCTATTGCTTGTATTGCATCACACAGGCCCCAGTAAGTTGTATTTGCATTTTCATTTGATTATAGATATTAATTTCTTTTTCAATTTCATATGTGACTCATTGGTTGTTCAGGAGGGTGTTATTTAATTTCCATATATTTATAGAATTTTGTGGTTTATTTGGTCATTAATTTCCAGTTTCATCACATTATGGTCAGATAATATGCATGGGATAATTTCATTTCCTTTGCATTTACTGAAGCATGTTCTATAGGCTACTATGAGGTCTATTTTAGAAAATGTCCCAGGTGCAGCTGAGAATAATGTTGTTTTGATTTTGTTTTTTGGAACACTCTATAAACTTGTACTAAGTCCATTTGTTCACAAGTTTGATTCAATTTTGATTTTTTTGCTGAATTTGTCTAGTTGATCTATCACTTTGTGACAGTGGAGGAATTAAGTTCTCCCAGTACAATTGTGTTATGGCTTACTTGATTTTTCATGTCTATTAATGCTTGTCTTTCATAGTTGGGTGCTCCTGCATTTGGTACATTCATGTTTATGATTGTTATTTCTTCTTCATGCTGTTTTCCCCTGACAAGTATGTAGTGAACTTCTTTATCTATGTGTTCCTGTTGTATGGAGTATTGCTTTCCATCCTTTGATTTCACTCTATGAATTTCTTTTTCAGTTAAATGTGTTTCTTGTGTACAGCTATTGTTGGATTTTGTTTGTTGATCCATTCTGCTAATCTGTTTCTTTTGATTGGTGAATTGAGGCCATTTACATTGATGGTTATACCTGATATGTATTGGCTTATCTTGGTCATGTTATTTTCCCACTGCTGGTTCCTTGCATTTTTTCTGTTTAATTGCTTGCCCTGCATGCTGATTTCTTTGTGTTGTTGTTCTTGGAATTGTCATTTTAATGTCTGTCTAGAATACCTTTCAATACTTTGTACAGTTGGTTTGGTGGGCATGATTTTCTTCAGTTGTTTTTTGTGATGGAAATATCTTATTTCTCCATTAATTTTGAAAGATAGTTTTTCAGTGTACATCAATCTGGGTTGTAAGTTGTTTTCTTTCATCATCTACTTTTTCAAACTGTCTCTATTCTAGGTTTGCTGAGTAATTCCTTTATAAATGTTGACATTTCTTTTTTTTTACTTGAGATAATATTTTGTTCTATTTCCTCCATAGATAGCCTCATGGATTTGTTTCTTTACTTTTGTTGCTATCATTTCAGAAATTGCAGGTGTGTGTCTTTCATTTTCCTCTATCTTGTTGCCTCCTGGACTTCTTCTGGGTGGGCTGGAGGTCTGAGATTTCATCTTGCTCCAGTGTCTTGTCATTTTCTATTTCAAAAATTTTTATTTTGTCTTCTTTGTTGATCCCTGTAAGGTTTTGTAGTAGGTAGGTATATCACTAGTCTCAAGTCCTTTCTAGGGAAAGTCTGTTCCTCAGGGCTATCTCCTGTGTGTAGAAGGTTCTTGGCTTGTGTCTGCTCTAAGACTCTACCTTCCCAGTTAATGAAGAGTGAGATGTTGATATTTGTTTTGTTCAGTCCTCAGTTCTCTGGTGCTGGGGAGTGGTGAGGTTATTACCCCAGGGCTTTCCAATATTTTTACATAAGGGAGAACAATTGATTACAAAAGATATGACATCCTAGCTAAGGTGGCATCATTAGTAATGTGAATACCACCAAGCACACTTTAGGAACTGACAACCTGTGGTAGGTTTTAATTTTGTACCGTTAACCACAGGAGAAAATCTACAATTATATTACAGAATGGATTATAAATTGGGAGCTTGTATTCAAAATATTTCCCCTGGTAGAGTGGTTTTATCCTGTCTTGGGAAGATTAAGGAAGGCTAGTAGGTAAAGCAAAGATAACTGAAAAGAAAGTAGAAGTAAGGCTGGGGACAAACGATGATCATGCACACTTTGGTGCACTAGAGGAGAGGGCAGAAGAGAAAGAGTGAGGGAGCAAGCATGGGATCATCTGAACTCAGTCTCTGGGTTTGAGGAATGGGATGTTTTTGTGGCTGGAGTTCTCCCCAGCCATTTAGAAAAAAAGGAAAAAGAGAAAACAAGAAAAGATAAAAAGAAAAATACAAAAAGAGAAACAAAACAAATCAAATCAAAACAAACAAGGAAAGAAAACAAATAAACACAAAAAGAGAGAACAAGGGGGCTGGGGATTTAGCTCAGCGGCACAGCACCTGCCTGGCAAGTGCGACGTCGTGAGTTCAATTCCCGGTACCAGAAAAAACCAAAAAGACCAAAAGAAAAGAAAAGGGAGAGAATGGGGTGGTCCTGCCCTCCAGATTCCATTCTGTGTGTCTTTGTCCCCACACACAATGCTGGCTCACTGAACTTACCCCTTGCAGGCGTGCATGGCT
This sequence comes from Chinchilla lanigera, assembly GCF_000276665.1. Classification (NCBI taxonomy): domain Eukaryota; kingdom Metazoa; phylum Chordata; class Mammalia; order Rodentia; family Chinchillidae; genus Chinchilla; species Chinchilla lanigera. The sequence goes on along the minus strand of NW_004955482.1, from coordinate 3,558,277 downwards.
TGCATGATTGTTGCTTCAGAATTTTCACACCACTAGCCCCGCCTGGCCATCCTGTGCACCCTATTGGGACCGACTGTGTTGCTGGCACTTCCTCTGCTCTCTGGGCCCTTGAGTGGTTCACCTCAGTTGCGGCAGGAGCAAGGGGAGGGGCCGTTCTCTCGGCTTTCTGACATGGTTCACTTGGGTCACAGCAGTAGAGGCAGTGGCTATGGGAGGGGATTTTTAAAAACTAAGTAATATCTATTTCTCTGTTAAATTTCTCCACTTACATGTTGACTAGTTCAATATTAAAATAGGTATGTGGATGAACAGCAAATCACGTGCTGTGCATGCAGCACTGGGGATCCTCCTCTAGCCCAAGGCTTTGGAAGAAGTGGGCGCAGTGCCAGGGCCACGCTGTTGGAGGCTCAGCCTGCATATGCTTCCTCTCCTGTCGCTGTCAAGTGAAATCGGCTGCAGACTTAATCTGGTAGGGTCCATCTGTGCGGCCGTCAGCAGGCACGGGCGTTACCTTGTCCATCCGAGGATCCAAGCTGATGCCAAGCCCTGAGGTAACACCCTGCCACAGGCCCACTGCTTTACCGTAAGGCAAATCCTGGCTGTGCTCTCAGTCTTTGTGTTTTAACAATAGGATTCCTGAGTTGAATTTAATGTTTTCAGCAGGCAGATTTTATGATTTCACTGTTTTGTTTGAATTTTGAAATGAAAATTTCCCTCCTTTCCTCTCATCCTTCTGTCCTCCCTTTTCTAAGCTTGCCTTCTTCCCACTTTCTCTCCCTCTTTCTCCTCCTTTCCTCTTATTTTCCTTTCTTTCTTTCTTTCTTTCTTTCTTTCTTTCTTTCTTTCTTTCTTTCTTTCTTCTTTCTTTCTTTCTTTCTTTCTTTCTTTCTTTCTTTCTTTCTTTCTTCTTTCTTTCTTTCTTTCTTTCTTTCTTTCTTTCTTTCTTTCTTTTTCTTTCTTTCTTTCTTTCTTTCTTTCTTTCTTTCTTTCTTTCTTTCTTTCTCTCTCTCTCTCTCTTTCTCTCTTGCTGTCCCCTTCTTTCTTCTCTCCCACCTCTCTTACACTTAACATCCCTTTACCCTTTCTATCGTGACTGTATCTGATATTTTTGACAAACACCCCCAGTCTCCCTGTCCCTCCCAACCATGAGCTCAGGCGAAACTGTCTTGTGTTTCAATTTCAGCCAGGGCTTAAGAGCATAGGCTGAGCTGTCCACTCCTCTTCCCCGGGCCACAATGACGGGATCAGGATGACACATATCTGCCAGAGGCAATGTTGCAAACATGATTGTTTATCTTTTGTGACTCCTTAGAAAGGAAATCTTATTAGTTCTTCAGGGACTGAGGGAAGTTTAGAGATGATGTTCTTTCTATGACATGGAAACCAAGCAAGAAGCCAGCTCTTTGGAAGCCAGAAGTAAATAAAAATTTGTCTTGATACCATTTTTTGCTCCTTCATCCTGCTGTGCCTGAAGCCAGCCTACTCCCAGGTTTTCCTTCAGCAGCGGTGTTTTATACTTAAACACACCTAAAATATTTTTTCTGATACGTTGCCATCCCCAGTGGTCCAGAGTGGGGAAAATCAGTCTCAATAATGCAAAACAGATGAATTCACGTGTGACCCTCTCTAAATGAAGCTGAAGTTCAAGGCTATTATATTGGCGCGTTTCTGGATGGCAGTTAGGATGTGCAGTTCCATTTAACACAGAGAAACACTGAGTCTCAGCGGGGCTGTCTGGTTCCTCCTAAACTACAGTGGCCCCCAGCAGCACCAGGGCTCCAGCCCAGGGAGTCAGGCTCTCATTACCCCCAGTTCTGCCCATCAGGCCCTAATAGCGCTGTCAGTATCACCAGTAATTGTGTAAACAATCTCCAATATCGAACGTGTTGAACTCAGAACAAATAGAAATGACTATAACAGCATAGTTATCAATATTTCTTACCAATTAGTAGCTAAGAATATCTATAAGCAGTTGGCATTCACCCACAAAATCAATCTCTATATATAGTATAAAAAGCCGCAGTGAACGTCCAGGTTTTAAAAAATTGATTACAGGGGCTGGGGATTTAGCTCAGCGGCAAAGCGCCTGCCTGGCAAGCGTAAGGTCGTGAGTTCGGTTCCCGGTACCGGAGAAAAACCAAAAAAA
>NW_004955482.1:3525688-3556031 GCF_000276665.1 Chinchilla lanigera | reverse complement strand
GCAAAGCGCCTGCCTGGCAAGCGTAAGGTCGTGAGTTCGGGTCCCGGTACCGGAGAAAAACCAAAAAAAAAAAAAAAAAAAAAAAAAAAAAAAATTGATTACAGTGAAAGATGCATTGTCACCAATCCTCTCCAAAATCTCCCCCTCCTTCCAGCGCACTTATCATTTTGCTCTTGCCACTTTCTAAAGCAATTCTGGAGGTCTTCTTTTAATAGCGTCTTTAGTTCTTTATTTAGTTGAGCGGTTGTGGTTGCTTTGATGTCCTGAATCAATTCAAAACATTGACCTTTTGTGCTCATCTTGACCGTGTGGGAGAGCTGGAGATCTTTGGGGGTCAGATCCAGCAAACAAGGCAGTTGGAGGGGCTGGGGATTTAGCTCAGTGGCACAGTGCCTGCCTGGTAAGCTCAAGGTTGTGAGTTTGATTCCTGGTACTGGAAAAAAAAAAAAACAAACCAAACAACAACAATAACAAAAAAAAAGGCAGTTGGAGACACACTATGAAGTCTTTAGGTGCTGCCTTTCCTAGTCAATGGCACTCAACATCAGCACTCGCCAAATTTTTTATCACAACACCTAAAGACACTCACAAAGAAGAATTCCAGAAGTACTTCAGAAAGTGGGAAGAATGACAGAAGAAGTATGTTCAAAGTGAGGAGGATTTTGAGAGAGATTAATGACAGTGTGTCTTTCACTGTAATAATTTGTTAAAATTTGTAGTTAAACATTTGCCCTAGCTTTTGAACACACATTGTATGAGGTTCCCTGTGGTAAAGTAAATAGGAAGTGTTTTGTCTTCCTAGATGGACCATGACCGAAAGACTGTCTTCCTATTTCATTTCCTTTAAAACCTTTACGACTATCTAAAGTTACAGGCTCGACTTGTTGCTAAGTGTTGAAGTGATTGCTTGTCAAGTGTGGAATTCTAGGTTCAATCCCCAACACCACACACACACACACACACACACACACACACACGCACACACACATACACACATTTGGTCTGTGTATATGTGAGCTTTTTTCTCTTTTACTATTAGCCCTAGGTGTAGAAGAGCCAAACTTCTAAATGTTATAGAAGAAAATAACACAAAAATTAATATTTTCTAGCACCAGTTATATTCCTAATGTTGGAGGGACAAAGGGGAGAAGATTTGATGACTGGAGTCCAGATATTCTAACCATTGGGTAGGAGTTAAAGTCATAGCGGTGGCTGTCCCAGAGAAGTGACTGGCAGAGCTGAGGCCACAGCAAGGGGTGCCATCAGGAAGTAAGAGCCACAGGAAAGACAGGACATAGCAGGCAAATAAATATTCTGAGTTTCTTTTCATGTACCCCTAGTCTTACACCTGTGTCACCATATTGGTTGAACCCACCAAGAGCAGGTGAGAAATGTAGTTCTCTGTGAAATGCAGCAGGAGCAGGTGGCTGGGGACCTGAAAACAAAGTGATGGGTAGCAGCCAGGTAAAGATTTTTCATCTCCAAGTACTGACAGAAATGTGATTTTTTTCTGGACAAAGTTTGGCTAGTACACAGAAGAGGGAAAAGAATGGTCCTGTATGATTTTCCTTCTTTGTGAGTGCGTGAGCTAGATTTCCCGCCACTGAGACATAATGCATGACACCCACAATTTTAAAAAAGGAGAGGTTTAATTTGATAAACAGCTTTGGGGAATTCAGTCCATGGTCAGCTGGCTTCAAAGCAGAACTTTCACGATGGGAGAGCCTGTTGGAGAAATCTGCTCACCCCATAGCAGCCAGGAAGCAGAGAGTGAAGTGGGGAGGAACTGGAGAGGGGGAGGTACATTCCACACTCACACACCCAGTGACCCAGGACCTCTGTCGAGGCCCTATCTCCTAACAAGACATTCAGCTGTAGACACATGGATCCCTCAGTCCACTGATTAGTAAGACTCCCCTATGGTCCAGTCACCTTCCAAAATCCTACCGCTGAACACACAAGAGTTTGAGAGACATTGTAGTTCTGAATTACAAAGGTAGATGCACCGTGGCAATCTGTACTTCAGACTTGCAGGGAAAGTCTTTCTGAGTGAAAGTCTTTCTCCTGCAGTGGCAGGAGACGAGGAAGCTGGGGAAAGGTTGCATTCTCTACACACGTCAGAGGGAGATTTCCAGGCTGAGAGGGGAGCCAGGAGAGCCAAGAAGAGGTGGCCAAAGAACAAGAGCTCCTGCTTCAGATGACAGTGGTTGAAAGGTCTGAGGGTCCTTCCCTTCGATCTACAGAGTCTACATCAGCTTATCACGTTGAATAAATGTAAATTTCCCTACAGAGACCTTTCAAGCCCTTGGCTGGATGGAACATATACTCTAAGGGCTGTGAAGGCCTGTGCTGCTAGGGAGCCCTCATGGCTAAACCTAGGCATTTTATGAGACCCTTGCACTGTTGCTGATGTTTGCAAGTCTGGCCTGGCGACCCACCAGAAAGAGGTCTTGGGCATGGCCTCCAGTACCTGGGCATCTGTGTGACAAAAGTGGCTTCAGCCACAGCCATGCCAGGGACTCTCTGCTGCTGTCCACCCTATGATGGGTAATTTATTTGCAGAGGGCAAGGATGGCCTCCAGGTCTGCAGGTTGATTGGTGGTCCTGCTAAAGTGTCTATGTGCTTGCATCCTGCCAGACACAGGTCCAAGTTGATGTCTGTGTTCCAAGCACAGCTACTTGGGAGCCAGCCACGTGTGTGCAGTACTCAAGGCCGTAGTCTCCTGCCAGGGGTCCCCATACCCTGTGTGTGAGGGGTCCCCTCCTAGAGGGCCATGAATTTTCAAGGACTACTCTTTCAGGCTTCTCTGGAGCCAGCTGCCCTTTGCACTGCCAAGTGTGAGTCATCACCCGCAGAGCATGATGGGAAACACACGGATTCGCTCCATCTTTCCCTGAACCTGCAGACTTGACTGCTTTTGCGGCTTATAACCAAGGCAGTAATGAGAGGCCCCATTGAGCCGGGCCTCATTACGACTTCTTACTGCCTCCGCCCAGAACATACTTTATTCAGCTGGGTGCTGGAAAGCAATTTTGGAAATTAAAGTCCTGAATAGGGCTTTATTTCATACCCGGAATGTGTGTGGTAACGGTGACTATGTGTAGTCGTGAAAAGAAGAATTATACCATCGTTTTTGAATTTTAAATGAAAGAGAAGGTGTTCCTTTACAAAGCTATTATACATTCCTCAAGACGTGATCCTGTGGCTTCATAAAATGCTCTTATATTCAAATAGCTTTGTTGCAATCTGGCCCTTGGACAAAATGCAGCCCTGGCGACTGATGTTTATAGCTTCCCGTACAGGCTCTCAGAGAAAATTTACGCCAGGTTTTACCACTGTTATTTCACATCAAGCGGAGGATTTTGCCAAAAAAAAAAAAGGAAAAAGCAGAAACTTCATTCTTAAGTTTCTTATAAATCAATATTCGAGGCATAAAAATATCTATATAAAAGCTAAAGCAATGATAAACACAGCTAAGTACAATGGAAGCCTATTTAAGCTTTGCTTTACCCCTAACTTGCTTCTCATTTCTGAAACGCAGTCAGAATGTCAATATTTCCATGGATTCTTCTGGAATTTAGGAGAAGGTGAAACTTGAAAGTCTTACCCAGGATCTGGTCAGCCTTGCATCTCCCAACCTCAGCCAAAGGGTCTCTGCAGAGCGCTGTAAAGCTGCTTCCTACGGGTACACTTTCATTTTCACCCACTTCACTGACAAATTCAGCTGGAATTTCACGGCCAGTTGGACAGGGGACACAAGCTCACTAAATGCTATATTTGATTTACCTCAGAATCTTTATTAATGATACTTCTGCATCAATTTACACTTTTAAACATAAATTGCAACAGATGATTCTTCTAAGAGTTATCTCTTAGACATGATCTGTCTTTTGACTTTTAACCCAAACCTTCCCAATTGGCAGAACCATTTTTCTGATAAGCAATGTTACCAAATATCCCCCAATGAAAACCCAGTGTGTGTGACATAAGAATCTGCACCTTATGTATATTTACAGGTGTGCATGAACATTTATCCAAGGGATTTTTAAGTTTGGCTGAATTTGTGTAATTGTATTTTAGATTTTCTCCTCCGCCTAATACCTTATAAACATTTTTAAAAGACATTCATTACCTTTCAGTCATGCTTTTGATGCTGACTTATTCCATGTCTCATATGTCTGCATCATAACAATTTAATCAGTTTTTAATGATAGATATTTAGGCTGCTTTCAAAGAGTTGCTACTGTCATATATGCTGATGACTGACATCTTTGCATAAGCATCTCCTCCAGAAATCTTGATTTCTCCCTATAGTAAGTGCCTGGATGAGGAATTGCTGGGAAGGTGTGCTTAGATCTCTGGAAACACCATCTTCCCCAAAGACTGCCAGCTCTGTGGGGACAGAGACCGCATCTGTGTCTGCCTTGTTCTCTGTCGTGCCCTCAAGGTTGGACATTGTTCCAGGCACAAAGCTATTAAAATGTCATTTAATAAGTGAACAAAGAAACACAAAAGTATAAACTACTCTCCATGAAGCACAACACCACCTACTGGTGACACTTACAGAAATCTTACCTTTTAGGAGCTTTTTTAGAATAAAGGCTGTGTCAGCCCACGTGGGTATGCTGCTCTCACAGTGTTGGAATTACAGCTTTATGATCCTCAGGGAGAGGAAAGCTTACCACATGGGTAGTCCTGAATAAAGCAGGAGAAATATAAATCAACAGTCCACCACATCTCCCAGAACTATTAAAGGGCTGAAGAATAAATGCAGCTAGGAATCAGAGCTGATATGTTGAGATTTATCTCTCCTTCCATCTTCCGGTCATACAGTATTGTAAAAACCACCCTCACATTTCACTTCTTGGATTGCTGGGAGGTTGGGTGAGGAAGGCAAGAGCTGAGCTGACTGCCAGTGGTAGATTTGGGGACAGGAGATGTGAATCCCTGTTCAATTCTGGCTGACCTGTGAGCTCCTGTTTCCTGGTAGCTTTCTGCCCTTTACAAAACTTGCTGGATCTTTGCTTTCTGTGTGTCTCCACTTGATGGAAACACATCTATGTCTTCTCCTATGGTGCCTGACCCTTCCCCAATCCAGTGCAGAGTTGACCATAAAACTAATACAAAAGAATTGAATGGATAGCAAAAGTAGACTCTCCCCCTGTAGTGGATATGGGTATATGTGTGCCAACAGGAACACTCTACAGCACATATTTATAACTTCTTTTCCACTTCCTGACATGTATTTAATCTTTCAAGGTTGCTCCACTGCATTTATGTATTTAGGTGTTCACTATTGCCCTTTATAAATGTACATGATTTACATATGCAGTCTCTCATTAATTAACATTTAATAGTAATAAGGTAACACTCATTACCTATACACCCAGTAACTCTTCTAAATTTCTTAACACGGTATACATATGATGGTCACAGTAACCCCAGGAGGTAGAATCCATTACCACTCCGTGAGTCCTGGGGAGATTAGCAACTTGCACAAGACCCTTCAGCCAGTAAAGATTGGAGTCAAATTCAGGAAACTGAGTAAATTTCCCAAGTAGATATGACATAAAAGGCTGATGGAAGGAAGTATGTATATTCAAGGTCCAAGTCCTGTCAGGTTGTATATTACAGGCGGGATGCTGAATAGTATTCTTGGCGAGTGGACAACTTACTGTGCATATGGTTTAGTCACAGATGCTATGTGATCACTACAAGTTTTTGTTTTTTTCCAAAGCAGAGGAAGAATGAACCTTTTCTTTTTTTTTTTTTTTTCAGTAGATGGTTCCTATTCAACCATAGTATTTGCTTTTCACTGGCAAAACTGACTATCCATCCTCTGCATTTTCTTCTATAAAACTATTAGAGAACACACTGCTTGTGACTCTTCCCTGCTGGTGAGGTTTGGGGTGTCCAGTGAGCAGTTTGCAGGAAGTGGTGTGTGGACACCATTTAGTATGTGTGGCATTAACACTATTGCTTGGCTTTTTTATTACTTGCAGTCATGGAGAATTACGGGAAGTAGATTGCACTGGCGGTTTTCCTTGGCCTTTGCTTTTCTCCACCTCTTACTCAAAGCAGCCCTTGCTCTTCAGAAGCTAAGCATAACCTCCTGAGGAACCCCAGTCTGCAGGGCTGGGTGGAGCTGTTTTCATATTCTGAACCAAGACTTCTCACCTCTTGCTACATCTCGCTGTTCATCTCTGAGAAAATAATCCAGGTAGGAACACCGGCCGCCTCCTCTGGTTTTAAGATTCACCAAGAATTTTTCTTTGTTTTGGACATTAAACTCCCACCTCTTCGTTTTGAGTATTACTTTTACTTTAGAATAATTTTAAACTTACACAGAAGTTGCAGGAAGACTACCAAATGTTTCCTGATGCTTCTCATCCAGTTTGCCTCTTTATTAAAACTTTATATTGCTATGATATACTTCTCAAAACTGATAAATCAACAGCAGTATGTCACGGTGAACAAAACTGGACTTGGGTTTCACCAGCTTTTCCATTAGGGTCTTCTTTCTGTCTCAGGACCCAGGGCGGGCCGTGCATGGCACACAAGGTTCTGTTCCTCTTGTCTCTTCTGGTCTACAGCAGTTCTGCGGTATTTCCCAGTCCGTCATGCTCTCGTGAGGTCAGAGGACCGCTGTTCAGTTATTTTGTAGTATGACTCTCACGCTGGATTTGGCTGATATTTTTCACATGGTTAGACTGAAATGAGGGACTGATTTATTTATTTTATGAGAAAGCCCCAGAAAACACACTTAGAGTGAGCGTGGCTACACACGTAAAACTCTGTGAGCGCTGAGATTTGAACTTCATACACTGCACACATCCCGGACTATTCATTTTTGTTTTTTCAAGTTAAATATGTGAAAAAAAATTTTGCAGTTCACCTAGGTTCTGATTTGGCATTTTGCTGGGCATCAAAATGAAAGAACATCAACTTCATGTTTTTTGATAAAAATAATTGAACTGACACAAGGGAATTAGGAGCACTCGGGTGTGCCGAGCCCGCAGACAATGGGGAGGAAGCAGCTGCTTTACAGTTAGAAGTGAACTACTATTACTGTAATTCTTATGCCTATTTTAGAGTATGAGTCACAGCGTACAATGTATGGTTTGAGGTTTTTCTCTGTCCTTCCATCTTTTCTTTTCTTTCTTTCATTTTTCCTCTTTTTGGTGTAAACTTCTTAGCTGTCTTAGCTGCCTATATCCATCATAACGTGGCTGGCTCTACAGAAAGTGGTAGAGTCAGTGACTTTGTGTGACTGACATAATAATGAAATCACCTTCTATATTTTTGTGTTCTTAACTTTGCCTTTTCCTTTCCCTCCCAAAGTTACTGGGGTGTTTAGTTTGACTTTTGCCTTCGGTTTGCCATCAGGTGACCATGCCTGGAAACCTGAGGGTCAGCCGAGTTCCCTGGTCCTCGCTGCTGTGGGCTGCATTGTGGCCGCAGCTTACTTTCCCGTTCGGTGCTGGTTTCTACTATGGCCCTCAGTCCTCTGATCGTGGGGCCCCCATGCACACCCTTTCCCTCTCCATGCAGGTGTGGCGGTGTCTTCCTAGGGTTACTGTATCCAGCAAGCTTTCTGGGACAAGCTTTGCAGAATTCATGTAAGCAGTGTCTTAAATGCCTCTAAAATTCTCAGAACAACTGGATTTTAGACTAGCAAGGAGGATAAGCTGGACAGAAGAGATGGAACGCAATGGCCTGCCATGATAGCATTTGATATACGCCTAACAAGCCTGCTTTAACTGTATGCCTGCTCAGGAAAAGTCAGCCCACACTGGACACCCTGCTCCATGACTTAAAGGTTGGGACAGTTCCTTGAACGCTTGGAATTTCCCTTTTGTATTAGATAAAATGTGATTTGTAATAAGAGCTCCCTAGGTGGGGATCTGTGAGGATCACCTGAGATAATGCGGATCAAAGTGCTTTGAAAAGTCTCAAGTACTGAAGAAACACCCTCTACAGTGCTTAGTAGCAGCAACAGGGTGGGAGTCTGACCTTTCTTCTGTCCATTTAGAAGCGAAGTAATTGTCAGTACCGCACTTGTACTTGCCTGGTGGAGCAGATGTTGATGGTACAGAGAGTCTGGGCTGGGTCCCAGCACCCAGCTCACAGTAGCTCAACCTGACAACAGCCAAATGCAACAGGATGTAAGGTGGCGGGGTGAAGATGAGGTCTAAGCCCTTGCCTCAGTGGGACAAGGACTTCAAGCCTGTGTCAGGTCACCTCCAGTGAAACGAACTCCAGCTGCACGTTCCTCGCCTTGCTCCATCGTTATCGTTTAGCTGTACTCTTGTGTCTCCTCTGATAACACTCAAGAATAGAACAGCAAATTTTGTTTGTTTTAAATTTGGTAATTAACGTCTGTTTTGCTTACACTAATGGTTTCTCCAGGGAAGGGTGCATGCATTATTAAATGCTGCTTAAGGAAAGAAAAATGTTTTGCGTTGGTTAAAAATTCTTTGATTGCAAATGATTAAAAAGTCTACTCAAAATAGCTTCAGCAGAAAAGTAAATTTAATGTTTTCTAGAAATAATGAGCCCAGGGATAGAGGGCTCATTTTATTCAGTAGGCGTAATGGACATGTGTCTCGGGGGCCTTTACTAGAACAGGTTCATGGAATATTTTAAAGTGATAAGAAAACTGTAATAGTAATATTTTTATAGAAAAAATCCTAACAATAAAAGGATCTGGAACATCCAAATGTCATACCATAAACTGGAGGGCTAGGGCTGCCTTTGGGGTCAATTTATTATCACATGTATCACCAGAATCCTTTGTCTTTCTCTCCCCTTTGACTCTGCCATGTCTACAGCTGCAGCCAGCCTTTCTCCACCCCGTGTCATTATCCCCCTGTTCACTCTGCTATGACTCCCTCATCCTCTCCATCTTCCCAGTAGTTCAACCTGTGCCTGACTCAGGGCCTTACGCTTGACCTTTCCTCAACTGGAAACGCTTTTCTCGAGATAACTTCCTCAATTCCTTGAGGAGTGCATTGCTCTTCTCAGAAAGACTTTCCTTTATTTAAAAAATGACAACAAATAAGTGAAAGATGAGTGCACCAATCTAGATTGTGTATCCTCGAAATTTCAGAGCCCCGTGGAAAATACAAGGGTCTGTTTACCAGAAGCCCAGAGGAAGCATCATTCATTCTGATTGGCTCTGTATGGCTCACATGTCCAAACCTCAACCAATCACAGTTAAGACAGAAAAGTACCACTAAAATTTAGAGTACTTCTCTAATCAGAGCTGCGTTTCACATGGGCAGAAATGAAGGTTTGAGATGGGTAGCTCCTCAGCGTGAAGTGGGTAAAGTTCCCAGAAATAAAGTGGATGTGACTTGATCTGCAGAGCAAAAGTAATTCATGCTTATTATTTTCTTATTCTAGACTTTTCCATGGATTAGCTTTATGTCCTCATTTCATTCCACACCTTGCTATATTTTTTCAAAAAATTTACCATTGAACACATTATTTTTTCCAAGGTGGAAAGCTTTTGTTTCTTTAAAAATGGTTTAAAATTAAGTGAGTGATGGAATGGTTTTACCAGGATAATTTACAGGCATATGGAAAGGACAACGTTGTGTCACAGCTTGAGGGGAAATACTTCTGATGAGAAGGGGGAGAAGAGCCCTGGGCATCTGCTTCCTCTGACAGAAGAGAGGCTGTTTTCATGGCAAGGAGTGGCTTCGCTATCACGGTGCTGTTCTAGGGGGACACCGCTAGGTATGCCGAAGCACATCAAGGAAGAGATACCTTACAGTGACATTTCCAGTAATCTCTCCTGGAGTGCTGTATCTGGAGGACACTTGCTTTGAGGAACCCAGTTCATCCGGATATAGCGCTACAGATACACACACACCCCTGGTGAGTGTGAAGGAGAGAGTGGCACTGACAAACCATGGAACACTGTGCAAAAATCAGAATCAAAGGGGTAGTCTGAAAAATAGCAACATGGATAGATTTTTTTAAAAGGTATATTCAGTGAAGAAATGTAATGAGTATACTATTTAGCTTATCTATAGCAATGTGTACTTTGCCAGAGCACCTAGAAACTACCAAGACAAAAATAAAACATGTGCTATTCATGCTCATTTTGGGTTCCTGCAGTACATATTGCTGCAATGTGAGCAAAGAACAGAAGAGTTGGCCTGCTTTCCCAGAGACTCACCCTAGGGAGAACTTCAGCTTGAAGCTGGCTGAGATTTTTATCCCCGGGACTTCAAACCTACGTTGTCAAGTGACAGGTGATGCACAGGAGACAGAGTTCTCCAGACATCAGTGAGCACAGTGGATTTGTTCACTTTCTGCTCTGAGGGAGCAGCTTTCCCTACTCGTCCCGTGTGCTTTCTGATGTGGAAGATGCCAGAGGAAGAACAAGGAACCAGGGAGCTTTCCTGTCTCATGGGTATGTCTCCTTGGGATCACTCACAACTTGAGCACTGGTGCCAGGCTGGACCATCATGCAGACATCTGTGACTTCTTGGGTCAGGACACTGAGTGAGTTGTACAGCACACACAGCCCATTCGTTCAGGACTGATGCATAGCAGGCAGTGGGGTACCGTGGAATGGATGATGGGACAGAGGAGAGTTGGGCCTGAAAGTGTGATGCTGGTCACTTTCTGCCAGCTCCAACCTTCAAGTCTTTATTTAAAAATTAGTAGGGCTGAATGAATGAAGTCCAAAGTCCACTTCAGGATGGTGAAGTTCTGTGTGTTTCTCTGGTGAGCTGAAGATGCTCTTGCTACATCTGTGAGTCCAGTAGTGACAAAGAGGACTCTGAAGGGAAGCAGTTGAGAGATGGTGACTTGGGCTCTCTCTCCCACCACTCTGCTGACCCTGTCACTTTTACTGCTGGTCCAATAATCGATCTATCACTTCCTAGAGCCAGCGAGAGCCTCCAACTTCTGCTTCTTCATCTGTGAAATGGAATTTTTAATAGTACTTATTTCATGTAGTTTCAATTGTCCTGGATCTGGTATTCTGCAACCTGAGAAAATGAGAACTATTTTCATATTCAAAATTTTTTGTAGAAAAATATGTAATGTTTTCAGTAACATTCTTTTTGATTACTGGTAAGCTAAAATTACATGATTGGGAAACAATCTGTTTGCAGTTTTCATTTCATTTATGATAAATTGTTTATGTCACATAATGGTTGATATATTGGGTCAATTTCAGAAGTTTAGAAGCTTAGCTAAGTAACTCAGCTGTTCTACATCCTGTGGTGTAGAGGACATGCCCTAAGGTGGTAGTTTATACTCCAGGATGTTGTAATGAATGATTCATTGTGTCAATTTGAGAAGTTTAGGAGTTTAACTAAGCAACTCAGCAGGGGGACAAGTTTCTCACTTTGTAAATATCCTGAGCCTCTGCAAGAGTAGGGTAAAGAAATCATGTGAGTGCTACACCTGCCCCAGGGTGAGTATCCTGCTTACAATATAAGGGAGGAAAAGATGCTTGCCTCCCCCTTTGCTTTGATTGCTTTTTCCGTCTTCTGCTAGCTTGTACTGTTGCCCCCCTGCCATACTACCCTGCCTTGGAGCTGACTAATTATGGGCTAAAACCTCCTCAGCTACATAAATCTGTGAGCTACATAAACCTTTCCTTCCTTAACTTTGTGTGTCAGGTGTTTTGTCCCAGCAACAAGAGAAAAGTAACCAAGACATGTCTTTTTACATTTTTCCCATTTTTTGCGTACTTTTCTCAATTCCACAGTATTTTGTAATACTAGCCTTTTGTTTTCCCTAACACATGGGTAGTGGCTTACACCAAATGTAATTTTTAAGGTAAATATTGTTTTTAGAAAGTGTATCTTGGTGGCTGGGGATTTAGCTCAGTGGCAAAGCGCCTGCCTGGCAAGCGCAAGGTCGTGAGTTCGGTTCCCGGTACCGGAGAAACGCCCCCCCGCCAAAAAAAAGAAAGTGTATCTTATCCCTTCTGTTTTACTCTGAGCTTGTCTCATGATGTGCTTTGACCAGCAGAATATGGAGGTGCTGGCAATGGGACTTCTTGACCTAAAATTCCACGGACATGTCACTTAAGTTTGTCTTTTTTTTTTGGAATGTGTCATCCCTGGAAATATTTGTATTTGTCTCATTGAAGATGAGAAATGTTATGGAGAGAGAGAGACCAGGCCAGCACCAAACTTCAGACAGTGCAGGCTCTCAGACGCAATGTTTTCATGAGACCCCACCAAGGCAGACAGAAGAACCACTCTGTTGAACACAACCCAGGTATCTGACCCTGGGGTCACAGCAAGTAAGATGGCCATTACAGACATGGTGTCTACTGGTATTAGTTACACACTGAGAGATTAAGTGGTCACACCTATACCCACACCCACCCACCCACACACACATGCGTGCACACACACACACACACACGAGAAATCCTTCATATACATTTTGCACCACCACAGATTAGAGGAGAGGATTATGACTGAGACTTTGGAGGCAATTTTTGACCTCCACTTTGTTCATCCCCTTATTTCTTCAGTTTTTGCAATAAGAAAGCATCCTTTCTGTACACAAGAAATCAACTTTAAAAAGGAAAAGACAATAGTTGGTTGATTGCAAGTTGGGGCAGCATCTTCTTCAGACTAAAGCTAATTGCACTGCTGGATGGTGCAGGGTTTTTTTTTGCTAATTCTTAAGCGGAACTTCATGCGTGTGACATTCTGGAGTCGTACCATCAGCTAGATCACTGCTGGGCACTGTCAACCGTGACTGACCCTTCCTGGTGGCTGTCTCTGACTTTTACAGTTTCCATCTTTATGTAATTTTTGGAAAATACAACTGATTAAATTTACCACATTTTATATATTTATTTGCATTTTTGGGTAATTTATCTTGCCATAGTTTGCTGATCTTCCCCCTTTGCTTTCACGCAGAAGAATAACTTGTTTTTCTCTTCTCTTCTCTTCTCTTCTCTTCTCTTCTCTTCTCTTCTCTTCTCTTCTCTTCTTGTTCTTGTGTTTGGCACTTACTGGTCAATCTGTAAAAGTTATTCAATGGTTTTCATTGTTTAGACCTGGAATGGCCCCCAAAATTCTAGTGTTGTCAGAGCTGGAACTCTTGGAAGGTGATTGGATCATAGGGATCATAGGGATCTACGATGAATTCATAGCTGAATGAGCTGTTAGGAGGAGGAGCTGGTCAGAAGTGGTCACTGGAGGTGTGAACTGGAAGGGTGTATCCATGTCCTCGCTCCTCCCTTCTCTGTGTGCTTCCTGGCTGCCATGGGTTGAGTACCTCTTTCTCTGCCAGGCCCCTCTACCATCCTGTTTGTGCCTTGGAGCCACCTGAATCTGAAATGAAACCATGATCCAAAATAAACCCCTCCTCCTTTAATGTGCAGGTTCCAGCTTTTGCATCCAGAAATGGGAAACTGACCAAGACAGTGCCTTTTCTGAATGCATTAGTAAATCAGAGTGTTAATTATTTCAAGGTCTACTTCCTAAGCTTCTGCTCTGAGCAGAAGACTGCAGTTAAACAAATACACTTGCCTGGGGGTGGCAGAGACTGTGTGAGGTTGGATGGTCTGCTATGAGACACAACTAATAACAGTTGCAGACAGTGCAGCATCTACAGCACGCTCATCACTGCCAAGTGGCAGTCATGCCAGTGGCTTCCTCAGAGAAGTCTTCCCACCTGTCTCTGTTTCCTGGGGCTCACAAGGGCGCCAAGGTATGTGAGCCTAGATGTTTGCACTGACCGTGTGCCCACCCCATCTCCCCTGTGGCTCTTGTCCACTCCCCCTGTTGCTTTGCTCCCTCCTCCTGCTGCATGGGCTTCTGGGTCCACGGCTACTGGGTGGCCCTCTGCACTGCTTTGGGTCCCTCAGGGAGCTAGTGCAGTGCCCCTTCACCCTGCAGTCTCTTTGCTCACAGCCTCAGAAAATCAGGATGTGCATTGTTCAAACACAGACTCAGAAGGGGACGCTCCCGATTTTGAAACAATCACCAAAACTATCTCTTTGTTCCCTTTTTGACGATGCTTTGTTATGGTTTGTGTCCTCATCTCTCCCCAAATCCTCATGCAGTCATGGGGTGGGCTACTAGATTTTTGATTGATGGTCCAGTGCTGGAATTATGGATGTGAGTGCTACACCTACCTTGGGGCGAGTAGTTTGCATACAATGTAAGGGAGGGAGAGAGGCTGCTTGCTGCTGCTCCTCCCTTTTCCTCTTGTTGCTTTTGCTGTCTTCCACCACCATGAATTGTTGCCCTCTGCCATGTGCCACTCTGCCTTGGAGCCAGCCGAGTATGGACTGAAACCTCCACAAACTGTGAGCTAAATAAACCTTTCCTTTCTTAATTTTGGGTGTCATGTATTTTACCTCAGCAATGAGAGAAGAGTAACCAAGACATGCTTCCTTCCAATATCTAAGGAAACTTCAACTCTTATTGGTAGGAAAATGGTCTCTTCGTAGATTGAATGTGCTGAGCTTGCTGCCTATGTCATGAATGTCATGTCCTTGGTCTTCTAGTACTGTAGTGTTCAGTCTAAAATGTTTTATCCTCTGAAAATACTAGCTTTGACATTTTGAACCTTGCTACTTTTACTTGAACATAGTTCTTGAGCTGCTTGCTGCAGCACCTCCTATAATCTCAGCACTCTGGGAAACTGAGGCAAGATTTTGAGTTTGAACCAAATCTGGGCAACTCAACAGCTTAGCAAGTCCCTGTCTCAAAATTTAAAAGGGAGGTGTGTGTGAAGGAGTAAATGAGTGTGAATGTTCTCAATTCAATCTCCAGTATCCCTTGAAAAATTCTTGAACATTTCCCCCGTGACACAAGCACAGTGTACATAATCTAGCACATTACTAGTGTGTTGTGACATCTTAACCAGTCTGCTACTGATGGACATTTGAGTTTGTAGCCAGCATGTACAGACACAAGCAATGCCTCAGTGAAAATCATTTCAAATACATCTTGTATTTCTGTGATGGGTCTGTAAAGTATTGACCAGGACAGGAGGTAAATGTTGACATATTTCCAAATTGCTTGTTGGTTTTCCTTCCTAGGAGTACAGTCTGCTTGCTTTAAGAAACTTCGTGGGGGAAGTTACAGGACACAAAGGGAAAGGAAATATGAAGTCAGACCAGAAAGGACTGTGGACACCAGATATGCTGCTTATTCTCTATTTGTCCTCATCTGTGTCCACTTAGGATTCCTCTTTCCTCTTTGGTGTCCTTTGGCAACCCCTATAGACTTTATCATTTGAAGGATCAGCCACAGGGTGCCCAAAGCTTCCCAACAGGAGGTTCCTGCAGAACTTTAGAAGGGAAAAGAAAATTGATGGGAGAACTTTTGCCCACTTTCTTCCTGCTCTGACAGCTTGGCTCCGGCAACAGCTGCATCCTTGCAGAGCTACATCCCTGCCCCCTTTATGGCTGTGGCTCACAGGGACCCAGTGGCTCTGTTTGCTCCCCTTGGCCCTTCAGGCTCAGGAGTGCTAACAGTTTGGTGGTAGTGCCACTTTCTGTAGCCCTCAGCAATGCTGCTTGCTTCTCCTAATCCTAAAATATCCTCTTCACACAACTCTTATCCCATAAATCTAATGGAGTGGAACCTCACTGCCTGCGGAAACTGCTCCCTATGCAGTAGGCCAAAGAGCTCAGATTTCATCCTGTGGACAGCGGGCAGGAAGAGAAGCACCTGGGCTCTGATGCCTCTGCAGGGCACCAGCACCCTGCACAGCTGTCTGGAGAATGGATAGATCCGGGTGTGCACACAGCGGCTGGCCTTAGGACGCGTGCAAGAGTGTTGGGTCTAGAAGAACACTGAGCACTCCTCCAGCGGCCGTTAGTGCACAGATCTCCCTCTTATAACATAACGGCATTTTATTCGTTCATTTGATACTTTACTGTAATTACTTGCAGGATTTTCTATGAACATTCAAGGTGCAGCACTGTTGAAAATTTGTTAAAAGACCTTAATTCATTGAGATTTATTTAAGTGGCAACAGACCCTGACATCCTGTATCCTCCTGAATTATAATACCTCCAATGCTACAAATTTTCCACTTGGTTGAGCAGCCGTGAATTACCAGTCCTTTAGCTCCAGTTTTTGAAACCAGAAGAGTTGTAAAATAGAAGGACTATGTTGGTTTAATTTAGCAAATACATAGACGTAGGCAGATGAAAATGAGAGTAGGTGTTAATAATTAGGGATTTCTGGGAATCGTTATCAGGTGCTGTCAATTTTCTGAAAAGATTACACAGACCAGAAAGGAAATACTACACTTGAAGAAAGCAAATCAAACTTTGCTTTTCATGTTTATTCACACTTTTGCACTGTTCCCTCCTCATATTACTTGAACTAGGGTTAAATACCAGTTTCAATTACAAGGCAAGGCAAACAGCAAGAGCCCCCTCAAAAATTCCCTGCTGTTACTTGGTTATATTCATTTCTTAATTTGCCTTTAACAAACAGCCAAAAACTTAGGGCTTAAGAGAATTAAAATTATGATGTTAGGCAAGAACAATGTGAGAAGTGTGTTCAGAACGAAGGGGAGTATTTGGAGGGGTGGTTACTGGAAATGTGTCTTTTATTGTAATAAATTGTTTTAAATTTAAAAAAGATAAATAAAATTATGATGTTAAAATTCAGAGGATCAGAAGTCCAGGGAAGTCTCCAGCAGGCTGATGTCAAGGTGTTGATAGGGCTGCACTCCTCCTAGAGGCCCCGAGGCTGACCTATTGATTTTCCAGAGACCACCTGCACAGTCCTGCACATTCTCCACCTGTGGGACCTTCTCTCACATTCAGGGGCAGCCGCACAGCTGTGTTCCTGTGAACACCTCGCTGGGTAGGGATGGTAGTGGCTGCTGCTTGGATTTTAAGCAATTTGGACCACAGGGAAGTTGAATCATTGCTCACAACTGTTGACCCTCTTTCTGCAATAAAATCCACACACTTTGTTTCATGAGTTTGCCATCTCTGCTGAATGGTCCAAGGTGTTGATGCTGGCCTGAAGTACTGGACATGCTTTGGCCAATAGAAGGTTCCACAGATAGGAAAAAATTCTGTGTGTTCCTCTTAGGCTTTTGCCATTCTCCATGAAAGAATTTTCACCCATAACTTCTCTTCCATGGAAAATGCAGAAGAATCTGAAGCAGATCTACACCCTAGGCCAAAGTGTGTTGTTAGTATCTCTGTAGCAGTAGTGTAGGTACAAAGGGTGATCAAACAATACCGTGATTGTTTAAGTGAAAATTTGTATTGTTTCTTACAGTTAAAGACACATTACCATTAATCTGCTTTAACATACTTGCTCCTGCTTCAAATACACTTTTTCTGTCTTTCTTGCCACTTTCTGAAGCAGTTCTAGGAGTCCTCTTTCCCTGACTGTTTTACAAAGTAACATTAAAAAAATATGGTGCATGCTTCTACCAGGCATCACCCAACAGAAAGTCAAGCTCACAGAGGCATAATGGCTGGCACCTTGAAACTTCTGGCTCTTCCCCAAATTCAAATGTCCATGAAAGGTGGTGTTTTGAATCAATTCAGGACATCAAGGCAGCCATGACAGCTCAACTAAAGACACTCATGAAAGACAACTTTCAGAATTGCTGCAGAAAGTGGCAAGAACAATGGGATGAGTGCTTGAAGTGATTTTGAGGTGGATTCATGATACAACGTGTTTTACCATAATAATTTTTTAATTGAAACATTTACGGTATGCTTAAATCATATCTCACTCACTAGGATTTGTTTCTTTCTTCTTTTCCTTTGTCAAACTAATTTATATTTCAAGCCTAGACTGTTGTTGTCTAGGGTGCTTTGCTCCTTAAACCAACCTAAATTAGGCCTTTCAAATTATCCAACAAAAGTATTAATTTGCTTGTTAGGCTTTGAATTACATGTCGCATAATTTGGAGGGGATGGAGGAGGTCAAGGCATCTTTTAACTTTCAATATTACTTATGACTCTCTTTTGTGTGAGCTATCTTGGTAACTTATTTACATTTTTCTGCAGCCCTACTGCAGAAAGGAATCATATTTATGCATGGATTGGTTTCCTGTATTTCTTTCCCCCCATACAAAGACAGATTTCATGTATTTTGTTCATCACCAAAAAGGCAGTGTATAGTGGTTCAAGAATCTGAGTAAAAATCCCAGTCTTGCCACTTTTGAGCTGAGCAATGACTGCTGGCCTGTGTTGCAGAACGATTTGGTCTCAGCCTCTTCACCTTTAGAATGGGAGTCACAACCAGAAGTGGCTCCTCCTCGTTTTATGTTGAATTCAAAGTAAATGCACATAAAGTCCTAATGATTCTGTGTTGGCCCCACTACTATGTATGTTATTATGTTTATCATCCTAAGTATCTCACTCAGTGTCTGCACGTAGGAAACACTGTTGACACTCACTGGAGAAGAGATGCTTGCCACCTCCTGTGATGACAGTCATGCTGTGGATCCTTGTCTGTAGCCATCAGGTAACAAAGTGATGCCTCAGTAGAATGCCAGTTCCCCTAAGTTTCCCAGCTCAATATAAACACTCCCCAGTACATCTGTGCTGTCCTTCTCTCACATTTTCTTAATGGAAAACCTCTGTGTGAGCCCACTTTCCATCATTACAACAAGATGCTTGAGACAGTCATCTCATGAGGAGGGAGAATTATTTTGGCACATGGGTTCGGAAGTGTCAGTCCATGGTTGTTGCTTCCAGTGCTTTCAAACCTCTGGCTGGAGCTCAGGGGAAGCTATTCACTTCATGGAGACCTGGGAGAAAAGAGGATGAGAGGAAGGTCAAGGGTATGGCCCAGAGAACTGATATCCTCCAGGAAGCCCCCCCTTCACCTCCTAACATTTCCACCACCTCCCCACAGTTCTGTGCTGGGAACCGCACCTCCAACCCACAGATATCTGGGGAAGTTTCATCCTGTGGGTACACTCTGGGGCTTTCTTCTGGGAGGGTGGTGGCTGCCCACCCTGATGCAGGTGGAAAAGTGAGAAGACACCTTGAAAGATAGCTCTTCTCTTATGGGAGAGTGGTCAGACCTTGTGAGTTCCAGGATAATTCAAGGTTGTTTTTCCACTGTATTAACATGAACTTCTGGACACAGAAATTATGTACATTGAGTCTTAAATGACATCATGGACAGTTCTGTGGGTGAGGTATTTCCACACCCACATAAGATTCACTCTCAGACAGGGGCTCACTTGTGAACCAGATTCCATAGCCCTCAACGTTCTCCTGAATTGGGCTCTCTTTATTTTCTTCCTAGAAGTACGGGAATACCTCTGTTCACCAATATTTCTGTTTGCAAAATATTAATTCACAAACAGAAATGTTCATCAAAATTTTGCTTCTGTTTGTTTAATCGACATCAGGTAAGGAACACGACCACAGCCATCCTTCCTCCCCAGAACTGTGCAACTAATTAAGTTCATGGACCGAGGTGCCATGGTATTGATAATCAGTCAATCAATATTAACTGGAACTTCACCGGGAACTATTCAACACTTGCATCATAACGTAAGTGACAGGAAACTCAAATCAAATTGGCTTGAAAGAGAAAGGAACCTATTGTTCTGAAGCTTAGGGATGTGCTAGCTGCAGTTCTAGCAGGATGCAGCAGCTCAAGTCTTTTTGTTATGGTCTGTGTTCTCTGTTCAACAGCAAAGGTGAAGAAGAGGAGTCTGCGCCTACGTCCAGGGAGCAGGGCTGGTTCTCCAGAAACTAACTCAGCAGGGTGAGCACATGGAAGCCAGTGAGGTGAGGGACCAAAGAAGAAAAAGCAAGGTTGGTCAAGGAGGTAGTCTTCGCCAGTATTTTGGTAGAAAATGTCACAATCCAGGTTGCTGCAGAATGTGTTTTGCTGGTTTGCCTACCCTTATGACTTTACAGTCGTTCTTAGGAGCTGGTATATTTTCTTCTAGTGAGTAGACAATACACTGCTGTATGGGTTACAAACTACATTCTTGCCATGATTCTGCTTGCAAACTGAATCAAATTTCCTCATAAGGTCAACAAGGAACCTAACTATTGAATTCGATTCAATTTGTGACCAGGATCACTGAAAGAATTCAGTTCCTGAATGAAGGAACCACTTATAATTCCCCTGTGATACTGAAGAAGTGTCCTGAACAGAGACTTAGGAAACAGTTGGTAAACATGAAGCAATGATTAACATAAGCATATTTGGAGCTGAAGACTTGACATTCCTCCGTTAGGCATTATTGGTCAGAAATTATGCTACATATGTGACATCCATTTTACTGAAAAAAATCTGCATAGACTCTAGACTTGCTAGTGTACTTCAAAGCATATTTGCTGTGAATTTTCAAGCAGCCAAATTTCTCAGATTGTAGTTTGCAGCTCCTTGTTCTCGTTAATCAGTCTGCCAAGCATAATAGCCATTTGGGGCTGGAAACATTTAATCCTGTATGAACGAGCTTATTGTCAAACCTTAGAAAGACCATTTAGGTCTTCCTGGCAGAGAAATGTCTGCACTTAGGTGCTAATTAGGAAGGGTCATATTACTGTGATTTAAAGAATCCGTGGACTAACTGCAGAGCAGAGGGGCTCAGAAGTCACAAGGTGGGTTCAGAACATCCCAGACTGGAAGCATCCTTAACTCTGGATTTGTGGTCATGTTCTGTAGTCTCTGCATCCATTTTTTTTTCTTTTTTCTTTTCCCGGTACTGGGAATCGAACTCATGACCTTGCACTTGCCAGGCAGGCACTGTGCCCCTGAGCTAAATCCCCAGCCCCTCCACATCCATTTCTGCAAGAAAACATTAGGTTTAGAACTGACTCCATGCATGCCAAGGCAGGGTGTCACTGACATGGTCCCGCAGTCCTGAGAAGTGTAAGAGTGCTGTTGCCCACATAGTTCCTCACCACTTGCGGTAATGTTGGGGTCCAGCACCCTCCTATTTATGTCAGGACTGGATTCCACTCCCCTCAATTTTTAACAACCACAGTATTACATAGGAATGGGGTGTCTGGTACACCTGACGTCCTAACAGACGGGAAGGCAAAGTTACTTTGCCCTGAATTTGGGAAATATCAGTCAGAACTGCACTGTGACTCAGAAAGAGCCATGTTGTAGATAAAAAGGACACGTTCCTTGAGTTAGATTTTAATGTTTTTAAAAAAGAAAATCAAAGGCAGGATGTGATAGGCCATTTTAAGGTTATTTGAACCTGCAAGAACATGTTCAGAATCTGTATCTTCATTCTCAGTGTGAATCTGAAAATCAAAAATCAGGCTGTGCTGGAGGATTAGAGAGAGCTGAACTGTGGTTCTATCCCCAGGAGGAAGTAGTAATAATTCTGATTCCCCAACAGAGATAGAAATTTCATCTGGACTTGACTGCTAGTGGCTGCATATGCAAACGATCAAGCCCCAGGGGCCATGTGCAAGACCTCTTGGCAGTATTGGGACTGTCCTTGGGAGGAGACCTCACCATGGTTTGTGTCAACACTGTTGGGATGAGGGTGTTTCGTCAAGTCTAACGGAGTCTCACGCAGGTCAGGCTCTGGTGGATCTCTCCATCCCTGTGAAGGCCAAGTTTCAGCTCTGGTCATGTTTTTGAGGCACCCAGGTGTAGTAGAAAGCACATGGATTGCCAATCCTGTTCCACCACATAACTGGCTGTCAGAACTTGAGCACATCGCATAACATTTCAAAGCCCTGTTCTTCACCCAGACTTCGACAGTGCTGAGGTTGCTTCCCTGGAGTTATAGGGAGTTAGAATGAGAACGTCTCATGGGACAGTGCTGGCATCTACCCAGAAGAGCACCGCTCTAAATAAGAGTTCTGGCAGGAAAAGTGGATCACCTAGCTCTTTATATAAGTAAGTGATGGTGTCATGGCTGGAGGCTGACGGAGTACTTGCATGAATGAGACTCCCCAAGGGAAGGAGCATTCATGGGGTCAACAGCAGCAAACAGTAAGCAAAGCCTTTCTTTATTGGTCAGCCCTTAGATATGTTGTTATCACACATGGCTTAACCGTGTAGTGAGTCCATAGTTGTCTGTGTTCAGTCATGGTTACATAACTATATCCTGCTGTGTACCTGAGTCAAACAGTGGGGTCAATCCTCAGGTGTCCTCAGACACCCCAAGCTTTGAAGCACTCCACAGCAGCTCTCCACAGCTATGCATTAATTTTGTTTCAATTTATGCAAGTAGCTTTTGATATACCTAAATTAACTATTTTCAAAAAGGTAGAATAACAACTCTAAAAATACAGTGAAAATATGTAGAAGATATTATTTTACTTATTATATGATAATCAATAACAGTGGCTCAAAGTACATGTGACAATCTGATTATAGAGAGGTCACATTCACATATGGCTTACGGTTCCCATTTGAACCTTGTTAATATCAAGCAATGACTTATTTCAGTGGAGTTGTCTGTTATATCAGAATGCAGTGATGGGTATCTATACAGGACAAATGCAAATTCACTTGTCTGGCATATTTCTTTAACACTATCAGTGGCAGGACTTCCTGGTTGAATTCCTATGTGGTATTTGGCAAGACAACTTCATTTCTAACTAGCTTTTAGTAAAGGGGCTGATGCTTTGGCTTTATTTCCACACCATAATGTTGGCTAAATGTCTTCCTCAAGGACAGCTGGGGTTTTCCAAAGAGAGTTTTGAGAGAGAGAGACAGAGGGATAGACAGAGAGAGATAGCAAGACAGAGAGAGACAGAGAGAGGTAGAGACAAAGACAGAGAGACATAGAGACAGAGACAAAGAGACAGAGACAGAGAGAAAGAGACACAGATAGAGAAAGGGAGAGGCAGAGACAGAGACATAAAGACAAAGAGACCTACTGACTTGGTCTAAAAAGGCACACACTATTACTTGTTTGTAAGAAGCATGTCACTGATTCTTACTCATGTTGCAGAGAGAAGAATTAATCTACACATCACATTTACACAGTAGAGTTTGTTTCAAAGAAGAATTTGTTAAAGCATTCAGAAAACACTAACATAACAAACCACAAAATCTGAACCAGTAAAGATTGATGCCTCACTCACATAGGGGTTTTGTGCATTCTCTGAGGTTTAATGGAGAGATGTGCTTATTGTAATCCCCTGGGTGAATAGGATAAATGATAACCAGAACTTCAAGTACTACAGATCTCTGTGGAAGGAAGAGAAGGAGCTGGGAAGAGTCTCCAATCAGCCCTTACAGAACCTCCGCTTCTACTGTATTAATAGAATAAAAGTAAGCCACATGGTCATCTCAAGAGACCAAGAAAATGGCTCAATGAAATCCAGTTCCTCTTCACTATCAAAACAGTCAGTAGGAATGAAAGGGAAACTCCTCAGCTGTCTCCACCCCCCCACCTGTCATCAGTTCTGGTAGTAAAATACTGGGATAATTTCTCTGAATATCAGGAATAAGACAGGAATATCTGCTCTCATAACTTCTGTACAATATCTTCCCGTGATTTCTTGATCAGTGCAAGAAGGCT
Organism: Chinchilla lanigera; assembly: GCF_000276665.1. Taxonomy (NCBI): domain Eukaryota; kingdom Metazoa; phylum Chordata; class Mammalia; order Rodentia; family Chinchillidae; genus Chinchilla; species Chinchilla lanigera. The sequence goes on along the minus strand of NW_004955482.1, from coordinate 3,532,567 downwards.
AGAGGAAGAAATAAAAGGACCCACTTTGGAAAGAAAGAAGTAAACTGCTTGTATTTATATATAATATGATCTTATATAGAGAGGTCTTATAGAGTTCACTAAAAAATTGTACCAAATGAATTAATTCAGCACACAAATTACTTCAACAAGGATCTAAAGTCAATATGAAAAATAAATTTTTAAACTTCATACACTAATAATGAATCACCCAAAATGATTTTATAGGATAGTTCCATTTATTACATAAGCAAAAAATATAAAAATATATATAAATATATAGTTATATATGCACTGTATTTTTAGAGTGTACATATATAATGGTTCCTTCCTTTCTGTCTCTGTCTCTTTGTCTCTATCTCTATGTATCTCTGTCTCTGTCTCTACCTTTCTCTGTCTCTCACTGTCTTGCTATCTCTTTCTGTCTGTCCCTCTGTCTCTCTCTCTCTCTCTCAAAACTCTCTTTGGAAAAACACAGCTGTCCTTAGGGAAAACATTCAGATCATAAATGAGTTTTGAAAAGAATATGCAAGACTTGTACACTCAAAGCTATAAAGCACTGTCAAAACAAATGAAATATTTAAATAAGTGAGAGAAAGCCATGTTTGTTGGTGAAGAATTCATTACTGGGAATTTAATGTGCTCTCTCTCAAAATTCCATGTAACTTTCTTTGTATAGTGACAAACATACCATAAAATTCATGTTATAACACAGGGACATCAGAATATCCAAAAAACTTGGAACGTAGAAATTCATCCTTTAGAGGAATTATCCTTTTCATTGGAGATTATATTGCACATCTGTAATAAGATAGTGTGCTGTTGGCAGAAGATCAGGCAGATCTATGTAGTAGAAGTGAAAGTCTCAAAATACAGCTTTAAATTTATTTTTTTCTCTTAATTTAAAGAGAAGAAAAAGCAAAACAGAAATAAAATAGAACAGTTTTAAATCAGGCTAATAGGAGAGTAATGATAATTATATATTGCACATTGTTATCTTCATAGTAGTTAGAGTACAAGATACAGGCATAAGATGATATCCAGACAACATTAGCACAAACCATTTTGCAATGAACTAGAGAAACTGGTTGTACAACTATCATTTATATATATATATATATATATATATATATATATTTATGTACACATTTTTCTTCCCTTTTTCGCTTTCTTCCCTCCTTCCTTTCCTCTTTGCTCCATCAGTTTCTCTTTTCTTTTGAACAGTTTCTTCACAATTCACAATATCTATTGTACCTTTTGAATCATATTTACTCATTGAGCTTCTCACACTAGTAAGACAATGATATTTACACATATGGGTCTGATTTATTTCACCCATGGGTATGGTCTCAAGTTGTATCCATTTATCTATAAGAGTCTTGATTTTATTCTTTATGGCTGAGGAGTACTCCATTATATAAAAACTACATCTTTTTATCCATTCCTCAGTTAATGGCCATTTTGGTAGCTACCAAGATTTGGCAATTACAAATTGTGCTGCTATGAACATGGGTGCACATATATCACTGTGGTATGATGTTTTTAATTCTTCTGGAAAGATACCTACAAGGGGAAGAGCTTGGTTGAATGGGACCTCTAACCCTAGGTTCATAAGGAATCTCCACACTGATTTCCACAGTGGTTGCACCAATCTACACTTCCTTTAACAGTGGAGAGGGATTACGTTTTCCCCACATCCCCACAACATTTGTAATAGAAAGATATCCCCTGCTCATGGATAGGAAGACCTAACGTAGTGAAAATGACCATATTCCCGAAACTGGTATACAGATTTAATGCAATCCCAATCACAACACCATTAGCATTCTTCACAGACCTAGAGAAAACTTTCCTAAAAGCAACCCTGGACAACAAAGGCAAGTTAGGAGACATTACAATCTCTGACCTGAAGCTATACTACAAAGCTACTGTGAGAAAATTAGCATGATTTGGCAAAAAAGAAAAAAAAAAAAAAAAAAAAAAAAGCATGCCTGATGATCAGTGGAACAGAACAGAAGGTGCAGATGCAACTCCAAACACACTCAGCCTATTTATCTTTGACAAAGAGGCCAAACACATCCACTGGAAGAAAGATAATCTCTTTAATAAATGGTGCTGGAAAAACTGGTTTTCCACATGCCAAAGACTAAAACTAGATCCATGCCTATTACCATGCACTGAATTAAAGTCAAAATGGAAGGGGCTGAGGATTTAGCTCAGTGGCACAGGGCCTGCCTGGCAAGCGTGATGTCATGAGTTCAATTCCTGGTACAGGAAAAAACAAAACAAAACAAAACAAAACAAAACAAAACAAACAAACAAGCAAACAAAATCGATCAAAGATCTGAATATTAAAACAGAAATATTAAATAAACTGGAAGAGAAAAATAGGTAGTAAACTTGAAGATATAGGTGTAGGCAGAGACTTCATGAACAAAATTCAGACTTCATGGGAAATACTACAAAGAATCAATAAATGAGCTCCCACCCCATTAAAAAGCAAGGAAATTACTAATAGAGAGAAAAGACAACCCACAGAGTGGGAAAAAATTATAGCCAGTTGGTCTTCAGACAAAGGACTTACATCTAAAATATGTAAAGGGGGCTGGGGATTTAGCTCAGCGGCACAGCGCCTGCCTGGTAAGCGCAACATCAGGGTTTGATTCCTGGTACTGGGGGTAAAAAAAAAAAAAAAATATATATATATATATATATATATATATATATATATATATATATATAAGAATTGAAAAAATGAGTCCCTTAAATTCAAACGCCCAATGCAAAAATGGGCTTCTGAGATGAATACAGACTTCTCAGATGAAGAAATATAAATGACAAATAAATACGTGAAAAGATGTTCAACATCACTGGTCATTTGAGAGGTGCAAATTAAAATAACACTGGGATTCCACCTCACTCCAGAAAGAATAGCTACCATCAAGAAATATACCCTTAAATTTATACTCATTTGATATTTAACAAGAGTGCCTGACAGTTTCATAGAGGAAGATAATTTCAGTGAAGGGTATTGTGACAACTGTACATTCCCATGCAAACTAATGAAAATGGAGTCCTTCTGTGTTGGTCAGCTTTCCATACTGTGATGAAATACCTGAGAAAAACAACTTAAAGGAAGGAAGGTTTGTTTGGGCTCAGGACTTCAGAGTTTCCATTCCACAGTCAGGTGCCTTCATTGCTTTTAGACCTGTGGTGAGGTAGGAATTTCACGATAGAAAGGCAGCGCATGGTGGAGCAGAGCTCCTTGCCTCAGATGAAAAGGAATCTGAGAGTCAGCCAGAGATGAAGGGCTGGAGACAAATGACAGTGTCCAAGGCCATGGCCCCGTGACCCATCCCTTCTGTTATACCCCTTTCCTAAGTGTTCCTGACTTTCCACTCAGGCCGTCAAGTTCTGAATCCATCCATGTTTAATTCCACTGGTGAAGCTAGAACCCAGATGGTACAGTCATTTCTCAAAAGCTCCCCAATGAACAGATGAGCCTCTTAGGGGACATTTTATATCCAAACCAGAAGACCTTCCTTGTACCACACACAAATATTAAGTATAAATAGATCACAGACCTAAATTAAAGAGATAAATCTTTAATACACTCTTAAGGAAGCATAAGATTAAAATTTTGTTTCATTGCACTAGGCAAAAATTTCTTAGGTAGCATGCTAAGAACAAGATCCACTAATGACTTTTTAAAGTAGATAGATGGAACTTCATCAAAATTAAAAACTTTGAGGTTACAAAGCCCAATCTAAGAACTTGAAGAAACAACCCATGATACAGAAAAAATGCTTGCAAATCATACATCTGGAAACAATTTATCAAGAATATATAAAGAAAGAACTCTCACACCTCAATAATAAAAATATAGGTAATTTTAAAATGCATGACAGATTTGAGCAAGTATGTCTCCAACAAAGATATGTAAATGCTCAAGGAGCACATGGAAAGATGTTCAACAATCAAGTCATCTGGAGATTATACAAAGGAAAACCACACTGGGATACCCTTCACTCCTACCAGAATGATCATATTAAAAAAGACATCTTAGAGCTGCTGAGGAGGTGGATAAACTGGAACCCTCAATGGCTAAGAATGTACACTAGTTCAACAATTTTGAAAAAAAGTACTTTGAAATTTTCAAAAATATTAAACATTGAATTATTATAGATCTCAATAATTCTATTCTTAAGCACCTACAAAAAAGATATGAAAATCCATGCCCACATAAAATCTTGTATGTGATTATTACTTGTATTATTATTTATACTAGCTAAAAAGTGAGAACAAACCACAAATGTCCTCTAAATGATGACTGAATAAACAACAGAATATAATTGATGATAGAATCCTATTCAAAAAAACACAAAGTGCGGCAAACTACTGAAATGCAAAGAGCTGTCATTATGGTAAATGAAAGAAACCCATCACTAAAGTTCCCATATTGAATAATCCCATTTATACAAAATTTCCACAAGGAAAGTCTGTAGAGACAAAAGGTAGATTTGTAGTTGCCTACAGGTGGGGCAGAGGGAGTTGAGGCAGATGGAAACTGACAGCCACTAGATATAGAGTCCGGGTTTGGGATGATGCAAACCCCAAATTCTCTGAGTTACGTGACTGTGGATATCCTGACACCCGTGAAGTGTGCACTTTACCTGGTTTGTTACAGCTCAGTAAAGTTGCTGCAAGTGAAGACCTGACATTTTGGGGCACTTAGCTAGAGGAATGAATAACTAAAGTCATGAAGGATTCTACTGGGCAAAATAACATAGGCCCTGGAATATACGGTTAAAAATTAAGGAAGGAACTATGGGACAAAAGCACAGAGGCCCTGAACATAATATGTGAAAACATCACAGACTGAAAACAGCAAGATGTTTAAACTCGAAAATCAAATTGGCCACTGTCCTTCCCCTTCCCCCAATAAGCTGCTTAGCCTTAACATAGCTCCTTACTAAGCTGTTTTTCGATTGCTTTTTCTCATTACTGCCTTGTATTCTAAATAAAAGCCAGAGTCCTTGGTTTGGGGCTGCTCCTTTGAGACTCCCTAATGTTGGACTGCTTGTTGTTCAGACCAAGTGCTTTCTCTGAGCAATCCTTTCATCCTCTGCAGCACCCCAGTTCACTCTGTGACACTGACAAAAAATGGAAATTGATGCCTTCTGAAAGTCATCTCAAAGTCCCTTGGCTGTTCTGGCTTCATGGGCCCAATCTGGCATGCAGATGCCCAGAAATGCAATTCTACTTCTTCCTAGCAGTGTACTTCAAGAGTAAAGCTGAGATTTTCACACCTTCACAGTCTGAGACATAATGACTTCTGCTCACTTTTTACTGATCTCCTCCCTCTGGTCTAAACTCAGGAATGCAGAGGCCGTTCTACCCACCACAATGTCCTTTGTGCTCAGAGCTGAGCCTGACATAACCAGTGCTCAATAATTACTTATTCAGTGTGCTAATGGGATATGTTAGAGCAGAAATATTATTAGTCACAGATGGGAATTTTGTGAAGTTCTCACAGAATGAGAGCTTGTGTATAGACAACCTGATATGTTTCTTTGCGGGTAACCTGACCTGGGTGTGCTAGGAAAGTCATAACTTCAAATATATTCTATTCTTCTCTCTGTAAGAAGTTCACACTTCTCAGACTGTAGACCTGATATAAGGTTCAGAAAAGCTCTTTTTGGTCATCCTAGACCAAAGGCAAAGGACATAATACCATTACCTTGGGTCTCAATGGATTTTTCAAAGAAGCGGGAACTAAGCGCCCTGACCTGGAAAGTTCAAAGCCAGTGCAGAAATTGGCTCTTTGGATGTCAGGTTTCTGAAGTCAAAACTTGCACCAAGGTGCTGCTTTGTTCCATCTCTTGCTCCAGATCCTGCAGGCTTGGGAGAAGATGTTCCCCTAAGGGAAAAGATCGTCAGAGTGGCTTGGAACCTGCATCAGAACATGTACCAGGAATTTTAAATCCATTGTTTTAGGTCCCTGAATTGTCTTTAACCTGGAGACCAGGATCAAAATGTGTTATCCAAGTGCTGAAGCACAACCAGATAGAGATGCCGTTTTCTGGTTTCATGCTCATTCCTTGAGGGTGTGTTTGATACGTTACTTCTCAAAATAGGACTTCCCAGCTCTGTCAGTGTGAATGCAGCCCTGATTGGATGGATACTCCGATGGAATCTGGTTGTAATTCAGAGAATATTCACCCAAGTTGTGTGTTCAATGACTGATACACTGTGTCAATCTTTGAAGTTTAGAAGCTTAACTAAGTGACTCAGAATTTCTACCTCCTAGGGTGTAGAGGACATGCCCTAGTGTAGCTGTTTATGCCCTACGATGTTGTGATGGTTGATTCATTGTGTCAACTTGAGAAATTTAGAAGCTTAACCAAGCAACTCAGCTGGGGCCAGGGTCTTCACTTTGTAAACATCATCAGCCTGTGCAAGAGGAGGGCATGGAGAATGTGTGAGTGCTACACCTGCCCTAGGGTGAGCAGCCTGCACACAGGATAAAGGAGGAAAAGAGGCTTGCTTCTCCACCCCCCTTTGATTTTGCTCTTGCTGCTTTTGCTTTTACTGCCATGAATGGTTGCTCTCAGTCACACCACCCTGCCTTGGAGCCAACTGATTATGGACTGAAACATCCACAAACTCTGAGCTAAATAAACCTTTCCTCACTTAATTTTGGGCATTGGGTATTTTGTTCCAGAAATGAAAGAAAAGTAACTAAGACAAATGACCCTCTCGATTCTTTGCACCTTACAACTGGTTACATGCACAGACCACGCAAAACAAAAGAGTAATATCCAGAGGTCTTTGTCCCATGGATTCCCATCTCCTCTTTCATGCACCTTGCTCATATTTCTT
>NW_004955482.1:3472651-3525588 GCF_000276665.1 Chinchilla lanigera | reverse complement strand
TTTTTGGTTTTTCTCCGGTACCAGGAACCGAACTCACGACCTTGCGCTTGCCAGGCAGGCGCTTTTGCTGCTGAGCTAAATCCCCAGCCCCCACCTTGCTCATATTTCCTCAGCCAGATAAAATTACTCTCTCATAATAACAATATCGTTGATGTATATATGTGACATGGAGCAGGAGGAACCATATCAATTTAGAAAAGGAAAAATTGGGGTTTTATACACCTAGTCCCTTCTACCCATCATTGACTTACATCCTGATTACCTTAGAATAAACAGTTTACTAGAGACTTTTAAGATTGCTATAATGACTATGGAGGTGCAGGAAATGAGGAGACAGAAGAGATGATGGGCTTTAATTAATTGCCTTGAGGGGAATTTATATCGTCAGGGAGTAATCTCCTCATTTAGGGAGATTTACCCAGTTTGGCATTTCAAAAATCTACAAACCCTTACCTTAAAATTCCTCATAGGTCTGAAAAGAACTAAACACTGCAAGATGTATGCTCTGATTTGTGACGAAGTGTAATTTGGAATGTCAGTGTTTAGAGAAGCCCCTCTTAACTTCTCTGATAAATGTTCAGGGCTCTTGATGGTGAGGGCCCTGATTGGGTTTTGTCTTTGTAGCTCACAAAATGCTTTGCATGTCACCCAGCCATGAGATATGTACATTCAACTCTGTTTATACCATAGATGGTTGATAGCAGGCAGTCATACGCATGCTGTTGTTATTTTGTTTCATTTTTCTTCATTGTATGTGTGTGTGTGTCTTGGTAGGTGGTGGTATTTCTGAGGGGCCATGAGCTCCGAAGTGGCTGGGTCCAAGGTGAATGCCTTATATGATTGGGTAAAGCTGGTTGTCACTGTCACTGGTGATAGGCTTAGGGACAGTGCACCTTCATTCTCATGGTTTATAGATGGGCCTGTGACAACTATATCTGTCATTAACCATCAGTGAGTTGTTTTTTTTTGGCCTGTCTTGATAATTCCAGGTACTCTAGGTTGTCTTTTTTTTCCTTCATTATAATGACTCTTGTCGTTTAACTGGATCGATCACTCTTTTTAACAACAAATATTTTCAGAGCAATCATTGGCTCAGGGCACTCTGGAGCACTTAGCAATGAAATGGATCTACCTTCTAATCTCCAGAAGCTGGAAAGAAAGCCTGAGTTTATTCTGAGGTCACTGCTCTTCAATCTAAACCTCACAGAGGGATATGATATTCAACCTAAGGGGAGGATCTGGATCTCTTTTTTTCATATGTTGGTTCTGCCATTTCCTTATTTCAAAGAAAAAGATCTAATTGCAGAAATAATGTTTTGGAGCCATCAAAAACCACTGGTAGTTTCTGAAGTGTGAGCATCATAAAGCACTTCTTAAAAATCTGAAAAACTCATCAAAAGTAGATCAGGAACAGACAAAATTAATATTTATAGACTCAATTATATAGAAAAGGACTTTTAGTAAGTGAGCCAGCTGCCCAAATTTATAAGGTCTCTTTTCTCTGGCTTCTATAATTTAACTTTAAAAATACATAAAAGTAATCCTGACTTAATTTGATTGTCCTTCTGTGCTCTGCCTTGGCAGAGTTCCCACAGTTGGTTTAGCTTAAAAGTCAGAGAGGAGAAGGAAAAGCCCAGTGTGATTTAGCAGGACTAAATGGCCAATATAGAAACATCACGCTCCATTTCTCCTCAGGATTTTTCATATCTCTGGTGTTGGAGAGGGCTTTAAAAATTTCCTCTTTCTTCGTTATGATATGTTGTCAAAGTAAAGGTCAGCTGCCAGCTTCCAAGTCATGCCTGTGGTAAGATGATAAGAATTTCCCCACAAGAAAAGATTGAGAGCATCTCTGTACGTTTCACTGTTTTGTGTCATTCTCAACCCTTCCCCAAGCCTGTCTACAGCCTCCTCTAAACAGCAAGCTTAAAGATCGAGGCATATTTTGTACGTTATAGTTAATCCCATTTCAGGATGATGAAAGGAAAATGAATTCAATAATATTACTTTCTGCGTATGGCTCATTGTAGCTTCTGATACCCTTTCTCACCCTGTATCATATTGTGTTACCAACAACCAGGTGTGGTCATCATTGTCACGCCAAGTTCCAGCTTTCTTGTGGATGAATCATTGCTCATGGCACTCACACAGTTAGAAGTGGTACAGCCATAATTCATGATATGCTAGATGACTCCAAAGGTGGTGACATACATTACACATGAAGGGTTTCATGCATGTGCTCCTTGAGTGTTAGCATGTATATGTTTGTAGCTGAATATGAGTTGTAGCTGGCTCCAGCAATGAACTGTGTAAATCTCTCCTTTAATAAAGAAGACTTCCTTAAATTCCTGAGGTATAGCTCATCTTAGAGGACTTTCAAAGGACGCTCCCAAATTAAGCTTTAGTTACTTTTTCTGTGCTTTGCTGAACTCAACTATCGTTATTCTTATTGGAGTGGAGCAGTGTGGGAATGTATTTCATTCTGTTAAGTCTCGGGTTTTAAATTGTCCCATTAGCATTTATGTGTTTGTCTGATGAACCAAGGTCAAATCACAAGGCTGAGACTGTAACCTTGTGACTTGCTTGCAATGTCATCTTTGGCACCTGGGAACTTGGACTTTAAGAGGGATTCTTAGGTGTAAGAGTATCACACTGTGCCTAAACTGAACAAATGCTGTTTATTCAGGGCATCTGCTTTCCTCCTTGAAGTCTGGGATTTTCATATGTACGAGGAAGATAAACCACATGAGCAACACGCAGGATCACCTGTGGCTACTGAGTCTCGGTTGGGCTTCCCTGGGTAGAAGCATCACACACGTCTTGCTGTGTTCTCATTGCTAGGGAATAGTATGTCCTGTGTGTTCCTTGTAGGAGGGAGAGATCCCAGAAGCCTGCATAGTCCCCACAGATGCTGTGTCCTTTTCCTCATGATCTGGCTGTGCATCAATTCTTGGTAATGCAGCTTAGCTGCAAAAGAAAACTGTATCTTGGGTTCTACATGTGCTTCCAGCAAATCTTTAAGCATAAGAGAGTTCTTCAGATCTCACACTGTTGTGCAAGTAACTGGCTCCTTCTACAAGATGATGCTGATGAATTTAGGAATTGCCACTGGAGGAGCCCGTGTCTTCCCTTCATCACTCCTAGAAAATGTTCAGATCTCTCCCATCATGGTTTGCTATGCAAAACTGGAACCAAAAGTTGAAGTCCAAACCTGAGTTATTCCAAGGGAATGGCCCAGTATATTCACTATCAATTCATAGAGTGTTAATTGCTATCTGCGCCCACCCCCCAATTTTTTTTTTTTTTTCTGGTACCGGGAATGGAACTCACGCCCTTGCACTTGCCAGGTAGGCGCTGTGCCACTGAGGTAAATCCCCAGCCCCATACCTCCAAATTTCTATGAGCAGAAAATTCAGTTATGAGTTTATTTGGAAATACAGTCTTTGTTTGTACAATTAGCTCTGGATCCTGAAGTGCAATCACCCTGGCTTTAGCCTGGTTTTCAATGCAGCGACTGTTGCCCTAATAAGAGGGGAGAATGCATAGAGACATGCAGGGGAATGAGGTTATGTAACCAAAGAGGCAGAGCTGGAGGGATGAAACCAAACACCCAAGAAAGCCTGGAGCCACTAGAATCTGGAAGAGCTAAGGCAGGACTCTCCGTGGAGAAGAGTGGATCTAGGGTGTAATCCCACAAGTAAGCTTATCTAGATTCTCTACTTCCCTTTGATTTGCTCAGCTGGGGGTAATTATTTGCAGGTCTGTGGATAAAAATAGGCAGATCCATGACTTTCCACTGCAACATAGCCTTGGTTTAATGACTAATCATGTGTTAATGTCAACTCCTAACTCAATTCAAGGGACAAGCAAGAGTCACCTGGGCATGGCAGCACATGCCTGTAATCCCAGCACTCTGGGAGGCTGAGACAGGAGGACGACAAGTTCAAATCCAACCTGGACAATTTAGTGACTTAGAGAGACCCTATCTCAAAAACAAAACAAAAACAAAGTGGCAGTGGAGGGGGTAGTGCTGGGGATTTAGCTCAGGGGAAAGACTGGGTTCATTCCCCAGTATTGGGGGGAAGACCCACATTTTTCTTCCCTAGCTGGGGCCTCTTTGAGGAAAGTGGACATGGTCAGCCCATCCTCTATTTCCCAACATTTATCTTCCAAGTCTCCTCCCTAACCCAGTGACGGAGCATTTAGAGTTTGCAGCCTGGAGAGATGAAAGGGAAGAGGCGTGGGAAGGGGCAGGAGACCGAGCTTTGTGCACACAGGCATTGCATGTGTGCTGTGCTCCCTGGCGTGCTCTGAGTGCTCCCATGCTTCCTTGGGGAATCACCTTGTGTAGCCCATTTCTGATGACCTCTCTCTGGGGCTGGGTGACACATTCTCACCCCCCACTTGTCTGCTGAGGTCCCACCCTCTGCTTCCTTCTTTGGCTTGAGTCACCTTGTAGGGTGTCTCTTAAGCCTGTGGCTGCTGCTGGTCCACACTGATTGTTCTAGGCCCTCTCGGTACAGGAGCACTGGACTGTGTTCTCTGGGTTCTCAGAGGGCTGAGTCTTGATTTCACCCCCGGATTCCCTGGAGGGAATCAGGCATTGGTGAGCATGTTTCCCACCCGGGGAGCACGTATTGGAGTGGCCACACGGTCCTGAAATTCTTCTCTTTTTACCCAGGAAAGGGCTGACGTGTGTCCTTTTTCCTTCACCATAGCACCAGAAGCAACAGCACCTGTAGCTCTCTGGAATTCATTTTCTTTCCAAATTTTTGCTTAGTTTCTAACTCTCACTCTTTTGTACCCATAATTTGATTGGGAACTCTCAGAATGCTGTGTTGGGTTTTTATAACCACCTCAAAATATGTTTATGTGGTCTAGCACCTCCTTTGGATGTCAGCAGGCATCATATTAGCCCCTTAATCAGAATTGTAGTTTGAATCTCTAGTTACACTGGTCAAATTTCAAGGATGGGATTACATAGCTATGAGGAGCGGCTGAGCTGGAGGGTGACGACACATTCGGGACTAGAGCAAGGCCAGCCCAGAGAACGTGCAGCGCCCGAGGTGAGCCATGTAAACGAGTTGTTGGGACTAGAGCAAAGCCAGTTCAGCAAGTGTCTGGCCTTGGTGTTCCTCCCTGTTAACTACAGCATAGATAGCTCTGAAAATGCCTCACTTTCAGTAGTTCTCAGCAAAACACTGAGAACTTGTACTTTTGGCCCCATTTAGCGTTTCCTCCCTTTTTAGTATGTATAAATAAAGATAAAGGTATCACTGGGTTGTCGCTGACTCTCCATCAGAGAGGTCGGGTCCCATCCAGTCCTAGCTATCCTTTTATGTTTTGTCTCTTCTTAATCTCCTGTCACCCCCTCTCAGGACACTGCTGGCTGTGCAGGTCAGGGCACATAGGTGAGGATTACAGGACAGGAAAGGAGAAACTCATGAAAATCTCAGGACAATGAGTAGCCAGGCACTGGGCTCCACACAGAGCATGACGGTGGCATCCAGATGAGGCTACGGTGCTGACCACAACTGGCCATATGTCCACTGCAGTCAGCATTGACCCTCATCAGGAGGCTTTCTGGTCCCCACTCCTGTTTTCTACACTGGGAAGTGCCTCCCACACCTCCGAGAGCAGAGTCTGGCAGGGATGCAGATTGAGCCTGCTACACTGGAACTCCTGGCCTGTGTCATGCCATGGAGATCCACATGCTGCCTTATATCCTTGCCACCCAAGTCTCCCCCATTGCTGTATGTGGGCTCCTGGTGTGGGGACAGTCAGCTCTGTGGGCTGTCCCCTGCATTGTCACTATGGTTTTGAGTCTTCCCTGCCAGGTGCACTCAGGGACCCTAGAAAGATCTCTTATCTAGGACCAAGATGCAGAAAGATTCATCCGTGTCTGGTGGGCAGGAGCCCGTGCCCTCACTGACCTCTTGGCTCAAGACGGAAATTGTCTGAGTAGGTGTGCAGGGACAAAGACGTCTATTAATTTCAATATGACAAGACCTGGGAGATTTTTTTAGCTGCTTCCAAAAGTTCCATGAACATGCTGGACGTGTGCTTTCATGGGAAGTCCTGATCGGTTTTAGAGGACTGCCACGCTGTTAGGAGCTGCAATATACACTTCCATGATTTCTGGGTGCCTATATAGAACCTCTAGATGCAGTAAGGCAGAAGAATGCCTGCCTCTCCTCAAAGGAAAAGCAAGACAAACAACCACAAAGACAGCAATGATGGAAGCCCACTGGCTATGGTATTAATCAAGATCCAATCAGAAGACAGAAGGCTCTTTTGGACTTACAGCCCAGTAATTTTAAATGCGGAGAAGAAGATGCATGAGATGGAACCAGTAGCTAAATAAGGAGTAAGGAGCCATCCCAAGTTTGAGTTGGATTTGGTTCTTTAAACCGTGGCATAGATGGGAAATAAAGACCAGTCATCCTTATCTGAAGTGGGCCACACAAGGGCAGCTCAGGGCACCGAACACTCTGAGTCCAGCTTGGGGCTTGGGCACAAAGTGCTGAGAGTTGCACTTTATTCTCTCATCTTCCCCACCATGGCATTTTCTGCAAGTGGGGTGGATGGAGACAGCGAGTGAAGGAGGCAGTCTGGCTCCTTAGTACATTTCTCAGTACATTTCTTCCAGGACTTTTAACCTAACTTAGAATCTGAGCTTCTGGGCTAGAGAGTGTGATACACTTTTGGGATTGAAACACCTATTATTTCAGGAAGGCCCTGTTTTTTCCCAAGCTAGTTGTGGTGGTACAGGAAAACAGCTAGTGACTCCTGTCTTGTGAAACTCCTGTTTCCTGTCCCCATGAGCCTGATTTCCACTTCAAACTTCCAGATTTTGACCCTCTGTGTTTGTTTTTCAGCCTGTGTCCAGAGCCTCCTCCAGGAACCCAGGTTAGGAAGGAATATTTACCTGTGAAAGGTGAGGGAGAATGAATCACACTGGACCCTGAAATCTGCCGCAGCTTTGGGGAATCTGGATTGAACAATGGACAGTTCTGAAAATTTAAAGAGATGAATAGGAATTTTCTACTCTTGCTATGAAAAAGTATTGCGAGTTTAGACTCTAAGAACAACATGAATTTATTTTCTTCTGGTTTCGAAGGACGGGACTGGTACGAGTTTCACTTGATTAATACTCAGGCACTGGCAGAGCTGAGGTTCTTCTGGATAGATGCTCTAGGAGAGAATCTATTCTCTTCTGCAGTTTCTAGCATCTGTGATTTGTGGTTGTTTTTTCTTTTCAAAGCCAGAAGCTCCCTGATTCTCTTCATGTCAACATCTTTTTCTCTGACGAAGGTTCCCTATTTGTAAGGTTCCATGTGGTTTCTACTCAGTCTACCTGGATAATCCAGGATAATCTCCCACCCAAGATCCCTTAACTTACTTGTATCTGCTGAGCCCCTTTACTGTGTTAGGCAGTGGATCCATAGGTTCTAGGGTGGAGATGGGGGAAAGCTGCTACTCTGCTGTCCACAGCCTGTGGGGTTTGTCTCTCATGCTGCCTTTTATGATGGTGTTTATATTTTAATTAAAATTTAATTACAAGACTTACAGATGCGTCCATTTCTTACTAAAAGGAGAGCCATAGGGAGAACAGCTAAGATCCAGGGAGCACCTGCTGCAGTGTGACTCTTCTATACAGAATGGACATTACTGTAATTTTGGTGTTTCTTTTCTGTGAGAATTTTTTTTTGTACATTTACATAGGTCTATGTGTAGCTGAAAAATATATATATGGTATGGTTAGGGTTTATGAACCACTTTTAAAATAAAAGACATTATAGTATAGGAGTTATGTTTGCATGTAATACGTTTTGAGGAATTTTCTAATATGTGTAAATTAGCTCTATCTCATCATTTAAACTGCTTCATCCTGTTTTATAACACAGGGATTATAGCATCTATTCAGTTTTCTTTTACTGATGGCCATTTCGCCATCTTTAATTTCTGCTACCAGGATGCAGTGCAATCATTAAGCTCCATCTGACATGGTGAAAAATTTGCCAACCGGTGCACTTTGAAGCGTGGGACTGAGAAGGATTTAATGTGAATCACGGCTCAATGGTAGGGATCACTGGATTGATTAGCAATGCTCTTTGTGGCTGCAGGACTACAGCCCTCTTGCCTCTATTTTGCCTAACATTTGCCTTTTACCTGGACATCAGCCTAGCCCCTGGTACCCACATTGTCTATAGCGACAACGGGCTTGCGGCACCCTGTGAGCAGCAACAAGAATCTCTACTTTTATTGCTGTACTCAGTCTGTCTGTGAAGGTGAATTTCCTTACACACTAGAAATTCTTTTTGTTTCACGAGCACTCCACAAGCCCATGGAGACACTGCTGTCTTCCTTTCCTCCATAGTGCGTTTGCCAGCAATGTGTATGAGGTTACCTGTTGTCAAGCTGTCCAGCAGGCCGTGGTTTTGCAGACTAAACTTCAGGCAGATGGTACTTGTACGTCCTCTTACAAGCCAGGGTGTGCAAGGTGCTCTGTGAATGGCTTTCACCTCAGTTGTACACAATTAGTTGCACAGCAACTAATGTTGAAAAGGAATGATTGCAGAATGTCAAGGGGAATGCATGCTTGCTGGGTATGCTCTGCAAATGACTAAGAGTAATCATCTCTGCCTGACCAGGTTAAACACTGTGCTTTCTGAAGCTCCTCCACACATGGCTCAAGGTGGGTGGCTGCACTTCAAAAGGCCCTGGTGGAATTCAGGGATCCAAGATGAAGCATTACTGAACACATAAGCCCTAAGAATTATAAATTCTAAACCTATTATGCCGTGTTCTCTTAATAGTGCTTATGCTAATGTTTTGTCATTACTTAGCATGTTCCAACACATAAACTCATGAAAGGTCAGATCCTACAGCACAAACTAGCATCAACTACACTGGTTGCCCATGTTCTGTTAAAATTGTTACCTGTATTTTCTCAACAAAGTTGGGGAAATAAGCTCAGAAAAAATATTGGTGGTTGTGGAGGATGTTTGTCAGTGATAGATTGCAGGTATTTCTTTGGCAAGTATGTGACACTGCACATTTAAAAAATTTTGTATCAAAATCATTAATATTCATGATATGTTTTAAAAATCAGCTATTGAGGCACATTCATTTATTTTACTGAAGTTTATTAGAGGATGGCCAGTCTAAGATCATTTATTTCTGTACTGCTTTGCCTACTTTTGTTCCTTAACAACAAATGGAGTTTTTGTGAAAGAATCTTTAGGGTCACAAGGCTAAAATATTTAGTCTGGCTCTTTACAGAAATGATGTGTTTACCCCTGACGTAGCGTGTGCATCTGTGCAGACCATTCCAGCCCTTCATTTACCAGCTCTGTGACCTTAGGAAAACTGCTTCGATTTAGAGCCTTGGGTTTCAAGTGAGGCAAAATAATTCAGGCTTGAATAAGTCCTTGGTGCATTTTGAGGATTAAGTATGAAAATTTAGGCACAGCTATCTTTTCATGTGATGTAGCAAGAACTTGGTCCATGCAAGAAATTACTTGCATCATTAATTCTGTGTGATTTTGGACAAGGGGTAAATTTCAAACTATTTATCAATAGAGATGTCAGTGTGTTAGTCAGCTTTCCCTTGCTGTGACAGAACATCTCACAAGTCAATTTAAAGTAGGAAAGGTTTATTTTGGCTAACGGTTTCAGAGGTTTCAGTCCAAGGTCACTGTTTCTGTTCCTTCTGGGTTCTGTGGAGAAGCAGCACCATATGGTGGTGGGGGATGGCAGAGGGAAGTTGTTCGACTTCTGGTGGCCAGGAAGGAAGGAGAGAAAGGCAGAGGGAGAGGTGGGGGATATGATCACCTTTTCTGGGCATGCCCCCAATGACCTATTCTTTGTTTAGGCTGTACATCCTACAGCTTCCAGTATCTCTCAATAGCCCATTCAGTTAGGAACCCATCAGTGTGTGAATCCACTAACCCAGGTTTTAAGCACATGGATTTTTGGGGAACATTAATGACAGAGCGCTTTCCAATCTTAATGGATTGTAAAGCAGGGCACAGCTGTGACCATGTCTCTGGCCATGCATCAGACCTCCTTGGGCACAAAGGAAAGAAGGACTGTAACACAGCTCAATGTGTAGAGTATTCCCGAGCTAGGGAACACCCTCTTAGTAGTCTTAATTCCATAAATTGTCAAAAGACAATTTTAGTTGTAATTTTGTTTGTTTTAGTTTGTATACCAATGTATTTTATTTTTTACTAGACACTTTGCTGGCAGATATATGGTGCAGTACAAATTTTATGTGTTTTCAATTTCATTCCTTAATTTCACAGGAGCATCAGGCTTATCCGTTGTGTATTAGTCAGCTTACCTATCACTGGAACAAAATATCTGACACCTGCAAGTTAAAGGAAGAGAGGTTTGCTCTGGCTAACAATTTCAGATGGGTTCAGTCCATGGTTGAGTGGCTCCAGGCAGAAGTATCATGGGAGAAATGCATGGTGGAGTGAATCTGCTCAAGCCAAGAAGCAGAGAGAAGGGAGTACCGAGGGACAAGTACACACCCTTCCAGGTCTTACCCCCAGTAACTAACTTCCACCCAGGTCTCACCTCCGAATAATACAGTCAGTCATGAAGTTGGCCATGGGCTGATCCACTGTGAATATAACACCCCATGATCCAATCACCTTCCAGAAGTCTTGTCTCTGAACACATGAGACTTTGGGGGGACATTCTAGATCTACACCATAACTCTTCTCTAACAGTCCGTGTCTAGTTACATGCTTACATTCCCTTTTTTTCTCCCAGGGTTCTTAGAACTCACAGTTTATACCTGAGTGTGAAGAAAAGAAAGTTCTTCTTCTTTAGACCCACACAGCATATAGTCCCATACCTTACATGTAGTCTCACATATAAAAGATTTACTTGCCCCAGTCATCCCCTATGTACTTTTAACCTACGGATAGATGAAAGATTACACAATTTAATTGGTATAATAAGCATTTTAATTAAAATAATGCTCATTCTAAAAGAAGCTAAAAACCCTAGGAAAATGAGAGCAAAACTTCCCTCAAATCATAACACCCTAAAATATTCATTAATATTAGGAAACCCCCACTTTAGGCAGTTAATATTTTCTCTACAAGGACATAGATGTATGAATGCATAGAGAAGACATAATCTACTTTATGTTATAATTTTTATTTTTATTAGTTCATGTTTGGAGTACACAATGTCTTCATTCCTTGTGGGGAATTGGTACAGGTAATAGCACATCATAATTCCTTTTTTTATCTCCTTTTCCTTCCCTCCCTTATATCTCTAGCATCCCTTGGTCCTCTATTTTTATACATGCTTGCAATATGTATGTTTATATTATTTGTGTATAACCGCTTATTTTTAATAAATATATTCTGCATAATATTCTTTATGGAATATACTTACTCTATGGTCTCTTCCACTTATATATAGCAAAAAGGAGGGGCCAGGGATGTAGCTTAGTGGCACAGTGCCTGCCCAGCAAGCCTAAGGTTGTGAGTTTAATTCCGAGTACCAAAAAAATTAAAATAAAATAAAATAATAGATAGCAAAAGACCAAGGACCTACAATAAAATTGCAGGACTTCAAATAAATATTCGTTGACTTCAGAAATATTTATGTATAAAGACATTCTGATAAGATTAGCAGAAAAGAACTATAGCAAGTTTAGTGTTTAAAACTATCATTCAAGCTGTTCTCTTTTTTTACTGTTGTAAATGCCTTGGTTTTATTTGAGCTATTGGTGGAGACTGAATTATTTCAGTTTTCTTTACTTTTTGGAAAAAAGCAAAACAAATTTTCAGCACCATTTGTTAAAGAAACTATCTTTCTTCCAGTGAACATGTTTGGCCACTTTATCAAGAAGAAGGTGGCTCAGTGTGTTTGTAGCTGTGTCTGCATCTTATAATCTGTTCCATTTATCTTCAGGTCTATTTTTTGCCAGTACAGTGCTGATTTTATCACAGTAGCTTTGTCATATAATTTCAAGTCAGAGGTTGTGAGACCTCCTGCCTTTCCTTTGTTTCCTAGGATTGCTTTTGCTATTCTCAGCTTCTGATGGTTTCTTGAGGGGAAAAGTTAATGATTAAAAGTGTTTTTTTTTATATTTTGACCAATTTTACATGCTTATATCTGGTAATCTGAGCCATTTATGTGACCACAACAATTTGCAGTATAATAACCATTGCTGAATTCCTACAATCCTGTCTAGTGAAAATATGTATTGTCTCTAATGTTCTCTTAAATAATTATTTTCTTATTCCCTTGAATGATTTGATCAATCTTCTATTCTTGTATCTGATAATCTGAGCAACTTCGTTGAAGATAATATGTAATATAACAACCACTGTTAATCCCTATCATTTGGTTTGAAACCATGTATCATTTTTTAATGTCCTTGCTTTGTGTTGTTTGTATTTTGCTATTGTTCTATTTTTGTACTATTTTCTTTAAAATAAAATTTTTTTTTAAAAAAGTGAAACAAATTTCATAACAAAATAATAGGGGAATAACAGTAGTTAATATATTGTGTATTGTTATCTCTAAAGTAGTTACTCAGAATACAAGATATTGGCATAAAAATTCTCTAATCGATATTAGCACAAACCTTCCTTTCAATGAACTTAGAGACACTCGTAGTGTAACTAATTTGCATTTTTTCTTGCTGTTCCTTCCTTTCCCCTTTCCCCCATCCTTTGGAACATTTTCTTCGTCTTTCATATTTTGGAAGATTCAGTTACTTCCAGGTTTTCCCATCTTCCAAATGCCTCTGCTACTCATTAGGATTTGCATAGATTTTTCTTAACTAATAATATGTACATCTAGCTGTGAATTTCCAGTACCCACATTCATTACATTTTAGTGCCACAGAAAACATATTCTGTTTGCCCCAGCATAGGCCATGACTTGGTCTCCTCTCCACCTTCCAGAGGTATTGTAAATACATTTTTTTTGTCTGGTAGGACTCTACCAACTCCCTTCAAATCTATGAAGAAGGGCTTTTATTTGTGGATTGTTTTACCATAAAATAAGTGTGTTCATGGATGCCAAAAAGAGATCAAATCATAGCTTCAGTCTACTGTATTGGATTGGAATTCTCAACATGGCTTTATAAAGTAAGATGTACTGTAATTATAAGAGATTTCCATCAAACAACACACTTGTTGAGTATTCCTTGAAGCCTAGAGAGCCAGGCCCTAGGATGGGGGAGCTGGGTGTCATCTCAGGTGTTGATATGAATGAGTTCACCAAGGCCCTGGGAAGTGTTTTCCGTACAGTAAGAGAAACCTACTCTCCAGCAGGAAGGTCTGTAGTGAGAAATAGTTATTCTCTCACAATTAAAGACTACTTGAAACACTGATACCCTCAGGAAGTCATTTGGCCTCTGTTTCTTCAGTCAGATGCAGTGATGCCAGATTCTTCCCAAGCTCAGGAGAAGGGTGAGAAGTGTGTAGAAAAGCAAAAACAAAAACCAAGGGAGAGGTTGCTGTGAACCTCAGGGTTGATTTCCAAGTCTTTTCCATCTTTCTGGAAATGTGTCTTTCCCTAAAAAATATTTACCTTTCACTGCTGAGGAAGCTCATTTATGGATGATGATCATAAAGGCTCTTTCCTCTCTCGGGAGCAAAGCTTGGGGAGAGAGAGAGGCAATCACTTAGCACAATGTACCGCCCGGGCAGTAGCAAACCTAATGGAACAGAACAGTCTAATTCCTAGGAGAGTCGTGCAGCCGCTCTATGATTTTACAACCACATAGACTTTTCCCATGAGAGTCGCTAGTGGGACATTCAGAATCCCCAATTGAAAGGCAGTTATGTAAAAAACCAGGCTCGCTCCTGCAGGGAGGTGGTGTGGCTTTGGAAGAAGATATGGCTCTGTTTCCTATTTTCTGCTTGCCACCTGTCTGGCATATCACAGCTAAGGATGAGGGTGGACGGTCCCCAGAACAATGTCCTGCAGGGCACGGCTGTACCTGCATGCATCTGTGTTACAAGATGGTGACGGATGGCTGCAGAGCGTGAAGAGAGGGCTGAGCTAAAATGGGCCATTTCCTACGGAGAATGACAGCAAAGTGTAAAGGAATGGGAAACCTCAAACACAGGTAAGAGGGCAAGCGGTCTCTGCAGAGGTCAGATTTTCATCTTGTTCCAAGTTCTCTGGGTTCCGTTCTCCGTGTCTCTTTCTTTATATATTTATTCTCCTTCCCCCTTTCTTTATATATTTATTGCAAGATCTCACCATTTTCTCCCCATCTGCTGAAAGACAAAGATGCAGTATTCTAACTGCAGGCTGGGTTAACATTCTAGGCATAATAATACAATAACAGTAATAATAATTCCATAGGTATCTCTATTACTCTTTCATTTTGCACCTTTCAGTGCTACACTGTTTTGCATTTTCTGGCCTGATCTTTCAATGGTGATGAAGAGGGTGGGGGTGGTGATGTTCTTTCTGTCTTGCTCACTATTACACCTGTAGGTCTTGGCACATCAAAGCTATTCAGTAAATATTTTCAAATAAGTGAAAGTCTATGGTCATGAGTGGTGACTGCTTTCCAATCTCTGCTTCTTCTCTAGGCATCTGCCTCCTGCAGACAGACTTGAGGATGCTGCCCATCTGCAGGCCAGCCCCTTCACCATTTTCCTAGGTGACCTCACCCATCACATTTCTATCGATTCATCCCACTGACCACCACATTAAGTGGCCCATGTAGTCCAGGAATTACGGCGGCACTGGTACCACCGTGATGTGACTGCTACTTCTCTGGGTCAGCTCTTGTGCATCATTAAATAAATCCAGTCACGTGAGATGCTCATTTGCCATTCACTGACTAATCTCTTCATTATTTCATCCTTTGTTTGCAGGGAGAATGCACCAGGCAATATGTGCAGCACAGATAAAGGAAACGAAGGACAGACCTTTCAGCATCTTTCATGTGGATTGCCAAAAGGAAAGGAATATTAATCTATCTCTGCTATTGGCACCGGTAAGGACTAACTTTGGCCATAGTGCTAGAGGTAGGCCATTGCCCTCTGGATGCAAGACAGACTATTTGCAGGTGTGTTACTGACTGAACTGCGTGATTTAAAATTTCACATGTTGAAGCCCTAGCACCCTGTAGTGTGAATGTGATTGCATTTAGAGATAGGGTCTTTGCAGAAGTAAGCGAGTTAAAATGAGATCATTAGAAAGGGCTACAATGTAGTCTTACTGGTGTCCTCTCAAAAGAAAGAGATTAATACACATAGTGCACCACTGGGATGTATGTGTAAGTGAAATGCCACGTGAGGACACAGAAGTTAGCAATCTCCACCCCGTGCGGAGATGCCTCGATGAACACCAAGAATTCTCTCTTAGACTGAAAGGGTGCTTTAGTTGACAACCCTACAACTATTATTTGTGAACAATGATGGTGTCTCCTTTCTATGCTTATTGCATTTTGACAGATAGAGGTAGCACTTTGTGAGTGCTTTGTCCACTCTGGGTCTCTTATAGTTGCACACGAATTTTATGATAGATTTGCAAATTTCCTCAGCAAAGCCAGCTAGAATTTTGATAAAGGTCACATTGACTGCATAGATTGACTTGAGGATTTCCACAATATGAAATCCTCTACTATCTAGAAAGGTGGATCTTTCTGTTTATTTTCATCTTCTTTATGTCTTTCAACAGTAGATTCTAGTTTTCAGTGTAAAAATTGTGCCATCTTTTGTTAACTTGTTTGGTATTGTTTATGCCATTGAACATGGAATTGACTTCTTCATTTTAATTTTAGACTGTACATAACCGGTACAAACAAACACACTGGAGTTTGTATATCGACATTGTATCCTGAAATTGTACTGGATTCATTCATCAATCCTAATTTTAATTCCTGAATTCCTTTATGTAGTTCTGACTAGAGGTGTAGCTCAGTGTTAGAGCATGCTCAGCATGCATGAGAGCTTGGGTCCAATCCCAAACCCCCTTTTCCTCCAGCAGACTCTCTCTGTACAACACCGTGCCCTTAGTCAGTGGAGATAACTTTAGTTCTTCCTTTCCAATCTTGATGACTTTGTGTGTGTGTGTGTGTGTGTGTGTGTGTGTGTGTATAGGGGGAAGGGTGGGGATCAAACCCATCCTGAATGAACAGCAATCCTAGCCTAGATACCTTTTGAATTATTATGGATTACCCATTTTCCTGGCTAATCTCTCAGTAAATTGCTGCAAAAGCATTAGTGGCATGCACATCCTCTTCCGATGCCTCATTTAAAGTCTTTGTGTGGTTAGTTCATCAAGTAGGGCTCCTGGTGATAGTTTCTCATAATTGCTTTGTTTATCTTTCCCATGGGATGTACTTTAGTTCTTATATTTTTGCTGTTTAGAAATGGACTTTCAGAATAAAGTAATGTGACCACTCTGGGCATTATATCACCCTCAACCTCCATCTCTGCAGAGACAGAGCTTTTCCTATGGTCAGTCTTTGCAATCAGGTCAAATTTGCACAAACTCTGTGAAAGGGTCCTTTTCAGGAGCTGATAGAAAGATAAGTTCAGTGCTGATAATTATCTGGGGTTTCAGTTTATGGTAAATCTCTTTCTCAGGATTTATTTATTCTCTTATTTACTTTGCAAAACTGAACTTGAAACCAGAACTTTCATACTGAGCTACATCATAAGTCCTTTTAAAACATCTTTTATTTTGAGACAGGATGGTGTTAAACAAATAAGTTGGTATATCAGGGGCAGAATTTGTAGGCCTCCTGTCTCAGCCTCCCAGAATGCTGGGTGAACAGTTCTTCACTGCACACTCAGATTTCAGGGTTTATTTTTGGTTGAATAAAGCAAGAATAGATGAAGGGCAGAAAAAAATCCTTGAAATAAACCTCTGTGGATCCTCAAAATCTAACAGCACCATTGGATAGGATGAATGTGATCTACCATGGACTGCACCCTTCCCGGAAGTCTGAGCAGAAAAGCCAGTGAGGATGGAGAGGGCGCATTACCAGCTCTGGGATGCTACCAGCTGGCTCTCTGTTTAACTAAACACAGAGTCCTGTGCACAGCCAGGGATGTGTGCAAACCCCAACAGAAATGTCTGTGGGAAAACAGCTGCTTTTACTCAACATTCAGCAGACACACGGCCAGCGTGTACTCAGAGAAGAACAAGAGCAGACACTCCATCCGGGCTGCTGAGAACTGGATCGAAGTGACTGGTCCAGTTACCCCTTGGTAATTCTTTGAAATGTCAAGATTTCACCATAGAATTTTATATAGAATAAATTTGCCTTGCAGTTACACGTTCAGTAGTCTGGTAAAGCATCTGCTGCACAATTTATAAAGTATTTTTGATCCTCAGTAACAAGTATGTTTTATTTTATCAACTGCTTGATACTCACTTAATGAAATTTAGCTTTAAAGAAACTTGTGAACCCTTGTGACCTAGGGATTACTGGTGTGCTTGTTTTCCTTACTACTGTGCTTCCTACTCTCCTGTACCCTGGGCTCTTCTTTTGTGTCATCAGGATGGGCTGAGCTTTGCTACCTTGCAAACTCCACAGCACCTCTGTCTGTCACAGAAGTTCCCCTCGACTTGGGCTGGTGTCCACCACTGCAGCTGGGCCTGCCCAGCTCTGTGCTTGCCTGCAGGTTTCGTTTTTTTGCTCCATGTGGCCTGTCTGGGAGCCTGAGACAATGCTCTGTAGTCTCGTTCTGGAACTTAGCTGCTCTGGCCTGGAAATGAATCACGTTATCTCCTCCTGATCACCAGCTCTTTTTAGTTACTCAGTTTTCCTTGGCCATGACGTCCCATGAAGTGGCCACTGCAGCCTTGGTGCTAAAGAGAACCCGACATCACTGGCTGCAGAAGACCATGACTGCTGGTCGCTTTTCTATTCTGGATCCAAAACAGCCTCTTCAGAGGCAGCTAAGTTGGTTTCACTGCACTCTATACCTCCAGCCTTCCACTCTGTGTAATCCTTGAGAAGGGGAGGTCTGTGACAAGGAAAGATCTCACGGCGGTGGGGGGATGTGTGTGAGATCCTGGAGAGATCTCAGGACAGAGTCTTATAAGGTTATAGCACAGAGGCTGGTGAGATCACAAGCCTGTGGGCCCTTCAGGACCATGCAGGGTGGGTAGTCTTGCTTTGAGAAACAGTGGAAAGTTAGCAAAGATGAATTTATTGCACTCATTAAAGCATACAGCATACCACATTTTGATATATATACGCATTGTGAGATATCACTAGCATCAAGCAAACGAATGCATCATACCGCACACTACCATCTATTTACCATCTTCTGGGGTAAACACTCACTGTCCACTCGCTTGACAGATTTTCATTATGCAGAGCAGCATTACTAGCTAGGTCATGAGGCTTTCTCATCCTGTAAAGCTGTGTCTCGCCCTTTGCCTGAAAACTCCTCCCCCGTTTCCCTTCCCTGGTGATCATCTTTCTCTTCTCTGCTTTTGCTTTTCAGCTGTCTTAGATTCCACATAGAAGTGGGAGGAGGTAGAATTTTTCTTTCTGTGTCTGGCATATTCCACTGGGGAATTTCAAGTAGAGAAGAAGCAGGTTCTGACTCGTGTTGAAGAAAATCAGGTAAGAGCTGGACGAGTGGGCGTGGACTGGAGACTGGAGGCGTGGCTGTGGTCATCACCAGGTGGGAGACAAGGCTGCTTGTGCTACAAGAAGGCGGTGGACACATCAGCAAGGGTCTTCCTCCTGTGCTGGTCTTAGATCCTTTCTCAAGGTGCGCCCTGGCACTGGCTCAGGCCTCTCCATGACATTAGTTGACCTAAAGAAAGCTCTCTAGACTTTGGGCTGCACCATGCATTAGAGATGAGGCACCAGTGGCTAGTTTTATGTTACAGGCATCCCTGTTTTGGCTAGTGGGACACAGATTGCCTGAGGAAGACTGGAAGAATGAACCATTTTATGCTGTGTATGGAACATGTTTGTAGAAGGCAGCATTTGGTAGCTGTTCTGACACACTTTTTATTCTTGTGTATCTCAGGAAAAGATGCTCATCATGATAATAATCAGTCTTTTGGAACAGCTGTAAAGAAATGTTAAGGTTAGACTCCTTTCTCAGTGAGGATAAAACTCCTCCCTGACTCCGAGACCCTGGCTTGGAAGGCTTTCAGACTGGAAATCACAGGATCAAGAAACAGATTGTCCACTCAGACCTGAAGCCCTAGCAAGCTGTTTCAGAGCACCAGACTTCTATCACCTCTAGAATAAGCAAGCTGTTTCAGAGCACCAGACTTCTATCACCTCTAGAATAAGAAAGACATGCATGGCAGCTTAGGGGCTTAAGGAAATTCTGGGAGTGCACCTTGGACATTCCAGAGCATGTCAGAAACATTTATTTACACATCCTCAAAGAGGTTTCAATTTTCCTACAGTTGGTTCTTATTTAACACACTAGCCTTCAACAAATTTCCCAGGCTTTTACCACGCTCCATGCTTAGCGAGTAATAACAAACCACACTGTTACGTGTTAGAAGTAGTTAGAAGGAACACCCCACTCAAACTTTTTCTTAATTCAGCTTGGTGGCTTTCAGTAATGAGTGGCCTAACTCCAGAATTATGGTGAGTGTGCTGGATAGGAATGCAGATTCCTAGACTGTAGACACTTAAGGGCCAGACTCAGGAAGCCTGGCTGTGTTTTTGGCAGAGGAAGTTCTGGTACAGTCTTCTGGATGATTGTGATATGGGGTTCCCAGAACACATCTGAAAATGTTAGTTTGGATGCAAAGCGGACCTGGGGCTGCCCACAGCGTGATTTGGTACATTATCCTCCCATTGCTCCTCTGTAGCTCACAGGGAGCTCCAGGCAGGGACTGGAGAAAAGATGGAAGATTTCCCGCAGCCTTTCCCTGCAACATCTTTCTGTGTCTTTCTCCCCAGGTGAAGAAGTGACGTGACGTCCTGCCCACAGGGTTTGCATAGTTGTTCTTGTGTGTTTACCATATATACAAGTGCCCATGCTCATGCACAGAACCATTGGATGCAATGGTCGCTATGACCTTCTTCCATGATACAAGTAAGGAAAACGATTGCCAAGTCAGCACTGTATGAAGAGTCAGAGAGGGTCCATGCGGAGCTCCCCAGGGCTCCTGCTAGGTAGCCCAGCACCCACAGAAGGCCCCTTGAAAAGCACAGAGTGCAGACTCCTCCCCTGAGACATCAGCCTGCCGCCCTGCACAGGAGGCGGCTCAGACCGAGCGTGGCTGAACACGTTCAGCACTGCTGGTAACATCTGGGAACATGCGCTTGGCGTGCAGTGCCGCACCTGACGGATACCTTTCACATCCCTGACAATGTACACTCAGATACTCAGTAGGACACTACTACACCAGGTGGCAGTAAAGTGTCTTGTTCAACCAGGTCAATAATTTATGATACTTTTTTTTATCACAGGGATGCGTCCTGAGGAAATGTCTTTCTTCCATATGCATTAAAATGTCACCAATGTTCACATTTGCATTGAGTCAGAGAAAGGTTATTTCCTGAATTGCCCTGGAGTAGTCATTCACAAGAGAACATTTAGCTTGTGTTTGTTAAGTACTAACCATGTGCCAGTAATTCTGCAAGGTCCTCACAAAACAATGAACAAAACAACAAAATACCCAGTTCCCGACCTCCACAAACAGAGGTAAATTTTGAGTAACCAAGGACATGGCTTGTCACGGGGTGAGTCAACTTTCTGTTTTTGTGACAAAATACCTGGCATAAACAACTTAGCAAAGGGAAGGTTATTTGGATCATGGTTTCACAGGGTTTGGTCCCTGGTCAGCCAGCTCCATGGCTTTTAGACCCTTGACTGGGGAAAGCCGTCACAGCAGAGGAGTGTGGTAAAGGAAAACTGCTCACCTAATGGCAGTCAGGAAGCAGAGAGGGAAGGAAAGTACCAGAGAGGAAAGGGCTGGGGACCAGCAATGTTCCCAAGCTCAGGAACTGTGTGACCCCTTTCTTCAGCTGACCCCAACTCTTCTTCCCATCACCTCCCAGTTATGGGATAAAATTTCGATCACACCAGCAGATTAGTGCATTAAGGAAATTATAAACTTCATGACTTAGGCATTTCCAGATTGAGTCTTTGATTCAGTGAGCATTTGTTTTGGGGGAAGGAGGAGTCATAGTCAGTCCTCATGACAGCACATGCAACAAAGAGAAAAACCCTCATATACAGGGGGGGAGGGGCTGAGTTCCAGTGATAGAACTCAGGGAGGCTAAGCAAGGGCTCTGAAGGGGAAGTAAGAAATCTGGTGGAGGAGTAGTACCACTGGATATGCAGTTCACTTTCTAGTTACACACTGGGCAGATTTCTAGCTACTGCAAACTTTCCATTGAATGGACAATGGAAAGCCAACAGCAACATTTTCACTGAGGTGCATGGACATCAAGGTAGTGTTCAGCCTTTTTACCAAGATGGCGCCAAAGGCAAAGAAGGAAGTTCCTGCCCCTCCCAAAGCTGAAGCCAAAGCCAAAGCTGTGAAGGCCAAGAAGGTGGTACTGAAAACCACCCACAGCCACAAAGAAAAGACCTACATTCCACTGTACCAAGACACTACAGCTCCGGAGGCAGCCCAAATACCCTCAGAAGAGCACTCCTGGGAGAAACAAGTGTGACCACTCTACCATCACTAAGTTCCCCCTGACCGCAGAGTCAGCCAGAAAGCAGGTAGAGGACAACAGTCCATTTGTGTTCGTTGTGGACATCAAAGCCAGCCAGCACCAGAGCCAACAGGCTGTGAAGAAGCTCTGCGGTGTTGACATGGCCAAGGGCAATTCTCTGATCAGCCCTGATGGAGAGAAGAAGGCATATGCTCTACTGGCTCCTGATTACAATGCTTTGGATATCAACAAAAAGTGCAGATTCTCTGGACTGAGTCCAGCTGGCTAATACTAAATACATATATTTTTTTTTTCACCATTAAAAACAAGTTTGTTCTCAGGCCTCCAGCAGTGAAGGGATTTTTGAGAGTCATGCTGATGAGAGGAAGCTGCATGCCCACCCACTGTTGAAACCTGTCCTTGCAGGTCCAGAGAAAAAGTGGAACAATCCTAAGGGCCTACTAAAACTCTTCAGTGAGTGTACCCTGGAGGAAACGTATCAGGAAAGGTAATGAGCTGGGAGTCACTCCACAGCCCCTAGTTCCAGCCTGAATCCACTTGAGCAACACTGTAACTTAGGAAACAGGACACACTCATTCTTTTCTTGTGCTTAATAATTTTTTAAGACAAGGATAACCACAGAGCAGGTGCCAGGAAGAGATCTCAGAGGCAAGGACACAGCCACATACTGGAGATCTGATGGCTCACTGACAACAGACCCTGGTCTAAGCAGCCTGCTGTCAGGCAGAGCTATGGACTCTGGTTTTGGAGCTGACCAGGGTGAATTCAGAGACTGGATAGTTGGCTGATACTGAATCTTTCTGGGACGAGTGTCCAATCACCTCTGCTGTCTGAGAGAGCCCGGTTTGGGGGAGCCATTTCCTTCCCATGATAGATAACTGTGTATGTCTCTACACTGTCACATACATGTTTAAGCATGGATGGATACATGTGCCCTCTGATCTATCTGTGCTTTCCCCATCCCTCTAGCATTCCCATCAGAAGGTGTCAAAGACTCTTGGAACTTCCAGGTGACTTGAGGCATGGCTTTTGATCCTTCCTTTTGCTCTGCTATCTGTAACTCAGTGGCCAGCTCTGCTCCATCATCCCCTAAGGAGAGGTGACAGGTGAATTCAGAGTTTAAAACAACAAAAACAGCATATACTTCCCATGTAAGACTTTGATGCTGATAAAGCTAGATGATCTGGCCTGAGGCAGAACAGACGTGCAGAAAATAAACAAGATTTAAGACTAAGTTTTTACAGGAGAATTTTATCAAGCAATTTGAGTGAAGCTTGCAGGAGAATGGCGATTGGAAGGTCATCTGTACAGAACTCTGAGAACTTAGCACCAATTGTACTCATGGCTCTGCCACTTTGGAGGGGAAGTTAAGATGCATACATCATACCCAGAAGCCAGAAGATGATATTCAGAGTTCAGACAGTGGTCACGGATTTATCAATGGGACTGGAGGAGTGCAAAAAAGAATTATTTGTTTTGTGTCTTTGCTTTGTTTTGTTTTTAACAGCATATCAATTCATTCCAAATTTTTGACTAGGGAGGATGAAAGAGGGAAGCATGCTTTAGTTTCCCTATAAAAAATGATGGCTAGAAAAGCCAGCATTAGTGTGTTCAGAGAACTTTGGTGTTAGAAAAAAATGGTGTTAAGATCAAGGTTTTACAGTCAATTATTAACCCATCCATTGACCATTTGTAAATCCATTCATCTATATATTAATCATCCATCAATCTATCTGTTCACCTATTATAGTATGTACCTTATGGCATACCCACCCACATATCCATGGCATCTATGTCACCCACACACCGATCCTTGCATCAACCCATGCTTCCACACACCTATCCATCCATCCACCCATCCATCCATCCATCCATCCAGTTGTGCATCTTTGTCAAATTTTGAGTGTCTTTTCTTGGCTAAGCACTTTCTTAAGGGCAAAACGTACAATGGCTAATAAGACAAAGAGGTCTGTATGTTCGTGGGTTTTCCTCTAGAGGAGGAGGAGGCCGGAAATGAATAAGGAAACATATAAATACATGCGATAATCTAACGTAGTGATACATACTCCAAAGAAATAGAACAGTACTCTCAGGGAATGACAGTTTGCCAAGGAGAATAGGTGGATGGTTGGGAAAGTCTCTCTGATGGGTGAGGAAATCAACACCTAAATGAAGAAAGGCAGCAACCCCTTCACCTGGGCCCTGACGGGAAGTCCTGCAGGTTGCACACACAGTCTGGGCAAGCATCCTCCAACACGCATGTGCAGGGAGCGGGGTCAAGCGGCTGAGGCCCAGGAAGGGAGGGTAGTGTGTGAGTAGTGAGGTGGGCAGCAGGCAGCTCACGGAGCATCTTGTGGGCTGTGGCCACCAAACGATGCTTCAGCAAAAGCAGCTTCTGAGATGCGGCCTAATGATACTCAAAAACTCCTTCATCCTTCTCCATGACGTCATCGTCCCCCAGGAAATGCAGTGTGCGTGAAGTACGCCCAATTGCACATGTACTGCACTGCCTAGGACTGGGGCCATGACCACCCCAGATAACTGGAGTGAGGGCGCATTCCATCCCTAAAGATTCCTGTTCTGCCTGTGAAAGTCTGGCAACTTCTAAACCCTATTAGCTGAGCACGCCTGGGTCCACAGATTCAGGCAAGTCTCTCCTGTGACCATCATGACCCCTAGTGGTCCGACCTTGGGTATGGCTCCTACAAAGAAGATGCCAGCCTGGACGCTTGCTTCCTGGGCCACAGGAAGCAGGAAGACATGGCTGGTCCTTGAGGCTCTGAAGCTGGCATTCTGAATGCTGTGCAGGGGTGTCCTGGCCATGTTGATCCCACCATGGTAGGGAGCAGATCTAAGGATCAGCAACTGAGATGTCTTCGCTGGAGCAGAGAGGGCCACGGGAGGTTGTCCAAGGGTCATTTAATCGGGATGGAAGTGCATGCTCAGCCCAGAGTAGGTGGTAGGTGACTAAGGTGCTCCTGTTCTGACAGGGTCATCCTTACCAAGCTCTGGGACTGCCTAAGCCGTGGGATCATCTGATCCCCGGTGTCCTCACTTGGAAATGACAGCACCTCCTTCCTTGCCACCACCTCCCCGTGGGACCCCTGGATGTGAGAGTGCTTTGAAAGGGTTTTGTTCTGGAAACAAAAATGGCGTTCTTCTAGGAGATGGGGCGGAGGCAGTGTAATTAAGACTGGAAGTGGTCAAGAAAGCCCGTGCATCAGTGAGGTGATTTGAAATCACGGAGAGCCTCGGGTTGTGCTTCTCCCCTGAGTGAAAGTGTGTGTCTCACTCAAGTTTCTGTTTGAAATCAGGCAGCAATTCTATTGCTGCCAGAGCTTCTTAGATGTTTCCCTGATCCGCTGGCAAATTGGAGAAGAGGCTCACACACTTGGGTCCCTTGATATTTGGAGCAGTTGACAACAATGTGGATCCAGGCCAAAGCTCAAAGCATGAATTAAGCCCTGATGTTCCCTGGCTCTGTGTCCTCGGGCAAGAGACAGCGGCTCTAGGTTGCAGCCTCCGCACGCAGAGCAGGAGCTGTTGTGGAGCTGAGAAGGGAAGCAAGGTCTGGGGGAGCCTACCTGGGGGAGCCCATCTGTGTACCCCACAAGATGGCTGCAGGGCCAGGTGACTGGGTACCCACCCAATGGGTTTACCTATGTCTTGTGCCAGTCTTGAACCAATCACTGGGACCAAAGCATCTCAGACCCTGGTTGGCTTTGGTTCCGGACCCTGCACTCCACTTCCAGAGCTGATCAATGGTGGGTCGGTCCCTGGGCTGAAGGGAATCAGACCAGCAGCTTTGGGGACAGAGTTTACAAGACCTGGCCTTGGTGATCCACATGTGAGCATAGTCCCTCTCATGAAACAACCCTTTCTCTCTGTGGGTCTTAGGACTGGAATGTTCAGCACCACTGAAATCTCATTAAGGCCGGTGAATATATAGATGAGATAAACTAGAGGTACCCATGAAATTCTGGAACACCAGGAAGTCTTAATGCAGTGGAACAGGTAACCTCAGACATATTTCATTAACCTTTAGTCATATTTCTCTTGTCTGCCCAATACAGAGAACAACTGAATGGTAGAAACATGCTCTAATAACAAATGAAATACATAAAAATAAAGAGTGAAGTCAGGCCGCAGACACTTCCTGCAGTCCTCTAGAGGGACAGGCAGAACTCCCAAACCTCTGACTGTACTTCTGTCCCTCCTCTTCCAAATGGAATTTGTGTGTGAGCCTCGATCCTGGCATTCCAAAAAAAAATTAGACACCACAGAATTGATATTTTAAGCAGATTCAGTGATAAGCAATCAGAGAGCAGCATTTGCGGGCACTTAACCGTAAATGTTCTTATTTTCCTTCTCCCCAGGAGCGCAGCAGTTAACATTCCTGGTATTGGACACCACTTGGTAGTTGACCCTGAGTGATGCTGAGAGGCCCCTTAGAAAAGGAACTCAACTGGCGATTTCTCCTCCTCCCTGATCCCAGGGTGCCAGACGCTGAAGAAGGCTGCATGAGTTGGCATTTGAGGACAATAGCTCCTGGGGGGAAGGCTGGGGCTTCTCTCCTCTCTTCAGATAGTGAAGCCTCTCCCCTCAGGATCGCTCCTCTGAAGCAAGCAGGGAAACCCTTCAGGTTAACCTCACCAAAGCTATGAAGGTTCAGCTAGCAGGAGAAATACGTCTTTTTAAGATCTACTGCAAAGCATGGTAAATATAGTTAAAACCTAACAGTTAATGGTAAGATGAATAACTTAGTGCTATGATTCAACAATTAAATTTAATTTTCTAGATATAGTTTATTATATCAAATTTATAAATTGCCTTATAATGGTAAATGCTCTAAAAATAATGTTTAAGCTACTTCAGTTCTAGCACCTCTCCCTCACCCCCCAGGACTTAACAGAACATTGTAATCTTACACTAACCTTGTGTATAAAACTTGCCTTGTTAAATACTGTGCATTATTTTGTTAAATCATTTTGTTAAAATCCAGTTTTCTATTTTGGAAAAGTAACAGCATTTTCTTTATAATTAACAAGAATTTAGATTTTTTTTTAAATCTAAAATCCTCTTTTTCTATTTGCTAGTTACTTGTGATATCACTATCTGTTTATTGCATTTATTCAATACATGAACCTGTAAATTTAAAAAATGTATTATGTTTCAAAATTGTCAGTAAATTTCAAATGTTCTCAGAACAAAAACAAGCATGTGAAATGATGGGGATGTTAATTTGTTTAGTTATTCCACAGTGTAGACAAATGTAGAACCATTACATTGCCCTCCATAATACACGCAATTATTATTTGTTGAATATATACTCGCACATATACAGAAAAGGGGACACAGATAGTGGAAAACTATTGTAAAACTAGAAAAGCAAACTGTTTCTCTTACTGAGTGAAGTATTTGGTAAAGGATAGGTTGAAGTCCTCTCTCAATCATGGTGAAGAAGGACCTCAGAATGTGTTCTGTGCTTTCCTGGTAAGATAACAGAAATTTGTTTCTTGTCTTGCCTTATGGAGCCCTGATACATAGTCTACCCTGGTGGTCTTAAAGCAATATAATAGAGTTGAGTGTTTTGTAATTTGAAACACTTTCGAAGCCAGCACTCTGCATTTTCCAGTCCTGCAATGCTATCATAAATGCTGGCTTGCATGGCAGAAGTATTTTGCATTATAATAATTTAGCAAAGCACCTACCTTGTATTTTCTGCCGAGCGAAAGGACGTGCTAAGGCATGGATCAGTGCTCCCTAGAATCACACTGTGCCCTTGCAGGATTCAATGTGGTAAAAAGAACTAGAGAAAAGTAATTACAGAAGGTCTTTAGAGGCTTAAAAATAAAAGCATGTTATCCTGTTAAATTTGTCCATAGAGACACGAACGGTTCTTTCCCTTATATTTACATTTTGATGGAAGTTTTTGAACCAGCCAACATCTGCTGAGCTGCGCTCAACTCCAGCTTGGGGCTGGTACATTCCTGGCGCAGAGGGAAGGACGGGGATTTCCAGACTCATCTTCCTCCCAGAGCAGGGGCCTCACCCTCTCCGTCCCCACAGAGAGAGGGCACCCATTTCCACCGGTGAGAGCTTCCAGCCAGGGCGCAGCTTGGGGAGTGAGTGTGATTCATGCACCCTGTCTGCCTCACCCCTGGAGGAGGCTCAGCAACATAAAGTTGAATTAGACCCTTCCTTTCCTGCGGGGAGCTCGCAGTATGGGAAGAGACGGTCCCATAAAACTGGTACGCAAACTTGCCAGTGGGAACATATTTGAGGAAGCTGCTCATCTGTCTAGAACAAATGGTATCTAAGCTTCAAACCAGATAGCATCAGAGTGAGCGTCTGCGGGGATGAGCACAATTTCCCAGGAAGAAAAGAGGGTGATTTCAGGATCACTGTGCACGGAGCAGCTACTGGATGGCAGGGTCCTTCCTGAGCGTCTTTAGGTTTTCCCATGTGGCCCTCAAAAGCACAGCATGAAATAGAGGACTGTTTTGTTTTTATTGCGTAAGAGCACTTCACATGAAATCCCTTTCTCAGCAAACTGTCCTGTATGCAAAACAGTGGGTTGAATCTAAGTACTACGTTTTACTCTAAGTCCCTAGAGTTTTTTAACCAGGTTCAATTGAAATACGATGCTCCTTGGCTAGGCTCTCTTCCCTTCTCCGTTTCTCGTGTATTCTTCCTGATAACAAGCACTCCACTCTGTTCCTATGAGTTAGAGTACTTCCCATAGCTCACAGAAGTGGAAGCAGGCAGTATTTGGCTTCTGTCATTAGCTTGTTTCACAGTATCATATCCTTAACGTTTACCTATGTTCTTGTGCGTGGCCGAATTTCTTGCTTTTTAAAGACTATCTCCTTACTCCGTGGACCCTGACCTGAGTCAGTTATCTTGGCTATTGGCAATAGCAATGAACACATGGAGCTTGGTATTCTGATTTCAATTCTTTTGGATAAAAATCCAGAATTGGGTTTACCAGATAACATGCTACCTGTATTTTTTAATATTTTGAAGCATTTCCATACTGTTTTCCTGAGTAGCTTCCCCACTTTTACTTTTCACCATTTTATATTCCCACTAACCATGTAGAAGAGTTCCAGTCTCTCCACACCTTCGCCAAAACTCACTGTCTTTTCAAATTTATTAATATGACCCCTTCTAACAGGTGTGTGGTGATACTCATTGTGGTTTTGATGTGCATTCTCCTGAGGGTTAGTGACACTGAACATCTTGTGTCTATGTGCCACTAGTGTGTCTTCTTTGAGGTATGTCTGTGGAGGTCTTCCGCCTCTTTCTCAGATGCAGTTATTGATTTTCTTCGCTGTTATGAATCGGCTCAGCTCTGGCTAGAGATCTCATTGCTCATGCGGTCTACATCACCAGGCGTACCCTAGTAATCTACAGGAGGGCTAATTCATATTTCAGAGTCATTATTGGTGGCTTGGATTTAATCACTTTATGCAGTTTCCCTGGAGTATTCCTCTCAGTAGTGCTGGATAATCAGTTTTAAGTTTTAATTAAGCAACTGTCATTTGCTTGCTAGCACTGTGGTATTGTGATGCTCTGTTACATTTTCATTTGGCCTAGGATGGATAAAGAGATTCTCTCAGACAACAAGGAAAGGCTATTAGCAGGTTACAGCTGTAATTAGGCAGAGATCCTCCAAATGGAGGATCATCCTCCATCTCTCCATCCAACCATCTCTCAGTTTTGCAGCCTTGTGAGAATAGCTGGACATGGTCAAGTTGGTGGAAGCCTAGAGCAGAAGACAGAAAATGTTTTAAGCTTTTGCATTTCTTTCTTTTTGTTCTCTTATCTTTCTCTGTCTTACTCTCAAAATAAAATTACATGCACATCAGAACATTCAATTTTGCCCAAAAACTCTTTGATGATCTCCTCCTCCTCCCTCCCTCCCTCTCTTTCTTTTTCTCTCCACCTTTCCTTCCTTCTCCTCCACCTCCACTGCTGACATCTTAATGCCCCCTTTCTGCTGGGGTTTGAATAGTTTCTGTGGACATGTTTTCAAGTGTACTCACCTTTGCTTCTGTGTTGTCTAATTGGCTATCCGTCCTTTCATCTCAGCTAGTATGGTTTTCATTTCTACAAACTTAGCTTGAGCCTGTTCTTTTTCTTCTAGGTCTTCACTTATTTTTGGAACATTGAGGATAAAATTATGCTCCTGTATGCTGTTTCCTTTATCTGTGTCTGTGCTGAGTTGATCTCTAATGATTGGTTTTCTCTTCTGCACTGATGCTATTTCCTTTCCTTTTTAAATCTCTGGTAGTTTTTATTAGATGCAAGACACTGTGGGTTTACCTTGCTGAGTGCTGGATATTTTTGGATCCCTATAAATATTCTTACAGTTTGTTCTGAAACAAATTTAAGTTACTTGAGAACAGTTTGGCCATTCAGAATGTTGTTTTATAATTTGTTACATAATAGCAGAGCAGCTTTTAGTCTAAAGATAATTATTCCTCACCACTGAAGCAAGCATCTTCCGAGCACTTTACCACATACCCCATAAATCATAGGCTGCAAACTTAGTTTGTGATAATTAATGTAGTTTCTCTGTGTTGGTTGAAAATGTCTACAGGGGAAAAAACAACTAACATTTGTATTTTTTTGTTCCCTAATGCCTTGCACAGTGTTTTTCCATGGAGCTTATTAGTCAAGATACTTTTAGTTCCAAATGACAGAAAATTCAATTCACACTAGTTTAAAGAAATCGCCCCATACGGCTGGCATTCCTGAGGCAGCAGCTGCAGACACAAGAAAATCCGACACCTCGGATGTTCTTCACCAGGATGTGGCTCTCCCCATTCCACAGCTCTGACCTTCTTCACTTGCTCTCAGGAAGGCTTCTACCTGGACAGGCTTCTAGCACCACCCTCCGAACCCTTAGCCTTTAGAAAGTCAAGAGGAAAAATAATTTTATTTGAATTTCTCCAAAAGAGTTCTAGCCACATTTCCATCATGTAATATAATTGTACATTGGATATTTAATTTGTGTTGGGTCATGTGACCATACCTGAACACTGTGATCCAGGGAATAGAGTATCCTAACGTGTGTCTCGGCAGGTGTGCATCCTGCGCCCTTCGGAAACCTCTGTCGATGGCATGAGCCCTACCACGGTGCACTCCCAGCCACCAGACAGATGGCACCTGGAGGATAACTACCGTGTTGCTGCTAAAAGAGGCAGAGATGATTTGCTGCCCACAGGCAGAGTCCTCGCTGCCCATTGGTGCTGATTTAGCGCATTTGTCCAGATACCACAAGGACGCTCAGCTCAAGATGTTTTTTTCCTGTTCCTTTCTCTGTCCAACAATTTTGTTACATTTTCAATTTTGTTACATTTTCCTCATCCCAACTTCCCCAGCACCTAGATTCCACCATAACTTTCAGAAGCCCGCTTATTACTTCCTGGCAGGGTGCGGAATGCTGATGGGTATAGATCTGTCTTGCATTTATTTGGATTTCCTCCCTGCAGGTCCAGAAGGGAGCCTGGAAAAGAATGTGCAGAATGAGCGCACTTGCGGAGTGAATGAATGAGTGAGATTCTTACATGTGCACAAATGCCAGCGACTGTCTCTTCCTAGCTTGATTGCCATTGTTTTCAAATACTCATTGCAAAATTGCTATTTACTGTTGAAAAGGAGTAATTGAGTGCAAGTTTAAAATCAATGAAAGTCAGATCATCGGGAAAATTAGTGAATGATAGTATTTACCTCATCAAGGTGATTGTAAGAATATTCACAGGAATCCATAAATATCCAGCAGCCAAGAAAGTAAATCCACGATGTCCTAAGAATGTCAAATTAGTAATCACGTATAAAGTGTCTTTTCTGGGGATGCAGCCTTTCATGAATTCTAGGTAACCTAAATATTTATAATGTTGATGCCTTCAATTCCATTTTAGCATTGATTAGGGTGCATATACTCATTTGGGAAGTGGTCTGTGGAACATACTTAGCCACCGGGCTGAGGGTAGAACTCCAAAGGACAAAAGTATGGAAATGTCTGTTTGTGTTGTAGAATCTCACGAGAGATTACTGAGCGCTGCATGCATGGTTATACACAGGCCAGTTACCCCGTTGTAGCTTCTTTCTCATTTGCTTGTTCCTATTTGAACACGCTCAGTAATTCCACTTCCTTGAGCTAATATACACTAATGATAATAGCTGAAAGTATTGTGAGTTTACTGTGTGCTAGCAGAGTTAGACACACTTTACACAAAGTAACTCCTAACATCCTCAACAAACCTTTATGGGAAGTGCTGTTATCGTCATTGGCATAAGAAAATTGACACACGAGGGCATAAGGTTCTTTACATTGTCCAGGATCACAAGTGTAGTAAGTGGCTCACGTCAGAGAGTATCAGTGGACAGTGAACTGGCTGTCTCTCTACCTTTGCTGCCTCTTATGGAAGTTCACATTCTCAGACTTCCTTGTGGCAGGAAGCAGTCATGTGAACCACATATGGCCCAAGAAAAATAGTATGAAATGTGCTGAGCTCACTTCAAGGAAGCTTTTAGTTTCCCACACTAAAGGGCCTGGTGCAGCAGGGATGATACAGACCCGCCTGGCTCCCCTGTTCTTCCTACCTTCACTATGAATGGTCCCCTGGGTGATGGCCACCATCTTGTTCCACAATCCAGTGACTAGCGAGGTACCAACATGCCATCTTGACCTCACTGCCCTCTCAACCAAACTTTCCTCCTCCCTTCTGTTTATTGGCAAAAAGAACTGGTTTTACTTTACTGAACTCACTGACTCTATCAAATTTTCTGTGACTGCAGTTAAACACAACTCTCGTTAAAACAGGCTGAACCTGGGTTCCTACCTCTACCATTGTGTTCTAGAGCCGGTGTTCTTAACCTCAGGTACAACCTTCTTGTCAAGTTCTAGGATCTGAGGACTCACTGAGTCAGGAAACACATGATGTCCACCTGCAGGAAACTTGCAGACCAGTGGGTGAACACCATAAAATAATACTATGTGCGCCATTGCAAACTGTGGCAATGACAGGCAGGGAAAGACTGAATGCTGGGAGGATAATAACTTGGGAGGTAACTTAGGGGAAAAGGATAAACTCATTTAATTAACTTTTTCTGAGGGAGGCTTTTTCTCTGTAGTTCAGGCTGCCCTTAAATTCATGGTTAGCCTCCTGCTTCAGCTATCAAGTGCTGGGATTACAGGCATGTACCGCCATGCCTCGCTAGTTCTTACCTTTCTAAAATCCTCTGCTTAGGAAGTTCTGGGTAAAGATTGTGTCCATTGGGGGTCGGGGGGATGGTAAATTGCTAGTGTGGAATTCTGTGGATATGTTTATATCCCGTGATTGGCCCTCCTTTGTTTTGTTTCTGTTTGCTTGCATGTATATGTATGTGTGTGTGTGGGGGGGGTTGCTGTGTTTTTAAATCCAAGCCAGTAACAACACTACATTCACTCTATTAATAAGCTTAGACAAGTAGGCATCGGCAGCCGCTTTGAGAAGTGCTCACCACCACAGAACCGCACTGCTAACGTGTGTGAGACACGTCTGAAGATTGGTGAGTAAAGCAGGATGTCTGGAGCTCCTGACACACAGCCCAGGCTCTGGTGCTTCTCGGTTGGCACACTCCTGTCCCCTGCATGGGCATCTCCCTGTACAATGCAGTGCCACCCAGGGGTGTACTGTTGCTGCTTGCTATGGATGTAACAACTCTGTACACAGGAGTTTAACATTTCATGGTCCAGATGAAGATCAGTCCTGTGTGGTAGCTGCATCAGTGATCCCCGCCGCCCACCCCTCCCCGTGTAATTACCATGTTGGTGCCCCACACTTCCTTCTGTCCCT
Organism: Chinchilla lanigera; assembly: GCF_000276665.1. Taxonomy (NCBI): domain Eukaryota; kingdom Metazoa; phylum Chordata; class Mammalia; order Rodentia; family Chinchillidae; genus Chinchilla; species Chinchilla lanigera. Next base: position 3,492,105 of record NW_004955482.1, on the reverse strand, counting down.
CCTAGAGAATGGGATCTAAAAGCATGGCCACTGCCCCGGGAGAGGGTACCTTGGTTCCTTGTGATGAAGGGACCCTTGGGGGGGGGGTAGCTTTGCTCCCACAGCCGCGCTCCAGCCCTTGTCTACACTTCTGCCTCTTCCCTCAAACATTGCTGTCCTTCCCTTCCCGAGTCTACCCTGGCTGAGCCCGTCCTCCGAAGGGCTGGGCCAGGGCACCCACATGAGGAAAGAGCAGCTGGCGCGGGGATGCTCCGGCTCAGGATGCACGGGACTGGTGATTGTGCGTCCCCATGCCTGGACAAGAGGACTGCCGGCCCCGCACCGGGAGGGGAGGTGCCTCTCTCTGCAGCCCTTCCTAATCAGGAGAATACTTCCCAATGCATTCACATGCCACACAAGTTTGCCATTTCCATGAGTGACTTTTACTTCTATTTTCTCTTACAACAATTAGTATGAGTGCATACTAATATAATATGATAATGGAATTTATTTTGGAAAGTTGATACAAATATTTAAGATGTCTCAATAGTCCTCCCATACCCTCTCGCTCACTTCCTCTCTCTCGCCTGTCCCCTTCCTCACCTCCAGAGGTTTCCCATCCTTGCTATGTTTCTTATTCTATGTCTGGATTTGTTTGACTTCGGATGTAAGAGAAATCGTGAACTACTTAACCTTCTGAGCCCGGCTGATTTTGCTTATCATGCTGGCTACGAGTTCCATCCACCTTCCTGAAGATGACATGATTTTATTCTTCTTATGGCTGAGTAACGCTCCATTTCATATATTTCCCACATTTTCTTTACCCGTTCATCCGTTAATGGGGAGCCGGGCTGCTGTTACAGTTAGCTATTATGGCTCCTGCTGCTAGAGACATGGTCACGCATGTATCACTGTAATAAGCTGCCCTTAACTTTCCAGGAATGAAAGTGAGAGTGGCGTAGCTGAGTCAAATAGTATTCCTAAGTTTAGTCTTTTGAGGTTTTAACAATAAACTTTAGCTTAATTCCAAAGTCATCAAATGTAGTTTATAATAAGTCTTATGCTCCTTCTTTTTTTAGTGTATCTTGAAATAAAATAAGTAACTACAGAAATGAAAGGGGTCCGTGTCTCAATTGACATTAATTTGAGTGCTAACACATTTCCTTCCTGCGGTGGGAGGATTCCCCATGTTTTTCATTGTAACTGGCCTGGTATGTCTCTAAACTCATTAGCATCCAGCTCTTGGCTCTTTCAAGTTCTTTCAAGGATCTGTTTGAATCTTAATATTTTGTGTTTCTGCCCAGCTTTTATATACACTCTTTGGGCTTTTTGTTTTATACCAGAAGCCTCAGAAGTTAATTCTTAAGAGAAAAGAACCTGGGTTTCAGAAACATTCATCTTTCTTTAACTTCTTTAAAAAGCCCTTTATGCTCCATTTACTCAATCGTTTTAGAAAAAAAATAACAATAGAGAGGTCCATGTTTTCTCATATTTAAGCGGCTTCTGTTCAGAGGATGAATTTATATTTGTCTCAATCTTAAGAATTTCAAGTGAGACAGAGAAGCCTTGAAGTTTCCTCCTCCAACATGAAAAATGCAATGGGCGTTAATTTCTTCTTGCAGTGTAAAAGTGGGACTGGTGACTTATGAAGGAAGACACTTAAACTATAGATACTTTTGGTACAGCAAAAGGATATTTCTTAGAAAGGCTGCAAAATCATTTTTACTTGAAAACCCCAGCTGACTGTGACATAGTTCTGATTGTGGAGACTTCTTTTTTTACGAGTCCAAAGTTGAGTTAATTTTACAGCTGTCTGGACCCTCAACACACCTGTGTATCATGCAAGTTTTAGACCTATGGAAAGGCTTGAAAATGCACCAGGATTCAGAGAAATCCGCAGCGGATCCCTGAGGCCGTAGTCTGCAGAGGGCATGGACGCAACCAGCTGCGGGTGAACGTGTCTTCTGCTGCCTTTCACAGGGCCCCTTGCTTGTATTTCTACAGTGATCACTTTAGAAGGGAGCCATGAACCTTGGCACCAGGAGTGGTGTTGGCATGTGTGTGCCTCTATGAGGTCACATTGGACCCTTTGTCCCTCCTGCAAAGAACCTGATGTGGATGCCTGTGAGGAGACCCTCACTCTCACACATGAAGAGGGGCAGTCAGGTGCATAGTCAGTTTTGAGTCACTGGTTCTTTGTTGCTTTCTCTGAGGACGAATGTCACGTGCCATCTTGACTGGGTTATGGATGCTGGGATGGAACTAAACATTATTTCTGTGTATGTCCATGGGGCGTTTTCATAAGAGATAAGCACTGAAAGCCATTCAGTCTTAGAGCAGATCGTTCTCACTAAAGAGGGTAGGTATTGTCTGATTCTCTCTGACCTGGAGGGAACAAAAGGTGAATGAAAATGTACTTGGCCTTCTCTGCCTGCCCGCTTCAGCTGTGACATCCAACTTTTGCCTTGGCTGAGGAATCTAGCATTGGTCCTCCTCATTCTCACAGCTGTAAAACTGGACTGGAATTTATAGCATGAGCTTCTCAGGATCTCCAGTGTGCAGATGTCTTCCTGCTCATTACAGAAGCCAATTAGTCATCATAAATCTATTATATCTCTATCATATGTATTTGCCGATAAACAGGCTGTACTCAACATACAATGGCTTCGCTTACAATTTTTCAACACAATGATGGTATAAAAAGGATCTATAACTTTTCTTTAAGTTTTGAATTTTGATCTTTTCCTAAGCTATCCAAGTGCTATATGCTACTGCCTCACTTTGATGGACAGCAGCAGGCTCAGGGTCCAGTCAGCCATGCGACTATGAATTGGGGACTTTGGATCAGCTCAGGGAGAAAGAGTCTATAAAAGTGCTAATTTTAATTGCAGGAATATTAAAGACATCCCTTTTGTGTGTCCCAAGATTGCAAGCTTTTTTTTAGTGACAGAGAAAACAGTTTTTGGAATCTAAAATGTGGGGAAAAAAAGATCTGACAGTCTGCAATTCTGAGCCTCCTCTAGTAAATAAGAAGGAGTAAAACTGAAGTTCTACAACTAGATATGAAAATACTTTCAGAACTTGAGAACTTTACTGCTATATGTCAGTATGTATGAAAATTACATAAAAATACAGTCTTCAATGTTGCTGATTAGTGTATGTTCTCAGATTTTTTGTTGATGAGATTTTGTTGAATACTTGTCCAGAGAATTCAAGGACTAGGATCTATGTGTTCTTTATAGTTCTTAGAATTTTTTAAGATAGACAGACAGAAATGATAGCTTCCTCTATACTGAGTGATGTACAAAGAGCTTTGGGAACTACTTTGATGGGATGAATATCATCTTCTTAAACCAATTATGATCTACAAGTTTGATTGCCTTGCATTTATTGAGCATTTATGATGTTCCTGATACTATTATGCACATACTAGAAATATTAACTCATTTCATCTACACAAAAAGCTTTTGAGGCAGATAATGCAATTTATCAAACTGATTATAGATGATGAAACAGAGGCACTGAGAGATTAAATAGCTCACCCAAGGTCACATAGCTCATGCATAGGGGAACCAGGGTATGCACCTAGCTGGCTGCACTGCCAGTACTCTCACACACGGGGCATTAATGAAGGGCCTCTCTGTGAGACTGTGGAGGGCATAGACCTTGTTCTTATGGAATAGTAGCAGAGTTCAAAGGTAGCTAGCAGCAAACTTCTTTTCTTTTCCCAACCATGTCACGCAAAAGGCAGGTGACTGATGACCACTCTTCCCTGCCAGGTTTCTCTGAATGCTTTCACAAGAAGGGAGAACATGACCGTGATTTCCCGGTGTGATTATCATGTGATGTACGACAGCAGAGGGCTCCGACTAAGTGGCAGGCTCGTGTTTTCAGGTATTACTGTTGTGCTGTTTATCAGGAAGTGGCGGCTTCTAGCGTCTCAGCAGTCCGTCGTACATCCCTGGCGGGGGATGCACTCTTTCATGCTAGTGGAGTGATAGCAGTGAGCTCTTGTTCACCCTGATGATAGTGTCTCTCGATTTATTTCTGCAATAATTCAGCTTCTGAGCTTTCCACATCAGCTGGCCTAGGCACGAATGAGATGATAAAGGGCTCCCGAAAGAGCGTCCACATTGGAAAACCATCCCAGCCCCATGGCAGCATCCCCTTTCCAGCATGGTCGGTGGTGAGCATGGTAAGGTAGGGGTCTTCTGAGGGACGCCCTGTCAGAGGGGTCTGATGTTACCTGCTTCCTGCCTAGTGGGGCCTGGTGGGACCTCTGGAGAAGTAGCGCTGGCCTTGGGATAGCAGCGAATCCCCGGGGTGTTGTGCAGTTGCTACAAAAAAGAGCTTTGGTACCAAAGTTTTCCTCAGTGAGTGGAGTTACAGAGAAGATCTGCCAGAGAGTGTGGCTGAGCCAGGGCTGGATCCCAGCTTCCCCGCCTCCAAAGCCTCCTGTTCTTCTATGATTAATGGGAGCCTTTCACTACCAATTCCACCTGACTCCAGAGCTTCTCACTTTCCCGGGTGGATGATATCATCTTCTGCTTTCAGTATGCTCTCCCGATGGACCGCATGTGCCCCTTGTGGGAAGTGAGCACACATTTTCCACCTTCATAATATTCATTGAGTGGATAAGGCATCTCCCAGGCTCCAGGCAGTGAAGTCGTGGATGGTAACACACGAGACTGACAAGACCCCTGATCTCCTGGACTTGCTGCTTTAAAGAGAAGGGAGATCGATGGAAAGATAAATGATTGGAAGCACCAGGTGGTGCAACAGTATTTGCTCCATAAATGCATGTAGAACAGAACTGGGTGGAAAGAAGCAGAATTAAGGACAGAGTGGTGCAGACTCAGTTCCTGCCGCCTGCAGTGTGGGTCAGGAGGCTGCCCTTCGCCCACCATTTCCTCTGGCTGTTTTCAGCACACCCGAGAGACACTGTGAGAGGTGTTCAAGATAGAGGCAGGCAAGACGTGAAGGTCCCGGCATGCCCAGGTGTCTCCAGACTACTGTCATACCATTTTGGTGGTTGATATTATTAAACATTGAAAGGTATTTAAGGATTACCTCCAGGTGATGTGGAAATTCCACCCATTTAAGGCACAGATGTGAAGAAAAGTGAGAATGCGTACCCCATTCTGTCTCTATAAACTTCCCATATGGGTTAGAAGAAGAAAAGGAAATAAACAGCTCTGGCAATTAAGATGTAAGAAGTCTAGCGGAAGGGAGACAGGCAGAAGAAGAAGGTTTTTCTGAATGTGAGCAGCTTGATGTCTTGTCATGCCAGAAAGAAATGCTTTGTACTAAAAATTTACTATGCTATTCACAAGGGCATTACATTACCCAATTAGGCTCTTCCCCTTAATCAAAGATCCAGGAATACAGTCGCTTGTATTTCTTGACCAGATTCTCTCTCCAGCTCTCTGGCATCCCAGAAGCCTCGCCTCCCACTCTGTATCCCGGATGTGATCTTCGATCCATACATCACGGGCTTCTAAAGTTGGAAGGCTCCCCACGCACCCGTCTGTGCTTAAGACTTGAAGTGAATTTTTTTTTTTTTTTTTTTTTTTGCTGCACCGGGGATTGAACTCACGACTTCCTGCTTGCCAGGCAGGCGCTTATGCCACTGAGCTGAATCCCCAGCCCTTTGAAGTGAATTCTTGAGTCATCCTGGCTATGAATCTGTAGGATTTCCTGAGCACAGTCCCGACTTTGCAAATTTTTACCCATCTTTGGGACTGAAAGATGAGGAATGATATAAATGAGAAATGATGCAAAAATTGTTTACCTTCCAGGGAGTGAAAACTGAACCAAAACAAGAAACAAGTTTATGGTGGTGTCAAAATACATTTCTTTCTCAACCTGCCAACTATTTAGACTTTAAAATATACCAATATAAGTTTTATTTTTCCTATAGAATTCAGCTCACAATAAAATTGGCCATACTCTGGAGAGGAGAAAGTAGTTCAATTTTAAAACCATGTTATGTTATTGAAACATTCAAAAGATTTACTTTGCCTTAAATTAATTAAGGGAGAATTAATGAATTCTCCTATGACAATGCCCGTAACAATTATGACTGTGATGGTTGCATCAAAAGCATTTTTACTGTAAAGTTTTCTGAGGAAGCCCCATCTACAGTGAAGCTGCAGACTGCCTGATCTCGGTTGACTAGAACATTCATGACTGTGGAGACATGGGCTGCACTGAGGTTGGGAACCAAAACTAATTTAGGCCGTCTTAGACCTTTTAATAACCAATTACTGTACATTTTCTATCTGAAAATTCTCACATTCTCATGACTAGAGACAAACCTAACGCTATCACTAAGATTACCCAACCTCTCTTCTCCACCCATCCTAAACCTAAGAATTCTCTCAGACAACATCTGAAACACGTAGGAGAATTTTCCTCACCCTGACATAACCAGACCATCAGATGTTCCCATCAGTGTCATTGGTAAATGTGGTGATTTATGACTTGCTTTTGATCCGTGACCATAATAGTTTAAATAACTTCTTCCACCATAGCATGTGTCATTCAGGATAACTAGAACCCGTGTTTCCGGCCCAAAACCACTTGAACTTGGCTCAGAATAAATTATTTTCTTATTTCCTTTGAAGCAGAGTCTTTACTTTTATTTCAGCATCACCTCGTGACAGACATGGGGCTCATTTTTTCCCTTTCTATCTCACTGGAGCTTTCAAATCAATCTGGGGGTCAGACTTGAACATTATTCACAGTTCTTATATCAGAGGGATTACTAAGATAAGGAATTCCGAATAGTTCTGGAGTTCAGAAGTCTGAAATTAGTGACCTCAGACTTGAATTAAGCTGTCCGCCGCTACATTAACTTTGCAAGCTGCCTAGCAGACTCTGTTTCCTGACCTTTGCTTGTTCCCAGAGGCTACCCAGAATTCTAGGCTCAGATCCCCCTTATCTGTCTCCAAAGAAGCAGTCAAGATGAGTCTTGCTCATGTTCCATCTCACTGGTTCTCTCCCTTCTGTCTCTCTTTTGTGCACTTAGAGGGGCACCTATGATGACACTGAGCCTACCTCATCTGCTGATGAGACCACCTAGTTCAATCCGCAACCTCAACTCCTCCATGCTGGGTAAGGTAGCACACTCACAGGTCCTGGAGATTATGATGTGGAAAGCTTATGATGTGGGGCTGTGTGGCATTATTCTGCATATCACAAAGGCAGAACAAATTTTGAAACCTCTGGAATTCCATGCGACCAAGCAGAGTGGAGAAGGGCTCAGGTTCTATTAAAGTAGGTAAAAGCGCATGATGCCTACAAGGGTTTCCAAGCTAATTGCTGACCACCTCCAGGGTTCCCACCAGCTGCATCTGAAAAATTCACATATACCACAGCTGTATGCTCTTTCAAATGAGTAGTTCACTGCTTTGTCAAGTGTTAGCTAAGGCTGATTCAAGTGGGGAAAAGGTAGCTTCCTGCAGATCCCTTAAATACACCACTTTACAGGAAAGAATACTGTTCTCTAATGGAGCCAAGTCAGCGGTGAGTGGTTTGGATTTGAAAAGTGCTCACAAAAGTCTTATGTGTTCAGAGGTGGAGCATTTGGAAGGTGAGTGGATCTTGGGGCACTCTGTTCATCTGTGGATTCATCCTGTGGTGAGTTCGTGGCTGAATGTGCTGCAAGGAAGGGACCTTGGCGGGAGGGCTGGGTCACAGGCACCTGTCCTTGGAGTATATGTCTCTCTGGCTCTCCCTGCTCTATTAGCTTCTTGGCTACCATGGGTCAGGCAGCTTTCCTTTGCCAGACTCTTTTGCCATGGCCTTTCTGCCTGGGATCCAGGTGACCGGGGACTGAACTCTCTGAATCTGTGAGCTGAACTAAACCTTTTGCCCTTTAAATTGTGTAGCAGGTACTTTGCACCAGCAAGGAAAAAGTGACTAATACAGGTAGCATCGACCAGCACTCAGAAACAAGGCTGACCTTTCTCTGCAGCTGCATCTGTGGCCTTACCCAATCCACTGTGGCAGTGGCTGCTGTCTGAACGCCTTTGCTCATTTTATGTCAGTGGAAGGTCAAAAGAGAGGATCCACAGATGTGACTGATGGCATTGTATAAAGGTTAGTGAATGGAGCCCAGGTATGGGTGAGCACTGCTCAACCACAGCTTCTGCCTGGCAGTGATGGGAAAAGCCTGCCTCTTGCTGTCTTCTAATTATGTTGGAAGAATCCTCCTGGCTTAGTTAACTCATACTGAAGACTGACACCTAACAAACACATGAACAGGAGGAAAATCGTGCACTCTTACATTTTTTGTTTCATATATTACAAGGAATATTTGCATCTGTGGTCTTAGTCATCTTCCTGGAAACCCAGTAGCGGATCATCACTGGGCCACTTACACGTCTGTTGGTCCAATGAGTGTAGGTGTTGCACTGTACCCTTGTAACAGCCCTGAGAGACTGGTTGAGAAACTTCTCTCCTACTGTCTGAAGACCACTTTGTGGCCGAGCAAGGACTTGCTGGAGGCTCCAGAGTGGAGGCCAGGACTCCAGCCCTGGTCCCTGTGTTAGAGGCAGAGGCAGCAGTGGTTACAGGAGTGTGACCTGCAGCCAGATCTGCTGAGTTCAGATCCCATCTCTTCAACATGTCAGCTTTGTGGCAAGTTACTGAAGCTTTGTGTCCTGCAGTTTCCCCTCCTGCAGTGTAGGGGTGGTGGTGTTACCTGCTTAATGTTCTTGGGGATTAATGAGCACATGAAACTGTGTTTAGGACTGCATTAATGTAATGCAGCATTTGCAATATAAACATGAGCTGCTGCTCTTCTGCCAGCATCTTTTCTCTTGTATAATTTGGCTCTCTGGAGAGATCACACTTGGAGAAGTAATCACGTGATATTCTGGCCTCATACTCGTTTCCATGCGTTTCTCTTTGGGAACAATACTTTGCCTCTCTCTTTGACTTCTGGGGAAGCTGGATTCTGGGGTGACCATGTGGTACAGCCTGGCCATCCAGCCCTCCATCTCTCTGACCAAAGTGCTTAATTCATGAAGGGGCTGTGACCCACGTTTTACCATTTGAATTTTGCTAAAAATTCTAAGGAAATGTGGAATTAGCTTAATCCTCAGATTTTTAACCTGAGAGGTAATCAGTGTGGGCCTTCCAGGGTACCATCAAAGGAGATACCCAATGATGTTCCTAATAGCTGCGAAGCAGAGGCCGAGGCTAAAGAGATGTGCAAACTGGAACACATTACTTATGAGCTAGAAGAGAGGATGCATTCAGTTCTGTGTGGAAGCCAGTCGCACCTAAACTAAATCTAATTCTAAAATAAGCACTGAATCACCAATGCGTTTTCTTCCTTCTTTCTTACTGCCTTCAGCATAAATAGATATCAGGGACATACAGGGCTAGGGCAGTCACTCATCACATGTGAGATCTGATACACATCTACTGCCTCAAGTCACTGAGGAATCACTACCTTGAAAGTGAGCTGGTTGCGGGTAGAGGTGAACGACAAAAGTCTAGGTCAGAAGACTTCCTTCCATGTACCCTGGGAGGAGAGAAGCTGGTTCCCAGGGCCACAGTGGAGAATTCCATTATGCAAGAGCATCAGTGAGATAGGGGTGTAAGTGAGAAATGAATATATGAATTAGTAGTGAAATCATAAATGCCTGATGATAACAAAAGACTGCAAAGCACTCCAGACATCTAATGCACTACAAGACCATTGTAGTTAGCAGCACTGTACTCTGCACTGGACGTCTGCTAAGGGAGATTTTTAAGTGATTTTATGATAAAAAAGAAAAGGTAACTATGTCAAATGATATATCTATTAATTTTCTTGACTACAGTAATCAAACACATGTACACTAAAAAACAATATGCCATGCCTTACAGGTACACAATAAAAATAAGAAAAAGTGGAAAATTATCCATACTTGGCCATCAGGAAATTAGGCACATCTCTAGTTAGAAATAGTAAAGATCTACACTACTTTTACAAGAAACAAAATAGTACCAAACACTTAAAATGTGTGGACTACAAAACTACTCTGCATGAAATTCTTTAGAGTACTGTCAGATAGTATTTACCTTGAGTATTTTATTTTAGAAATTATTGAAAGATAAGAGAATAAATAAGGAGCAGAGTAATTCTGAGTCTAGTACCTGGCAGCAAACAGGGTCACAGAAGAAACTTGGGGCCTCAAAGAGGAGAGGGAGTTGTATTTTGAGCTGGGGGAAACTTGTCGTGATATCCTGGGGAAACAGAATGGCCTCAGGACCAGCACACATAATCCCAGTTCTCTGCTTCTCTGCTTGACGTCCCTCATCTTGCCTATACAGAAGCTCTTGTTCGTAGTTTCTGCTTATCTATCTTCAGTGGTAGGCCAAAGGACACTCTGTGTAAATAATGATCTTGAAAATATGCTTTCACCTTATTATTGCTAAACTTCACCCACACATCAAGGACAGGGTAATGATAACATTTCTGGTGCAGATCTTGACTTCATATATATGAAAAATTGAGACTATAATTTCTCCATAACACTGGTGGGTGTTGAGGGTTTTAATTGTTAGGTTGCTAAGGAAAAGGATTCTTATAGCCATAGATTTCAAATAATCTTGGCCAGGGCAGGGTGAATCCCAAGCCAAAAGTGGAAGTGTGCCCTGCTGACTCTCCTTGTGACGGCCCAGGTACTTATGCACTAAGCTCACCTTCACGAGCCACTTGAGACTGGACCAAACCCAAACACTGAGTCTTTCTACCATCCCCTGGAGTGTAAATGTGGAAATCAAGCTTTTTGGCTGCAGTCAACATGCCAGGGCTCTGCCAAGCGCTTTTGCCTTGGAGCCTTAAATCTTCTCTTCAGTAAAAAGCAGGGGGAAAGATGAATCCCACAGACCATCTCTCTGTTTCCTGTGATTAATTCTCCCTCGGTTTAATTTTTTCTGCAAATCCTGGAACCTAAACTTCATTCTAGCCCATGTGCCAATGGCTCAGTGACTGAAAAGATGCAAAAGCTCCCTGGCACCACGTCCAAGTTTTCAGCAGGCGAACACATCCAACCTCTTGCCAGGGCACTCATATGATGAATGAGAAGTGCCTGGACCTTTTCCTACAGGAACACATGCTTTTTTAAATCTCCAAAAGGGAGGGATAAAATACTTAAAATGAAAATGCTCATTAGTTGTGACCCCCATTTGGCCAAGATAGAATAACAAAGACTAAATATAAGCCTGCATCTAAAACATCTGAAAAGCGAAAAAAGTATATAAATTGATGGCTTCCAGCAACTGCAAGATAGTGGTCCCTAAAAAGGGAAAGTAAATCAATCAGAGGCTGTGTTCGAGTATGGTGCCTCATGTCCTGAGGAACATTCCGGGGGCACAGCACAGGAAAGGGGATCCCAGCACAGCATGGCAGCTTCCAAGGTGGAGAAGTTAGGGATGGATTCTGAGAAGATCATGATGACTGAGGTTCACAGAGAAGAGTAAAGAAAAAATATTTGTTCAAAGGAAGAGGAAAATGAATTCCGGGTCTACAGAGGATCTACTCATTAACTATGTGGTGATCCATACGTGCGTGGATGGAAATGACCTGCAGTTGTGGGAAGAGACATGGAGAATAATGCTCTGCTCACATTCAGAGATGCCTGTGTTACCACCAACCGGGGTGGAGAAGCTGTGCATTCCCAAGGTATGAGAACGAGCGATAAGAAGGGCAGTGCATCAGTCATGAGACCAAATGAAGCGTAACCTACTGGACCCTTGGTCCTTACTAATAGAGCTTGAAAACGCATATTGAAAAGTCACATTATATCACAGTGAAGAATATTGATCTTTACAATACATAAATACAAAAGATTATGAGATACACTGTGCTTTGACACGTATACCTTGCATAATGACCAAATAAGAGTAAAAGAAAAAATCCCATGAAACCGATGTAAATTTTTTAAATACCTGGGAGAAATATTATAGATGATTGAATTAATAAGAAAGTTAATGAAACAATTGCTATTGATGTGATCCACATATTTAAGAAGATGAAGTTTGAGCAAATAGACTCATAAAAGATATTTTAAAGGACACAACACCCTTTTAGGGATGACTGCTACAGTATATAAGCTGAAAGTGACACTGAATGAGATTATCAACAGAATAGGTATTACAGAATTAAAGACCAGTGAATTTGAAGAAATAGCAATAAAAAAAGCACCCAAAACAAAGCACAACAGGAAAAGCTTGTGGAAAATAAAGAAACAAAGAATAAAATCTACAGACTTAGATTCACTATCCACTTAAATCAAGAAAACTTGGGAAATGGGTGGACAATTGCTCCGTCCAGGAGAGGGGCCAGCTTGAACTGCACAGCCCCCGACATACGTGGTTTTTGGTGGACTGCATTGGAGAGAACTCCAGAGTTAGTGAACGGACCATGAATAACTTTACTGAGCCTGGATCCCTAGGAGGAGTTTATCATTAGCTCCGATTCAGTGTCCTATGTTCCAGATAAATTGTATGACCTCAGATTCTGCGTCAAACACTGCTGGCTACTGACACAGAGAGGGGATGGAAAGAAATGAGATGAAGAGGTGGGATGCAAGAGTTCTAACGGTCCCTGTGATGTCCCTGTAAGCTAGAAGTGGCCTTTTAAAAATACCATTCTCCACCTCATTTCTCTCTTGCCTGTGAAATTCTGATGTTGACTTCTCCAGGTGGTAAACACTGTCTTATAAGGAAAGATACCTCTAGCCCTGATCCGATACCCGGAGCTATCAGAATTATCCCATTTTTCTTTAATCAAGTGTTGGACAAATCGTGCACTTTTCGTGAGGCACAAGGCAAGCTCTAAGAGGATCTGGGAAAACTTTCTTTCTGGAAAGCAGGAGACTTGGATGAGAGTCCTTTACCCATCTGCTTAGATCAATGTCACAGAATTATGGCTGCAACCACACAGCAGTGAGCTCAACTGTTCTGAGCAAAAGTTCTGAGGATGTCAGAATGTGAAAACAGGAAATGATATCACTGAACTGAAGAACCAATCAGGGACACCTAGCTGCAGGAACTGATATCACTAAACCTGGAGACCAATCAGGGGCAATCTATCCTGTTGCTCTAGGAGACCATCTGGCAGCCATTTATACTCCATCTGCAGTCAAAAGTGCTTTCTAGCAGAGAAACCATAGAAGTTTTGATGATTCAAGGATAGAGTTCCACGATATGGGAGAAATCCTAGGCACCACCAGACTTGGGGAAATTTTATACAGGCTGCCTCAGAGAGTTCTCTTGGAAGTCAAAGATGCAGTTTGAAAGTGAAGCAGAAGAATTTGGAGTAGGTAGCCCAGCTTTAGGCCCTCACAGACACAGATTGGGAGGGGGTGCTGCCACATGGCCAGCATACAGCACCCCAGAACCTGCACACTTCTCCAGTTCAAGGTGGGCAGCTTCTGCCTCTAGAGGATGCACATGAAACCCACCCAGGCATGGTCTCCTATGCTGCATACACATGCAGACTGGCCTGGCATGTGGCCCCCTTTCTCCTTGGCCAAATAAAACTACAGTACAGCTCTGCTGTTGGATAACAGAGTTTGCTCCTTGCCTCAAAGGTCATTGGGAAGTGAATGGGCAACTTCCTATTTCCTGACCTTGTCACAATGTACCCATTGGCACTAATAATTCACCGTTTATAACAGTATTCCCGTAATTATCATTTCAGAGAGGCTTTTAAGGAAAGGTAGATTTTAAACATACTGGACGGGGAAAGAAGAAAATACAAATTAAACTTTAAACACCATAAAGAGATAAGTAACTAGTGATATAGTTTTTTGTTTCCTTTGGGTTTTTGTTTGTTTGTTTGTTTGTTTGTTTTTGTTTTTGGCTGTGGCTTTGGAAATAGTTATTGGCTTAAGGAATTGAATGTTTTGAGTCAATAGATTTCTCAGCATGCGGGTGTAATGAGAGGCACGAAATCAGTGATTGCCTGGGGCTGAGCGTCTAATTATCAACATGAGGAGAAGCTGAAATGAAGGCTTGCCTCTGCCCATGCTGCTGTGGAAACAGAGTGAACGAGACGCTAAGGAGCTTGTGTCACAGGTAATCTTTAGCTCCTGATTGGGATGGTGGAGTCTGAGAACACTTGGTCTGAGGCGATCGCTGTCCCTCTGATCTTTCCTGGTAGGTAGCTTGTCAGAACAGAAATAGCAACACTGACACTGCAGGTAGAAAGATCTGTGCTCTGAGATGAGTCCAGCCAGCTTTGGAGTTGTGTAGATAATAGCAAAGATGCTAAAAGCAATGCATGGAGCAGTGATCAAACCGTGCCTGCTCTCCGATGCTGTTCTATGCCACGTTTTGCACTCTTCAGCACTCTTCACTCTCTCAGAATCTCAGAATGACATTGGACAGTGTCACCACTGTGCAGGTGTAGGAATGCGGGCGCTGAGGGTTTTCATCATGCAAAGCTTGACAGGAAGAACAGAGATTAGAGCTCTGCTCAGTTGGCGGGGCAGTCACACTCCTGGCCTCTAAGTTGCTCTGTCTCTTGGTAAGTCTTCTTTCCAGAAGACCCCGAAGAGTGGAGGCTCATTTCTGGCTACTGGTTCAATAATGGAGCTTCCTGCTAGGCTTGGTCTGGGTGCCTCTCCTCTCAGTGCTTTATCTCTCACCTTGACTCCCAAAGTCAACATGGAAAAAGGCATTTGCCTCTTTGAGAGTGATGTAGTATCTTCTGGCCCCTCCAGAAGGGTTGGAATTCCCCATCGAGGCCCCCTTTGCCCTTGTGGCCCTGAGCAGCACTTCCCTGACTCTTCTAGGGAAACTTGGTCCTTCTCTAGAAGGATTCTGGGACCTGTGTCTGGTTTCGGGGGACTTTGGTGGCACAGTGAGGAAATCTGAGCCTAACCTAGCTGAAACAAAAGTGGGTGGTTGCTCACCCCACGCAACTGTACTGTCCACCAGTGAGCTGGCCTCTGGGACAGACTCCCCTGATTCTGGGATGTCGACATCACCTGTAAACATTCTTCATATATCTCATCATCTCTCTTCTCTCCCTTGATTCTATAAATTGGCTCCATTCTATGTATTGCACACATGCCCTAAGACAAAGGAAGTATGACTGCAGGAAGGCCCTGCTGTGCAGTAGCAGGACCTTCCATCAGTGGGAACCAGACGTCACTGTATCAGCTTTGAGGCTGAAATCCTAGGGAGAGGTTCCCCGAACTCCAGCTCAGCTATCCTCCCACAGAGCACTGCACCTCAGAGTACAGCTGCATCACTAGCACTCCATGCCAAACACAGAAAGAGATGGCTTGCAAAAAGTTTTATGATAGGTAAAGTAACAGTCTCACCAAATAAAAACATCTTAATCCAGAAAACCTGTGGTAAGTGATTTTACACGGGAAAGGGGATTTAAGGTTGAAGTTCAGAGTAAGATTGCTAAGCAGTTACCTTTAAAAGAGGACATTATTTTGTATTGTACAGGTAGACCCTAGGTGAACAAATCATCCTTAAAAGTGGAGCAAGAAACCAGAAGAGAGGGCTAGGGAAAGACAAGATGATGAATACAGGTTTGAGATGTGTGAGGCTGATGTCTGTGAAGTTGGAGGAGGAGGCCATAAGCCAAGGAATTCTGGTGACCTCTTGAAGCTATAACAGGTAACATAACATCTCTCCTGGAGGCTCTGGGAGGCAGCATGTCCTGTGGACACATGGAGTTTAGCCCAGTGAGACCCAAGTCAGACTTTTTTTTTTGGTTTTTTGGTTTTTCTCCGGTACCGGGAACCGAACTCACGACCTTGCGCTTGCCAGGCAGGCGCTTTTGCCGCTGAGCTAAATCCCCGGCCCCAAATTTTTTTTTTTTTTTTTTTTTTGGTTTTTCTCCGGTACTGGGAACTGAACTCACGACCTTGTACTTGCCAGGCAGGCGCTTTTGCCACTGAGCTAAATCCCCAGCCCTTCCAAGTCAGACTTTTGACCTCCCCAACTTGTTGGAGGATAAACTAGTGTTTATATAAGCTGCTACCATTGGGCAAATTTGTTACAAAGCAATAGAAAGTGAGTTATCACTTATATTTTAGTAGGTGTTTTTAAAGTGCTGTGAGGTAGGCTTATTTCACAGAGACTGAGTAGAGAGTAATATCTACAGTAGAGAAGAAAAAGTCACTACATCTTTGAGTCTTAGAGTTGAAGCTGAGCCTCCCAAGTCGGGGAATCGTGCCTGAGAAAGCACCCCAGGAACTTGAATGTAGCTGTCAGGTTATTAAGAGGTCAGTCTTAGTTGGATGCTTATGAAATGTGGGCTGGGACCTCTAGGCACATTCTCAACTCAGGTTTGTTCATATCAGTGGAAGAGAGCAGCCTTGGTGAAGGAGCCAGACTTGGGAGTGCAATTTGCGTCACGGTTCTTAGATGGCCCAAACTGTCTAAAGATTTGGACTCGCAAGATTTGGAGAATTAAGATTCTCTGGGTTGTGTTCCTCATTTTTCCCATGGCTGGGAGAAAATACCTGACACCCATGACACAAAGGAAGAGAGGTTTAATTAGCCTCATGGTTTTGGGTTTCCATCCATGGCTCCAGGGCAGAAACAGCATGGCTGATGGATCTGGTGGAGGAAACTGGCAGCCAAGAAGCAGGACAGAGAAGGGGAGGGAGATCTGCCCTCCAAAACACAGCCCCAGTGTCTCGACCCCTTCACTCCAGCTCCGCCTCCTGATCGCACAGGTAGCTATGGCCTGGTCAATGGACTAATCCACTGCTGAGCACAGCATTCCACCATCCCATCACCTTTCAAAACCCCAGCTCTGAACACAAGAGACTTTTGGGAGCTATTCTTGACCTGAACCATCACACAGGTCACTTGCTAGATGGGTGACATAGGCAAGGCGCCTGAACTCTCTAAGTCTTTTGTTATCAGTGATGTGAAAGTAATAATACTGGACATTTCTACTTCACAAGATGATGCTGCAAATAAATGCATTAATTCTGAGATTAATTCTGTAATTAAGTCGCATCTCATAGAAAAATGAAAACAGTTCAAAGCAGTATTTCCCTTTAACTATGAATCTCTACTTTCTGAATATTAGTAACTAAACACAAGGAAACCTCAAAGATATTTCTTTATAAATTTAAAATGGAGCACTGTAACTGTCCTTACACTGGGCAGTGGCTAAGAATATTTTAAAAAATTGAAAGTCCCTTTCTTGCAGAAAATACGAAATTTCCAGAGCTTTATAGTCTATCTTTTGTTGTACACCTACCAGAAATATTTTTAAACTAATATCGATAGGATAATGATTTGGAGACAAAATATTGCATGTTCTTAGTAAAAGTATAATTTTTACTGTAATATGTTAACCCATAATTTCTTTTCTATGATCCTGTTTACAAACCGGCTACTTTCTGTATTAGTCAGTGTGCTTGAGGCTGAGACAGAATGTCCAGCACTCACAATTTAGAGAGGGAAGGGTTTAAGTTAGCTCTCAGTTTCAGGAGATGCCAGTGCATGGCTAACTGGGCCCTAGGTGGAATGGCATGGTAGAGCAACGCTGCTTAGTCCATGGTGAGTTGGGGAATAGCAGAACAGGGCCAGAGAGGTGTGGGTGAGGTGACAGATACAGCATCTAAGGCCAGGTCGCGGGGACCCACCCAGGCAAACAGGACCATGCTGTGCAATGCAAGCTGTGCTTTGTGCATTACAATCCCCTTTCCCACTGGCTTCCAGGGTACTCAGGAGGGCATCAGGACCCTCCCATCCTGTGCCCCGAATGCTGAAGCCACCCTGGAAGCTGATGAAGCTGGAGGGAAGGGCTCCGCGGCATCCTCCCAACACCTTTCCATGCTGGTCTTTCATGCTCTACACCTCACATTCACTCGCTGAGTAATTACCAGTCAGGGTTCTTCACTGCATACTGAGCACCAAGACGAACGACGATCACCAGGAAATCAACCTAAATCTCTTTTTAAAGACACTTGCTTTAACTGGATCAAAGAAAATACTGTAGAAAGTTGTTCTTTTTAGGACCCTTTCATTGGCAAGTGAAATCGAACAATTATGAAAGTTTTAATAGATCACTTTAGCAACCACGTTCTTTTAGCGGGGAAATGTTTTGGTGTAAACATCCATTACGGAGTTTTAAGCAGTCATGATGAAGTTGTGATTGAAAAATACAACATGCTTGTGATTACAGAGGTTTGTTTCCGCACATCTTTCCAAATTGGATATTGTTTTTTGTTTGGTGACACTGCTTTAATCAGAGACAGAAACTTTCATTTTTGCTCTGAATGTCTTCCTTTCTTCAGCTTTGTCTTGACTGAAAGACAATGATTTCTCTGGGAGACTGGTCAACATCAAGAAACAGGATGTGTAGCTCAAAGGAAAGAGAGGGGTTTTCAGAATCTTCTTCTAGTTCCTAATGAGATGGGAGTCCCAGAGATCCTGCAACCTTAGAGAAAACAGGGTCCAGATCCCAGAATGCGAACTGGTCAAGAGCACTTTCAGCTGAGAGCACAATTCCTGCGTCCTCCTTCTGCTTTTTACACCATCTCCCTGATACTTAAAGCACCACCCGGGGCCTGGATGCCATTTCTTTTCAGGTGCTTTTTAAATGCCTGTCACAGGTCCCTGTGCCACTTTCTCGGCAGCAACTTTAACTGTGCAATTGACAGTCTACCAGTAGACCGTGACAGCAGGATTATATTCTTCCATTTGTAGGAAAGCAGGCACTTCTTGACACAGAAATTCCTTTTCGGTTATTGTAAGAAGTCACCAAATTGCTGTCTACTCACTGTAATTATGGTCAATGCTAGAACTTTTGCACATTTTTAGACTTTTAGCAAATCATTTTAAAAAGGTATCAGGAGCATTATGTCTTTCAAGTAGGATGGAATTATTATATATCCTTTTCCAAATACTTTCACCCAGCACTGTACTGCTTAATCTGCACTCTCTTTCTAATACATTATAGCTTAAATACTGTTGTCTTTAGTGATGGTCTGATTATTTGCACTTGAAAATGACTGGGATCCATTTCCTAAGTTTATCAAAATGCTTTAAAAGAGAAGATTCAGAATAGGACATAAGTATATGCATAAAGTATCCTGTCCTCCCTCACTTTTATTACACTTTTATTAAAAGATATTGTTTTTCTTCATGTTGCTGGGACACTGGTCATTATTAATTACAGTCCAATGCAAACCAAGAACTGTGGAAGGGGCTGGGGATTTAGCTCAGCGGCAAAGCGCCTGCCTGGCAAGCGCAAGGTCGTAAGTTCAGTTCCCGGTACCAGAGAAAAACCAAAAAAAAAAAAAAAAAACAGAAGCAGTCAAAACATCAAGGGTATATTTCCTACATTGCTCTTCAGAAATGAATCCAGAGAAAGAGATCTCTATGGAGCAAGTGACTAAAAGTCTCCATCTGAGGAAAACTAAAAGGATCAAGCACAAGCAGCACATGGATGTTCCCAAGGATTTCTGCTTCAGCTTGAATTC
>NW_004955482.1:3467143-3472551 GCF_000276665.1 Chinchilla lanigera | reverse complement strand
AACTGTGGAAGGTTACAGAGTTCTGATTTTTTTCTAATTCTGCCCACATAATGCATTTTGTGCAATTAACATTGTGAATAAAATTTTGCAAGTTCAAGTATTTATCACAATAATTGGTTTAGTTTTGTTTCTCTTTGAGTTTTGTTCAACTCAATGCCCCTTTCAGACATTTATGACCCCAAGGATTTTTCCATAACCATATCATCATTGGATGAGATGGTGGTGTCCGTCCAGCCAAACCTCCAATCCCAGTGGCCAGTGGCGGCTGCAGAAGAGGAAGGACAGGGGCCCCTGATTAAGTTGGAAATGATGATCATTGAGCTTTGTCAGAAGACCAAGAGGAAGAGTATTCTCACATGGGTAAAAGAAATGTCAAGGTCAAGTTTGAACCGAGTACTGTTGGACACCAAGGAGGCAGCAATGATATTGAGAGCATAAACTAGGAATACAAAGACCAGCTCAGCAATTCCATCGAGCGGGAAGGAAACCAGGAGGGGGCCGTGCAGGAATGGTTCCAACCCTGCACATCCTCCGGGCAGGAGAAAAGGACCAACAAAAGCACAACCCTGCAGTCTCCCGTGGGAGGAAAGGGTGAGAAAATGCTCAAAAGTGGTGGTGCCCATTAAAGAGAACAAAAACTAATAAGAAAAATATTAGAAATGATACAGAGCTCCACTAAACAAGATGGTAGGAATTCACCAATGGTTGTCATATTGCATATTATGGTCTTCAAATTAGTTGTTCAGATTACCAGATATAAGCATGCAGAATTGCTCAGAAAAATTAAACATTAACTGTTCCTTTCAATAAATCATTAAACATCAGCAGTACAGTTAATCAGCCATCCATTTATATACACATATAGTTTCCCTTGAGTCTTTCTTTCTTTTTCTCCTTTCCTTCATCTCAGTTGTTCTTTCCTTTGGGCAATTTCTTTCCCTTTCATAATATCTATTGTACATTTTGGGTTTATTTACTCTTTCAGGTTCTTACACTAGGGAATCTGAGCAACTTTGTTGAAGATAACAACGTGTAATATAACAACCACTGTTAATTCCTATCATTTTGCTTTGAAACTCTATATCATTTTTATTGTTTTTGCTTTGTTTTGCTTTATGTCTATGTTGTTGTTGGTTTGTTACTGTTTTTTGTAGCCTCTTCGGTTTGTAGCCTCTTTAAAAAAGTAGTGATGATGCCTTCACAAGCTTCCCCACTCAAGGGAAGTCCCTGAAACCTGATAACCCTAGTGACCTTGCAATGACCTCCAGGGGCTTCACAGACCTGGAGATGGCATGTACGCCCTGATCTGCATCTTCTGTCTGGTCATCTTGGTCTTCCTCATCAACTGTGTGGTGTTTGCTTGGAAATACAGACACAAAAGGTTCGCGGTGAGTGAGCAAGGCAACATCCCCCACTCCCACGACTGGGTCTGGCTGGGGAACGAGGTGGAACTCTTGGAGAACCCAGTGGACGTGACTCTGCCCTCTGAGGAGTGCATGACCATGATAGACAGGGGGCTGCAGTTCGAGGAGAGGAACTTCCTGCTGAAAGGCGGTTCCCAGAAGACTTTCCACAGCCAGCTGCTCAGATCTTCTATGTCTACGAGAAGGAGATGAAGAATGAACCCATAAGTTCTGCGGGCCCAAAGAGGAAGTGAGTCAAGTTCACTTCCTACACCACCATCCTCCCCTAGGACGGCGGCCCCTACACCAACTCCATCCTGTTCGGCAGCGATGATGACATCAAGCGGAGCTGCAGAAACTTGCAAATGTAAAATTCTGCATCAGGTTGTAATTCACTCTATGACTTCTGCTTTTCACAGAATTGGAGCCATGAGCTTGAGGACAATTTAACAAAGCCTAATGTGTCAGTGTCTAGGGGGATCCACCTCAAAGCTCATGGCGGTGGCCTGAAGAGTGAATGCAAAGTGGTCCTGATCCAGGCTGTGCCCCTCACACAGCCCCGTATGGATACCAGAAAGTGTGGGGTCAACAGTGCTGTCCATCCCTGGTTCTAGCTCATTACCCATGATACCCGTTCAGCCTCCAGGACCTGGTCACCAAGTTAACCACCCAATGGCAACAAAGCAAAACAAAACATAACAAAACAAAAACTGTTCAGAATTATAGCTGGATGGCTGGTGTTTCTAGTCTTTGACACTGGCAAGATATAGTTGATATTTCCTTTCCTTGGCTGAGACTAAACTTTGATACAAGGTGAGTTACTGTGGCATCCTCATGGGTAACGGCCCTGCTCATTTTTTTCTGTACACTTAACCCAAAACCTGTTGGCCGTCTTGCCTTTTGGGAGAATTTACTTCGGTTTGGTGTTTGTCTGTTGCCTTCCCCAAGACTCTTGGAGATGTAGGAGGGGATTTCTTCTCTCTTTTTCCCAAAGCACACTTGATTTCCAGGGAAATGTGATTCACTGGGATCAGCCTGGTCCCTCCCATCGCTGGACTGATCTCCAGGTTTCCTCCATCTCGATGTTTACCGTTAGAAACTAAGTTAATCTTCACTTCCTCTCGCCATGTTTTCTCACTGACACATTTTAGGTCAGTTTTGTATCAGAACTGTTAACCTTCCATGAGAAAGGGACAATTATCTGCATGAATTTTGCAAAGATTGGAGAATATCTGTGAACCATAAATAGTTTTTTTTTTTTAGCTGGCAATCCATGAGAAAAATATGAAGCATATTGCTCAGGGGGGTGGAGCTCCATTAAAGCAATTGTTTTTATGTAAGCATTTTATGAAAAAAAATTTGCACGAGCTAGACTGAAATACAAAAATAATGTATGTAGACATGGGGAGAAGAGTCCATAAGAAACAGGTGGTAGATTAAACTGCAATTTTGCACAAGAAAAAATGAAGGAACATGGATGAAATTGTGTTTCAATTCAGCAGTACAGAAATCCATTTATTCAATGCCAGATAAACATTCACATTCAAGACCCTTGCCAAGTACACACTTCATAGGACATAGCCGCTGGGAAAGAAAAGCAAGGGGCGTGGGCAGCAAAGTCAGGAAAACAAGGGGCTGCCCCCAACCCCCAGATACACTTGTTGGGAACACAGGGGTTGGAAAAAGTGAAGCATCAATGGGGAAAATAATTCAAGCTCTAATTCTTTTTCTAGCAACTTTTATTGAGACTATGGTATAAAGTGGTGTTAAGCAAAGCAAAATTTCAGAATAAGAAACTGAGACAGGGTTTAAGTTTACTAAATGGAGACAGCTGGAGAGTGGAGATGGGCCCAGGAGAGCTCCTCTGAGCTGCTGCACGTCGAAGGGTTAGGGCTGCGAGGACGCAGCGGAGTCCCCTGCGCATTCGCATGACTGCAAGCGGCTAGTGATTGAGCTGAGGAAAGCAGAGGTGTTCGGGTCACCATTCTGTCACTGCAGATTTCCTGGGGATGGACCTTACCACCTGCACCCAACCTTCTCAGGTCTCTTCTGACGGACAGCCAAGAGGGCTTTCCCCTCCCTCTCCTCTGTGTGACCGGATGGAACTTCTGAGCTGTTTGTGCATCACAGGCACAAGGGGCTGGCTGGACCAGAACCCAGGCGTGCAGTGGGTTTGTTAGTTGTTGAAATGGGAGTTAACTATTGAGCGTGTTAAAACCTGAAAACTCTTGCGCTTTGTCTAGAGAAAGAAACACTTCCCAAAAGCGAGGTGTGCAAGGAGCAGCTGACACCCAGGCTAGTTTGTTAACTGCTGTGTCCTTACTGGGACAAAATGCCCAGAATCCATGACTTAAAGGAGGAGAGGTGAATTGCGGTTCACAGTTTCAGTCCATGGCCAACTGTCTTCAAGGCAGAAATAGCCTGGTGGAGGGGACAGCGCCTCAGCCGGTGGAAGCCAGGAAGCAGAGAGAGAAGGGAGGAGTCTGGGAATGCACCCTTCCAGGCCACGCCCCACCGACCCCCTCCAATCACATTCAGTCACTGAATTTATCAGTGGAGAAGCCATTGGTTAAGTGCAACGCCCGTGATCCAATCACCTCCCATACACAGGAGACTTCGGGGTCTTTCTAGATTTCAACCATATCAGTTCATTACAGGGCTAAAGCAAATCACTGCTGCATTTCTATCGTTATTTATTTAATTGGGCTACTTGTACTTCCTAGAGAAGTCGCACAAAGCATTCTTGTGCCAAGCCACCGGGATAACTTCATTTCACTGGTATTTTAACCAAAAACACGATTGAGCCAACTGGGCCTGTGACTTCAAAGTGTCACCTTCCATTTCTTTCCACTTGTGTCCCTGCCATAGTAAGGACTACAGCTTTTCACGAGCAACCTCTGCTGCACGACAGGATGCCTCTCTTCTGCTCCGGAGTCTGCAAGTCTGCATTAACAGAGGTGGGGTGGCTATGAGTTACAGGAGCATTCTGATGGATCAGACAGGACACGCCCTTAGTTATGCGGACTGTGGTTAAAGCAGGTGATTACTCACCTGGAGTGCGGTTTGCAGGCTGCTCAGAGCTCTGTGTGGGCTGCGCTGCTGGTCTCCTGGTGTGCTGGGGAGGAATGTGTGGTTTTGCCCTGAAAATGGCTTCAGGAAGGGAGCATCCCTCCACAAGGTACTGTAGTTACGAGAAATCATAGAAGCCACTTTCTGTCTGCTACCACTCAGTTCAAAGTGAAATAAATGATGAAAGAGCTGGATGATCATTTTCATATAAAACCTTTACAAAGATATAAACTTTTACATTTTAGTTTATTATATAGAAATGAATAAGCATATTAGTGCCAAGCAATAAGGCCTTTTATCATCTATTCTTAGATTAGGTATGGCTAATCAGATGAACAGGAAGTCACTGCCCTTCCATGTACTCTAATTGTTTCTGTGATCATTAGGCATCACAGGTTATATCCACTTTGATTTTCTACCTAATTGCTTCTAAACAAACAGAGACTCTACCCTGAAATATCTATACTGAAGTGAGAGGTGGGGCAGGACATAGACTGGGAATTCCAAAAGCTCGGCTTCCTAGATATCAGTGGGCATCGGTGGGAAACATAGAAATCTCACTTACCCCAAAAGTTCTGGGACACAGGAGGGGATGTCCACTGCACCTACACCTTCGGAGATCACTAAACGGGAACATTTGCTCCTGGTTTTCAGCATTCTGAAGTAAGGAAAAGAGAATCTCTCTGTGATTGGCATTGAGTTCATTTAAATGCACTTCTTCCCCTCAGACAGTTTAATGGTCTTGTACTAGAACTTAGAATAATAACCCTGATTTTTTCAAATCCTGCAAAGGCACAAATAGTTTGCACCTCTAAAAAAATTATTTGTCGGGGCTGGGGATTTAGCTCGGCGGCAAACGCGCCTGCCTGGCAAGCGCAAGGTCGTGAGTTCGGTTCCCGGTACCGGAGAAAAACCAAAAAAAAAAAAAAAAAAAAA
>NW_004955482.1:3457677-3467043 GCF_000276665.1 Chinchilla lanigera | reverse complement strand
AAAAAAAAAAAAAAAAAAAAAAAAAAAAATTATTTGTCATTCCTTTAGGTGACCAGGTGAGAGCTTCTGCAGATATTCCAATGTGATATAAGAAAAAACAGGCAAATATTTCTTATTGTGTAATCCAGGAACTAAACTGCTTTATCTCAGGGTAACAGTATAAGGCTATGGTACTCTTTCTGTTTTGGATATATATACACATATATATGGCAAGATGTGGCTTATATAGGTCATGAGTGATGAGATGCTGAAAGTTCACACATACAAAGCTCTGGAGACATAAAAAAAACTCAATTGAGAATTCTGCTTGGTTCACTGAGGACAGCTGCAGGCTCTTCAAGCTGGGAGGGAACATTTTTTATTAAGTTCTGCTCAGAATATGGGAGAACTTTCCAGAACTCCCAGAATCCCTGTGGCCATTTTGAAAAATGAGAGGGGGCGGGACTCTGCTCATTCAGAGTATGAATGGCTTGGTGTGTCTTAATAATCACTGTCTCCCAAGCCTGTCCTTTCTCCCAAACCCACAGACATCTATTAATAATGAACATAAAATCCACCTTTGTGAAACTAATGTGCAAAACCAAATGCTTTCCTGAGTCTTAAAAGCTGGCAGAAGACACGTCAAAGGACACCGCTGGGTTTGCTGATCTACTCTCTCCAGCTGGATTGTTTCCCAGAAGTTTAGATAATCAGTCCCAGTAAGAACTTTACTCTATTCTTTCCCCAGTGGAATTTGGTATGGAACATAATTTACTAATTGTGGTTTCCAAAGTGACAGGGACAGTGAGAATTTTGAAAATAGCATGCAGGAAAGAATGAATATCTTAAGTTTTGAGGGTGTTTTTATAAAGCAGAAATACTACATATTAGATTTGTGTGTATTACAATTTTTAGTACCCATTAATGATCTCTTTGTGGGTTTACAGAATTTAGGAAAGTTACAGTAGTGTATTTGCTTTATTAATTTTTGATAGAGCAAAATTTGGAGAATTTGACCTGGACTTCAGTGTCCTTTTAGGGTACCTTTCCCAAGACAACTGGATACTTGAACTTTCCAGGCTGTAACTAGTGATCTAATGGCTTTTAAGTCCATTATGGAAATTACCTTTCTGGTCCAGGACAGCAGGAATGGTCTCAGTTCCCAGTGCTGAGTAGTTGCTAAGGTCTGAGATGGCTTCAAAATATCATTTCTACTCAAGGTCGGTTTTTCTGGTGAGTTTTTAAAATTTTTTATTTTAAAATGTCAGACTGTCTCTTTAGGTTTGGCAGAGGCTGAAAGGACAAAAGCCAATTTTAGGTGTCTGAATTCCCCTCTGCCTGTCATGGAATGGTTATAGCAACTTGTTTTCTTATCCATGCAGTTAAGACTTTTTGCTTGCTTAAGTCATTTAAATCTCTCTTTTTTGATGTATGTGCTTCTATTTTCTTTGCACAAAAATAATGTGGAAACAAGGACAGTGGTCGTTCACAGTTTCTGTCTTAACTTAAGTTTGGGAAAGGAATTAACCTACTGTTTGATTTTGAAGTAGTTCACAGACCCAAGAAATTAAGATTAAAGGAATAAAGCTTCAAAGAGAATAAAAAGGAAAAAGTACTTTTTCGGTCATAGCAAAGATTTTTAAATCAGATCTCAAAATTGCTCAGAATAAAATAACATAATTAACCTTCATGAAAAATTTTGTTAATTCTAATGTTTAAAGATATAAGTACAAAAATGAACAGGCAAATATAAGTTGGGAGAAAATTTGATGTATACTAGCAAACTTTTTGTAGATTGTGCTAAAACTGCTATAACTCATAGTGAAAGACAATCTTTTCAAATGGGCAAAAGACACAAGATCTCATAGATGAAGGTGTAGAAATGATCAGAAAGCCTGAGAAAACTTATTTAGCATCATTCATCAGCAAGAGAATTGATATTAAAACTATAATTATTTCCATCTACATAACTTCAAGCAAAAACTCAAATTTAACAGTCTGATGACACTAAATGCTGGAAAAAATATGGACCAACTAAAACCTTATCATATTTCTGTTGAAAATTACTTGCCAGTATATTAATTCTTTTAATTAGTGATATATATATATATATATATATATATATATATATATATATTATGACTTAGCAGTGCATCAGTTAGGCAGTCACACCAGAGAAATTTCACATATATGTCTACATTCAAAAACTTACATCACAGGTATCACACATCAAGAAACCATATGAGAATATGAACAGCAAGTTCATTCATAAGAACAATTAATTGAGAAGTTTAAATACCAATAATGAAATGAATGAATAAAAAGTAGGGAATACCATATAGAAAAGTATCATTTAACAATAAAAAATTAGGTGCTACTAATTTATCCTACACAGAATAACCTCAAAAACATTTAATAAGAAAAGAATATAGATGTATCAATAAAACCAAAGGCACAAGGAGCGGAGAGCTAGGCAGGCTGAGGGAAAACCCTGGGTATGGGTGTGCGGGTGTATTTTTTTATCCTGATTAGGATGTAGGTTATTTTAGAATTTGCATTTTAATCATATAATCTTCAGATTTCACTCAGTGTTAAGTAAGCCTCCATGGTAGCATATCTCAAATATATTTATGCCTCCATTATACTCAGGATTATGGAAAAACTATTTAAAAAGTAAAATAAATAATAAGTAAAAACATTTGTCAGGCTCCTTATTTTTCTACCCTTGTACTTGTAGGTGGACCAGTAACAAACTGGTTTTTTGAGGAAGTTGGATTGGCTAAATTTGGTACCAGTTGATAATCTGAACAGTCCACCATTTTAGGTAAAATAAAAGAGTCCTTCTCAAAAACAACATGGAACGGGGACCCCCCATCTGCACGGTGGAGTCTGCATGTGAGTTGTGCTCAGAGGAGGTGCTGCAAGCCTGTGGAAACAAAGCCGAGAATTCTGTCACCCAGCGAGCATTAGTTTCAGAGTCCAGAAGAAGAGTGCGTTACACCATGGAAAGCACCGAGGGATGGCTTGAATGAAAACACTTGTCTTGAGAAAGATTCTGAAATTATTTTCTTTTTAATTTTTTTTGTATTTTAAAGAGAAGAAAACAAATACAATAACAACAAAGACAAAAACAAAACAACACTAAAACAATAAAAATAATACAGAGTTTCAAAACAAGATGCTGGGAAATTAGCAATGGTTGTTAACTGACATATTGTTATCTTTAACGAAATTGCTCAGATTACCAGATATAAGAATGCAAGATTGATCAAGCCATTACAGAGAATCAAAAATAATTTAAAAAGCATTAGTAATGATGCAGAGCTTCACTAAACAAGATGGTAGGAATTCAACAATGGCTACTGTATTGCATATTTTTGTCCTCACATTAGTTGTTCAGATTATCAGATATAGGCATGTAAAATTGGTCAGAAAAGAAAATTTAAGCATTATCAAATCTTGAAAGCAACCCAAATGCCCATCAACTGAGGAATGGATAAAAAAGATGTGGTATTTCTATACAATGGAATTATTTTCATAAGAGATTGAAAACTATTTATGACATTCCTTTCACAGGTAATTTAAGGATGGAAAAGAAAAGAGTTGAACGGACAGAAAATGCTCCACAGCGATGCTGGATGCGGAGCACTGCCCACAGAGGACAGAGAGTCTCAAGTTTCAGATGGGAACCGTCTGGAAGGTGACCGTGTGCCCCTGGCTCCCGAGAGCATGATGTGTGCAGCGGAAAGCTGAAGTCAGGAGGCTGACAGCTCACCGCTGTTAAGGGGACAGAGAAGACATAAACTAGGACTCACACAGCAAAGGCAGTCAAATATGTAATGTTCTTAGAGCTCAAATAGAAATGCCCCCACAGGAGCGGGAATCTTACATTCAGAAACACCCACTCAAAACACAAATCTCTGCGGAAACTAAAAGCAGTGCTTGCACCTTGACAAGAGGGAAGTCTACAGACACAGAAGAAACTCTCCACAGTGGGTGGAAGCATCAGCCAGACTGTGAGGCTGGGGGTCTAGGAAAAGGGGAAAGGATGTAGGTTAGAATTGGAACAGGACATTTCTATCATGTCAGAACTATCTTTTCTCCCGTGAGGACAAAAACTTCAGAGAGCGGATGCGCAGCCCTGTGCCCTGGAAGAAAGCTCGGTGACCTGAGGAGAGAACATGACCAGGAGCAACACGGTCTGCACGGGATGTCCAGGGCAGTGTCTTTGTTCTTTTTGTTGGTTGGTTGGTTGGTTGTACTGTGATTGATACAAATCCTTGAAACTGAACTCCATCCCTAGCCTGCTTTATTTTGAGACAGGGTCTGGCTAGGCTCCACTTGTGATCCTCCAGCCTCAGCCTCTTGGAGTGCTGGGCTCTAGGTACTTGCTGAAGGTCCTTGTGCCCCTGCTGCTCCCAGTGCATCCCCAAGAAAGCCCTGAAGGGACCGAGTGAGCCACCAGCCACCAGATCTCAAGGGAGAGGTCACCAGGAGGGGAAATGGGGGTTCTTGATCTTCTGCCAAAAGTAGTATCTCCTTTCATGAAAAAATGCTTCTTAGGCGGATAGCTCTCTCTCCTCCCTCCTTCCCCCTCCCCTCCCCCTCCTTCCCCCTCCATCTCCCCCCACTCTCTCCCTCTCCCTCTCCCTCCCTAGCATAGTAAAAGTGGAGGAAATAATCATTTTAAGCTTAGGTCACAGTGGGTACATTCTAGGTAACATAAGGACTTTGAACCTTTCACCCACTCTAGAATTCATCCAGACTGAATGTACAGAGAGCAGCAGGAAGTTCAAGATCAACATGGTTGGTGTCTTTTGTGAAGAAAGGGGCTCCTCTCTCCCCGGGTCAGCTAGGCTGTGCCTTGGGAGTCCCCAAAGGAGGGTATTTTTCAGGTCACCTCTTGCAGGCAGGGCTTGCTGAGGCTCCTTGCTCCCTTGGGGGATGTCCTGGGCACTGCATGGTCCTGAACCCACAGCCTGCCCGATGCAAGCAGGCTGAATAGCACAGTAAACACTTCTGTGGTGAGTGGGAAGTAGGATGACATCCTGATGCTTCTCCTAAGCACCCTCACCCCAGCCCCGCTAGCTGGCAGTTCTGTGGATGAAACAGTCCTGTTAGCATTCTTGGCAGTGCTAATGAATGGGCATTTCCTCCGCTGTTATTATTCCAACTTAATCACAGTGAGAAACATCTGTTGTTTATCATGGTATTGTAGGCATAGCCATGATTGATTAGCTTCTATTAATTCCATTCAAGAAATCATGAAGTCTGGCTTCCCCCTAGGAAGACAAAAGCTGCATGAGAATATTGCTCTCAAATCAACAATAAGAAGATAAATTGCTTAATCAACATAACTACAACAGTTTTGAAAGCTAAGATTGCAGTGGGAACAGGTGAACTGAATTTCCACGATAAAATTCATTTAAAAGAAGGGAGACACAGCCTTTGGTAGAGCACAGCAGTTAAAAGAGAGGGACATTACATTAAACAAGAAACAACATTCAAGTAATCCTTAAGAGATAAAATAAGGCATCATGACAATTCAGAATACCACAGAATGTTCCAAACAGGGACAGAAGGTGCCTACTCAGCAGCTCTTTCCAGAGGTGGCCAGCAGGTGCTGATGAGAACCAGCAGGTGACGAAGTCCACTCAGAGACAGGAGCTCAGGCAGCAATCAGCTGTCACCTCTTAAATGAAAACATATAAATATCAGGGGTACAGCACATCATATTCTTGGTTCTCCACTTGAAAAACACCGGTGGTCAGCAGCTTGGGGAAATGATGTTTAAACATTGTCTCCCATGTTCTGTATGGATGACAAATACAATTCACTTGCTATTCAGCTCAATATTCTGCACTGGACAGAGGAGAGTATTGCTGCTGTTCCTGTGGGAGAGAAATCTTTTGGGCTCCCATGAAAATGCAAAGGTTTTACATGAGTTTTCTGTCAGGAGAGGCCCAGAATGCTAAGCAATTCCTGTCTGGACTCAGGTTGGTGGAACCTGCTCATATGGGGCCTTGAGCAGCAGAACGTGAGATTCCTATACCCATACAACACGCAAGAAGCACAGCATCTAACACAGAGGAAGGAGTCAAGGGGGACACCAAGCCATTGTGCCACAGTTGGGGAGGCTGCTGATGCCAGGGTGAGAGCCTGGTAGAGAACTTGTTTGTGTGGTCCTACCTCAGCAAGAGCCTGGCCCCCATGGCTGCATGGGCATGGAATCAGGGTGTTTCGAAGGTCACTGCTGCCAGCAGTATACCCAGCACAATTCCCTCCTAGGGTCCCTGGATCTGGGCCCTGACAGTGTGAGAAGGAGGCTGCTCACTTCTCACCATAAACAACCTCTGTCTCTTCCTCTATTACTCTAAGCACAATGCCTGATATACTACTGAAAATTATAAGATCCACAAAACAGTGAAAAGAAGCCATAACCAAATTATGCTGAGCAAAACAAGCAAGATGCAGAAAAATTATTACATGATCACACCTACACGCAGGACCTAGACAGCCAAATGCACAGCGGCAGAGAGTAGGGTGGAGGTGGGGGTGGGAATAGAGAGGTGACTCAGAGTGTGAAGTTTCATGTCTGGAAGACAAACACTTTCTGGAGATACAGTTGATGGCAATGTGACCAGTTAGAAATGCTGCAAGGCTCTGCATATTTTAAATTTGCTGAGAGGACAGACTTTAGTTTTCTTACACACCCACATGCACCCTAATGTGATGTGGTATCTCAATTGGCTATTGTGATATTTCTCAAATATATGTTCACCAAATCACTAAATTGGACACCACGTATGTGTGTATACATATATACGGTATACAGCATAGCATGTGTTTTAAAATCAATGATATCGCAATAGAATTGTGTTTTTAAAAGAGATAACATGGTCAGCAAACTCAGAGGTTTCTCAGAGAGTGGAATTAGGTAAGTTGATTTATACAAAGAGGAATCTACTGGACAGGACTGGCAGTGTTACAAAGCGGATGGGGAAGTTTCAGCAAAGAGGAAATATGCAGTCATCACACAATGCTATGACTGCAACAGACGGGCACAGGGTGGGAAAAAGTCCTGGAAGAGGATCACAGACAGAATGGGACAATCACTCCATACAGAAATAAGCAATAACATCTTTCCAGTCTGAAATGAAGCAAACACAAGAAGGTAAATGTGAGAAGCTTGACAAAAGCTTCAAAAACCATGTGACAGTAGCAAACTGTGTTAAATATACGTATATTACAGAAATCCTAGTGGGAATCAGGAGCGAGCAGGCAGAAGAAATGACTGGAGGTAGTGGCTGGTAGTTTACTGAAAGTAAAAAATGACAATAATCCACAGCTGAAAGGACTTCAGAGAACCCCAAGAATGACTCATATGCACAAGTAAGTTTACAGCCCAGCATCTTCTATTCAAAACACTAGGAGCAAAGACAAAGAGAATATACAAAAGTCAGTTACAGGAAAGAGAAATATCACATACAGAGGGAAAGAAGGTTTTATCAGGAGTCATGCAAGCCATGAAATGATCTGTGAACAAGAAAAAAAACTATCGACACAAAAGTTTATAGCTACTGAAAATGTCTTCTAAAACAGCTGAGGAAGACCAGTTGTCTTTCAAAAATAAAAGTTGAGAGCAACCCTTGTTGAAACACTTCTGCTACTTGAAACTATAATAACAACTTGTGTCAAATTGTGCATAGCAGGATACTCTGAAAAACAAACAAAAAACCCACACACAAAAAAAAATACAAACCCTCACTGATAGTGAACATATCCACACCAGGGACACAACCACACAATGAAACTGTCCTCTGCATTGCAGAGAAACGAAACTCTTCCTGGTCATCTACTGTCATGGAAGAGTTCCAAGTGTGAGCTTCAGCCCATGCATCTGCTGGAACTTCTCAGATGGCAAATAACCCCAGTCCCTCCATGAGGAATATGGGTGGGGTAAATCTGCAGTCAATTCATAAATTAAAGTTGTGTCTGCAGGTTGATGACCTCCACAAACCTGCTCCTCCATAAAAGCATGAACAATTCTAACAAAAATGTCAAAATCTACTATTTCAGAAACTCTTGGACAAAACAGCATTTCTGAAACTTAAGAAAAGAAACAGACATGTTTGTGGCATTTCGGCTTTGGAGCCAGCTCCTCAGAAAGCTCCACCCCAGAGCCGTGTCACTGTTTGACCTGCTGTCTGCCCCTTGCGAAGTGCCGGAACAGGAAATTGTGATTGACTGACTTGAAGCTCCGCCCCAGCAAAGCCCCTTCCCCAGAAAGTAAGTGTGTGTAAAATAACCAGATACAACAGCATCACCGTGGCCTAACACCAAGGAACCAATGTGTGATGTTGGGGTACACAAAAGCACAGCCAGATAAGGAAAATGTGCACCCTTAAATTCATAAGTTTTGCACCATTTCAAAATAAATAACAGACAAAACCATTCAACAGACTGGGAGAAAATATTTGTAAACATGTTTCCTACAAAATACTTACACTTGATTGACATAACTCATACTTCCATAATAAGACATGCCTACAAAGCCTGGTGAAATTTCATCAAATAAGTTATTTGAATGACTAAAAATTACACAACACTGATCAACATCACTAGTAATTAAGTAAATGCAAATAAAACCACACGATACAATTTCACATCTATTGAAATGGGAACTATAAATAAGAGTACCAATAGCAAGTGTGATTGAGGACAGTGAGAATGGAACCATCTGTCTTAATTACCTTCCTTTACTCTGAGACACAGTACCCAACACCCACAAGTCAAGAAAGGAGAAGTTTATCTTGGCTCACAGCTCAAAAGTTTCAGTCCATGGTCAGGAGGGCACAGCAGAGGGGCCTGATGGAAGAAAAGCTGCTCACATCATGGAGGCCAGGAAGCAGGAAGAGAAGTGCAGAAAAGGGGAGGGAGATGAAACTTCCAGATTGCACCCAAGTGACCCACATATTCCAATCAGGATGAGGTCCCACCTCCTAACAGCATGTCAGCTGCCTCATCCTCATTATCATGCTCTATTGTCCTCCTGGTCAGCGCTGTTACCCTCAAGTTCAGGTCTATCACTCCCATAGTCAGCGCTATCACCCCCCTGGTCAGCTCTATCACTCTCATAGTCAGCTCTGTCATCCCCATGGTCAGCTCTATCACCCCCATGGTCAGCTCTATCACCCTCATAATCAGCTCCATCACTCCCATGGTCAGCTCTATCAACCCTGTAATCAGTTCTATCACCCCCATGGTCAGTTCTATCACTCTCATAGTCAGGTCTATCACCCCCATAATCAGCTCTATCAACCCTATAATCAGCTCTATCACCCCATGATCAGCTCTATCACCCCCATGGTCAGCTCTATCACCCCC
>NW_004955482.1:3456479-3457577 GCF_000276665.1 Chinchilla lanigera | reverse complement strand
TCAGCTCTATCACCCCCATGGTCAGCTCTATCACCCCCATGGTCAGCTCTATCACCCTCATGATCAGCTCTGTCGCCCCCATGGTCTGCTCTATCACCCCATGGTCAGCTCTATTACCCCCATGGTCAGCTGTATCACCCCCATGATCAGCTCTATCAGCCCTATGGTCAGCTCTATCACTCCCATAGTCAGCTCTATCACCCCCATGATCAGCTGTATCACTCTCATAGTCAACTCTATCACCCCCATGGTCAGCTCTATCACCCTCATGGTCAAATCTACCACACCCATAATGAGCTCTATTACTCCCATAGTCAGCTCTATTACCCCTATAATCAGCTCTATCACTCCCATAGTCAGCTCTATCACCCCCGTAATCAGCTCTATCACCCTCATGGTCAGCTCTATCACCTCTGTAAATCAGTTCTATCACTCCCATGGTCAGATCCAGCACCCTAATAGTCAACTCTATCACCCTCATGGTTCAATCCTCACCCAAAAGCACTGTCTATAAGCAGGTGGGACATCTGGGGGGACATTCTTGCTATAAACCACAGCACCATGATAGATTGCTGGTGAAAATGTAAAATGGTAAGCAGTTTATCAAAAGGTGGATACAGGCCAGGTGTGGTAATACACACCTGTCATCTCAGCAGTCTGGAGGACTGAGGCAGCAGGATCACAAGTTTGAGCCTGGCCTGAGGGATTTCAGTGACATAGGGGGACCCTGTCTCAAAATTAAAAAATTAAAAAAAGGACTGCAAATGCAGCTCAGTGCAAAGGCCATGGGTTCAATCCTCAGTCCTGAAAAAAGAATGTGAATATGAAAGTACCACACAATAGAGAAACTCTACTCCTAATACCCCACCCCAGTAAAAACCTTTATCCACACAAATACTTCCAAGTGGACAGCTGCCTCATTTGTAGTATTTAACAGCTGTAAGCTCAGGGTTCATACATTTGAATGGGTAACAGCCTCCGTGAGGTTGAGGCAGGAGATCACAAACTTGAGGTCAGAAGAAAATAAAGAAAGAAAGAAAGAAAGAAAGAAAGAAAGAAAGAAAGAAAGAAAGAAAGAAAGAAGAAAGAAAGAAAGAA
>NW_004955482.1:3330818-3456379 GCF_000276665.1 Chinchilla lanigera | reverse complement strand
AAGAAAGAAAGAAAGAAGAAAGAAAGAAAGAAAGAAAGAAAGAAAGAAAGAAAGAAAGAAAGAAAGAAAGAAAGAAAGAAAGAAGAAAGGTAGGGAGAAAGGAAGGGAAGGAGGGAGGAAGGAATGTCCTTTCACTAAATTGAAAATACGGATTGAATGCTGGAGAGGGTTTCCAGCTCAACCCTAACATCCCCACTGACCCCCACACTAACCCCACTTCCTCCGTGAAGCCTGCAGTGGTCACCTCACGCCTCCCTGTGCTTTCTGTCCTTGACTCATGGTCTTGGGTGGGCATGGTATCCTCCGGGTTCCCTTATGTACACAGTTTTCTCCTTTGCATCCTGTGTTGGTTCCACTAAACTGAGACCTGCAAATCATAAGGACACCTGCATCATCTGAACATGACAGAATTAGGAGCTCCTGCAGCTTCCTGTGAATTCCAGCCCCTGAGGATTTGGGAGAATTTAATTCTACTGAGGACTAGAACATCATGACTTCCATATGATTTCAGCTGTGTCTTTGGTATACTATATCTGCAACAACAAACAGGCTAGCTTTAAATTCTTATAGAAACACTTACTAGGATGTACATAGTTTAAATGTAGATTTTTGGGCAGCACAAATTCTTCAATATAAGAAAAATTCCACCGTTTTCTATGGGCATAAGGCCCTCATGGTTTACCCGGGTGAGAAAGTGCATCTATTTTTAACCTCTAGTTTGTGGCTGGCCTGTGACTGTGGGCTGTCTGCCTGGCTTCCTCCCTAAATGAAGCTCATTGCCTTGATACCAGCCAGAGCACTTACCAAAAGAGGGTAGTGGTCTTTCCATTTGATACTCCTTCTCTTTTCAAAATTCTCACCATCGAGGCATCACAATGAGTTTGTCCTCTGCGAAATCCCTGAAGTTAACGTTCCTCCTCACCAAGAAGTTCCCTGCTGCAAAATAATCCACTGAGGAAAACACTGTACCTTTGAATTACTAAATGTGTGAAGACCTCAGATCCAGTCGTTTCCTTCCTATTAATCTGCCTGAGGAATGAGACTCCTGAGCCTTCTCCTTAGAGACTTTGTGCCAGGCTAACAGGCAGCTGGTGATGCCCTTAAGCTGACCATACCCACCTCTTCCTTCTTAGCATCCTCATTTTTGCTGTCATTTTCTCCAGCTCACTGCTGGTACAAGCTCAGGAGGTTTTCCTCAGAGTACAATAAAGCTCTAAAGGAATTTGCAGATTGTCTTAGAAAACCGTGTGTTCTGGGTATGAGTGTATTGGTCTTTGGGTTTCTCCTGGATAGCTTTCTGCTGGCCCTGTCAATATATTCTTATGAATCTTGTACCATGCTCTGTGCCTGGGAAGCTGGTGTCTCTGGATTGCAGCACTGGAGAGATCACTTCCCCTCTGGCCACCAGTCCTGCGGGCCATGGTAGGGCTCCCCAGGGGTTTAGAGGGTGGGAGAGGGGGTGCAGGGTGTGTGCTCTGCTGCCTGTTCCATGGCACCCCTGCCTGGCACTGCATGTATTGCTTTGTGTGAGGTCACAGCTGTGTGGATGGTGGTGACTCTGTTCAGCCTCAGTCCAGGCCCCAGAAATAGTTCATTTCCTCCTCCCACTCCAGACCAGGGGCCCTGAGGTATTTGAGCTCTTACTGTTCCCAAGGGCTCCTCAGTCTCCTCTTGGACCCTGTTGCCTGGGAACACTGCTGTATCTTGCCATGCCATTGAAATTTCTTAGTCCCTCCTTTGATTGAGCTGTATTCTGCAACTACCCTGATAAAGGCTATTTTATTTGTACTTTTATAATTTGGTCTCAAGATCTTTAAACTTTTTAAATTTCACTTCACCTTACCATGCATGCACCAAGCTTTGATGGTTTGATGAACCTCAGACGCACACACAGCAATGTTCCTGGGCGTCTCCCACTGTGGGGACATGTAGCCATCACAGGACACATGCTCACCATGGTCGGGAACCCCATGCTGTCCTGGAGTGGCCATTTACCCCAAGAAGAGGGATGGGATGGAGGCTAGAAGCCATCACCTGTTCTATGCCTGGCTACTGTGATAAAAACAAATTAATAGAGCGCTTTCTTCCCCCCTAGAGAGTCCAGCATCTTTGGCAATAAGCCCGTGTGTCTCTGAGGTTGGAGAACACCACACACATAATTACAGCCATGAAGTGATAATTAGAACAGATGAGTCTGCTACACATTGTCTGGAGACCAGCACTTGTGCAGGTTGGTGTCCCACTGAGGATTCCCTTCCAGAGAACGCTGACAGAGCACCTGGTTCTGCTGATGTTAGCGACACCTGTGCACTGCTGAGGCCTCTGCAGGAATCAGCTCGCTCTGCTGCTTATGAAGAAGCAGCAAAAACAGAATCACCCTCTCCATGGAACGGGTTCCTGCCATGAAGCTGAAAAGATGTCAAACGGAAGTTCAGTAAAGAAGAGCCTTTCCGAGGAAGTAGGACCCACCAAGATGGCAGCTGGCTCCGTGCTCATAGGAGGCGCCTTGTTCACCTTCCATCTACCATGTTGCTAGGTTCAGCTTTCTTCCTGATGTTCACACACACAAAACACATGACCATGGATGTTTTGTGAATTTTTGCTTAAACTGCACCGTCCATCGTGGGACAGGACACTAGAAGATGCAATCATTTTCCAGTTTGTGCTTTTGTTTCCAAAGCACAAGCATCTATAAAGGTGAATAGGTGAGTGGATCTTTTATTTTAGTTAAATGAGAAATGAGGAGAAAGTGAGAGAAAGAGTGTGTCCTTCCCCTCGCAGCTGCAGCCAGAGGATTCTTGTCTCCATCTCACAGCAAGCTCTGATATTCCCTGGGTACCTATCAAAGAGTGACTGCGTACAGCCCACTAATAGTTGCATGAGGTGGAGTAAAGTTGCACGGCACCTGTTTCCCGAGGGCTGAAATCTCTGACTCCCAGTTCGACCTCATAACCATAGAGAGGGTTCCACCACAGGCTATAACTGTCCAGGACCCAGGACCCGCTGGTCCCAAATGTGAGCTCTTGTTGATCACAACCCCTAAAACCTTGTGTTCACGTCTCTAAGGTCCAAGATTTTTCTTCATCAAATGGATATGAAGATAATCTTCCTCACTTCTCCTGTCTTCAGCGGGCAAATAAGACAGTTTGCTTGCTGCTTTGGGGTTCCAGTTTGCCTTCTTTAATTACTCTGTGTGAAATTTAAGGGCAAAATAGTGTATGAGTTATTTGCCTTGTTAAACTAGAATTCACCTTTGTAGTTTTCCTAATAGTCTTACATGTGCTGCTTCCTTTTTATTGGCAAAGAAATGAAGAGCTGGAGAGGAAAATCACCTCTCCTGCTACCTCCCAAGCCCCCAGACTGGATCAAGGCAGGTCTGACCAGGCGGACAAAGCTCAGGACATCAGATGTTTCCAAAGGGGAAGAGATGTGAGCCAAACAAACAAACAAACAAATAAACAAAGCCATGCTCAGTTAACATGTAGATGAAAGAAACTGCAGCAGATTGCATAGCTTGTATCTAGATGTGCTCCCAAAGCTTCATGCAGTCATAGGTGGGGTTTTTTCAGAGATGCTGGGTCTAGAGTGTGTGATGCTGGGATTGATTCATAGTGCAATTCTAGGTTCAAGGGATCTAGGACTAAGGGTGAGTGTGACCCGCCCTGAATAGTCTGGGTAAGTTAAAGGGGGCAGAAAGACTTTGTGGAGGTCCCTTTTTGCTTTTGCTACCTGCTGCCCACCCAGAACTGTTTGTCCTCTGTGGCTCCTCTCTGCCTTGGAGCCAGTCCATTAAGGACTGAGACCTCTACAAACTGTGAGCTAAATAAACTTTTTGTCTTTCATTTTTGGGTGTCAGGTGTTTTGTCTCAGCAACAAGAAAAATAACTAAGACAGGTAGAGGAAGAATCTGAATTGTGTGAGAAGTGGACGTGGAGCCAAGAGCACTGCAGATGGCGAGCAGGCAAAGACTTTTTAAATTATTATTTTAATTTTAAGCTATTGCAAACTGTGGGGCACAGCGTGATGATTTTTACGTCTCTATTGTACGTGTTGATCAAATCAGGTGTTTAACATTTCCTTCTCCGCAAACGTCTTGAACATTTTTCCTGAATGTATAATAATCATATGTGTTGGTAGGAAACCCTGTGATAGTTCGATATAGGTATTCAGTGTGTGCTGATCAAACCAGGGTGATTCCTGTTCCCACCTCCTTGTCATTGCTTTGTGTTTGACGCCCTCCAGCTCCGCTCCTCTGGCCACCCAGGAAGTGCAGAGGAGGCTGTGGTCGACCACGGTCACCACTGTTTAACAGGACGCTGGAACTTACTGCGTCTCTGCCTGTGCTTGGGCACCTGATTAACACTCACACTTTTCCTTCCTCCTCACACCCCTCTTTTGCTCTAGTAATCACTGCTCTACCATCCAGCTGACATTTTCTTCATCTCATAGGTGAGGAAGGACAGGTGGAATTTTGCTTCATGTGTCTGCTTTCCTTTACTGATATAAAGAAGACTAAGTTTTGTACCAGAGTCAGATAGGTCTAGAAAGTGAGTGAAACTTATTAATGTTAAAAAACGAAAGACTTCGTTGCAGATCTCATGACAGGTAGATGGGTGCTTCTCATTTGATTCCAGTTCCAAATTCATGGCCTGAGAGAAAATATCAGTTAACCACAAACAAGGTCTTGCTACAGAGCTGGGCATTAACTTTGTCTTTGGAAGACTCTTGGTGCTACCTCTAAAGACCCTGGCATAGACTGAGACCCAAATTCTCAGTGTCTGATGTGTATTGGTTGTCTCCTACGCAGGCATAGTTTAGATGAAAGCATTTCATCACTTGAAAATTATGCCTTAATATCTTACAAAGTTTTAGTTTTCCAATTGCAAATATGTCTACAATAATTGTAAAATATGGATTTTGACAAAGACACTGAAAAGCACTT
This sequence comes from Chinchilla lanigera, assembly GCF_000276665.1. Taxonomy (NCBI): domain Eukaryota; kingdom Metazoa; phylum Chordata; class Mammalia; order Rodentia; family Chinchillidae; genus Chinchilla; species Chinchilla lanigera. The sequence continues at coordinate 3,451,437 of NW_004955482.1, read as the reverse complement.
GGGTCCCCATGTTCCACACTTACATGACTGATGAGTAGACACAGAGGAGAGGAGCTGTGGTTCTCAGGGTGGTGTAGAAATCAAAACAATTGCAATGATCTCCCTCCTGGCTATCTTAGAGGGAAGACGAGAATCACTGTGGTTCTGCGCTAAAATTCCTTTGACAAAAATAGGAGAGGCAACAGTGGAAGGTACAAAATTTCCTTTTCTGTAAATTGGAGTAGATACAATAGGTCCATATTCTTGGCTAGTTTTCAAAATTTCAGTTTTTGTCGACATAATAATGAATTACCGGATGATAAAAGGCCAAGAAAATTAGTCCTGAATCATATGCATAAGGGGCTCAACAGAAGACATATGGCACACACAAACTGAGGTAATCTCAAGAGAGATGATCCTACAGTTTTTAACTGAAGTGCACCCTCAGTCTCATGTGTTTGGAGTGTTCTGGGTTGGCAGAGGTGGCCACTGGGGGTGAGACCCAGGATGGGGAACTCTTGTCCCCGGGTCTTCCTTGTCTCTGGTCACCTTGGCTGCAGTGGGGTGAGCAGGTGTCCTCTGCCATGACACCTCTCATGATGTTTCTGCCTTGGAGCCAACAAACGATGGACCAAACCCTTAGAACCATGGACCACATAAACCTCTCTCCTTTAAGTTGTGGGTGCTGGGTATTTAGTGCTATTGATGGGAAAGTAACTCCTGCAGATGAATAAAGGGGCTGCTTTCAAAGGCAAGGGTACGGTGTGGACCACCCGGGACACAGCAGATACATAACCCACATAGTGGTGTGGTCCTTACACACCAGGCTCTGAGAAGGAGGGACACACCGAGGTGTGGACAGCTCACTGTTGCCCTCAGGTCTGGGTCCACTGTAGCCATGCTGCAGGGAGAGAGCTAAACTGTGGATGCCTGAAGTTCTCTCCAGTTCTTACCGTCCTCCCCAAGATGCTATCTTATGGTCTCCAGCCTAAATCCCAAACAGGTAGGTTTGTTGATGGAGTATCCATGAGATCAGCCTCATGGGCTTCAAGATAGGTGAAGAGGGAAGAAGAGCAGTTATAAATGTCTTTCAGGAGAAATAAAAGTAAGCGTAGAGCTGGGTATGGTGGCACACGCCTGAAATCCTGGCACTCTGGGAGGCTGGGTCACGAAGGTTAGAAGTTTAAGCCAGGCTTGGGTAACTTAATAATAACCTGTCTTTGAAAATTACAAAATGGCTAGGGATATAGTTCAGGGTGAAGACCCTGGGTGCAATCACCAGTATGACAAAAAACATTTAAAAATTTGACTACAGAAATTTTGTAATACCTTCATGCATGTATATTACATATATATAGTTTTATATATGTACATGTGTGTATCTATGACATATATATCTTAACTGACGTGAAACATCTAAGACCAGAGTTAAAGTTGAAAATTTGCAATATACCCCTATTTTTATTTGTGTTTTAATGATACTTAAGGTGACCTTATCCTTCACATTAAAATTATGCTGTTATCATTATATCACATAAGAGATGATAGCAGGAAACTCATGTCTATGTTAATAAATTTTTTCTACTCATGTATTTAATTTAATATGATTGAAAGTCATATTTATAGAAAAATCTAAGGTTCCCTTCACCCTCCATCCCAGTTATTATCCAAAATGTTTAAAATCTCACGTGCTTCTTATTTGCCTATCAAGCCAGACTAGAATTGGGGCACATGAAACTTAGCACATTGGCATTTGGAAAATTTTTTGGCCAAACTTGTGAATTGTTTGAAGAAGGGATGATAAGCTTATTTAAATTAGCTTACATAACTAAATGAAGGATTCATGGTTGACGTAAAAGCTATTTTAGGTCTGGAGAGATTTGTGGTATCAAACAGGAAGGCAGCCAGCACCACGGCTGCAGAGGGTGTTGGTAGAGGGGGCTTTGAGCTGATGCCCTGGGGTATTCAACTCAACACAGCTTAAGCAAAATAGCCTCCCTCATCAGGATGCTGTGAGGCAGACAGCCTGGGGCCATTGGGTGGTCCTCATGTGAGCCTGTGTATCTCTCTGGGTTGTGTGAGATGTGTGTCCACTCTGTCTTGCTGTCTTAACAAGTAGACTCAGCTGCCCATCATCCACAGAACATTTTAGGGTCCAGCTTCCTGTATTGACTGGTTCCCTGTGAGTACCTATGTCACTGAGTTCAGAATGGAAGGCAAGATAAATCCCGTGTGAGCTTCAGTGATCTTTCCATTGATGAATAAACAATTTCCAGAATAATGGTCCATAGTTTTGAGAGCCCCCAAATAGTCTAGGTGACCGACCATGAATGTGTGATGTAATGAGAAAAGTTTCTAAGTTACTTAAAGCTCAATGGCCATGGGATTGTTACTGCAGGACTACTAAGTGTCTTCTGACAGAAAGGCCCGCAGAAGTCTGAACATCACACCTCCATTCAGCAGTGTCAAAAATCACAAACAATGCATGGCTGAGCCTTCCGTCTTCCACCTCCCTATCTTTGCAAATGATAAAGAAATTCTCCAAGATGCTCAGAAATTGTATCCTTCAATGCCACTTGATAGGCCTTTCTCATATGGCTTTGTCTTAAGGAAAAGAAATGTGGGCCACACAAGGATGTAGCACATTTAAAAACTGTGTACGAAGGAGTTCATACAGGAGGAAAGAAATGCAGGAGTGTTCTGTAGCTGTTGTGCATGCACAGCTGAAGCAACTGAAGATAAGATGTAGAATTGAGCATGAGCACACGTAACATGCCCTTACACTCCCGTGGGTTACTATCATGAATCTTCTGTTCAGTAATTCTAGGGCCTTAGGACATTTTTCTGTCCCGAAATCTGCACGTCTACAGCATTATGCCAAGAAGGGTAAAGGTGAGTCACTTCTAGGAAAATAGATGTATCTTGAGACTATAAATCTAAATGAAATAAACCTGACACAGAAATGTCAATATCCTATGTTTGCTCTTATGTGAGAAAGCCAAATCATAAGCAATGCAAAGAGCAAAATAAAAGAGAGGGAGTAGGAAACAAGAGGACAGACTGTGAAGAGCTGGGACTAGGATCTGGGGTGGGGGAGAAGACAGAGGGGAGGGGAAGGGGAGAGGTGATGCGTGTACGGACCCGTGTCCCACAGTGAGTGCACTTATCATAAACAGCAGATCCAAACCTAGAGCACATACTTACAAGACGGGGAGCGCCTTGTGAGGTGACTGTACATGTTGTATTCGTCCGTGCTGTCTAACTAATAAATTTAAAGTGCGCATGTAAAGTAAAAAGCACCTGCTAACCCACAGAGAAACTTCTTGACGTCAGGGACGGAGACACACATATTCCAAGAGTTATCTCTTATTTTGAAGGGTTACTGTTCAAATGTTAACTGTATTCTAGAATATTAGGAAGAAGTACTTTCGATATAAAAAAGAATGCACTGTGTTTCACATTGCTACATATTTGAAGTCTTGTAACTCAAAAAATGTACTGGGTGACAATTCTGATTTAAGTGGGAAATTAAAAATTGGTAAATACTTAGTGATGTGTCATTAGTTCCTTTCTGTACCCACAGCAGACATGGTCGGTGGATCAGGTTGTTGTCTCCAACCAGACAGAGGCACCCTCACAGTCCTTTTCAGAATCGTGCAGCCAAAAGTCACTTGACTGCTCGTGGCCCTCGGTGGGAGGCACTTGTGCTGCTGCGGTGTGACCACTTTCAGGGTGGTCTTCAGATTGCCATCAAGGCGTTGCCAGGAACTAGTCAGAAAACAGGTTTCAGCCCCATTCAGAGTCTGAACCTGTGTTCTCGTTGATTTATTTATCTTTTATTTTAAATCACACAGGTTTGCAGAACATTACATTACATTCCCTGTGCAGACTGGCACTTGTGGATAGCACATCTTAATCCCTTTATGTCCCCTCCCTCCCCTCCCCTCCATCCCTTTCCCGTTTGAGAGAGATCTCTCTCCCACTTCCCATTGCCTTTTATTTTATGCTTTATTTATATTTTGGGCTTCTCATATAAGAGAAATCATGTGGTATTTGAGCTCATGTGTCTGATTTATTTAACATTAAGGTCTCAAGGTGCATCCATGTTCCTACAGATGAGTCAAGTTCACCCTTCTTTATGGCATAGTTACTACCGTTGCACTGTTACTCCCATCAATAAACAATAAAACATTCAAAAGACTGAAGTGAACTTCCAAGCTCTCAAAGCTGGAAAAATCACAGCACAAGGCGTTCACACAAAGCACAGCTTGGAGTAGATGCCAGAAGTGAGATTGTTGGATTGACTGTAGAGTAATGCTGCTTTTCATTTGGGCGGGGTGGGCAGAAATTTCCAGTACTGCTTTTTGGTATCTAGTTGGAACAACTTTGCCCTGAGGAACACTTGTGGTGTCTGCAGACATTCTTGTTGTCATCACCGAGGGAGTGTGTGAACCTCTGCTGTCCAGGCGCTGCACACTCTCCAGTGTCCTACAGCTCACGCAGCATCCCCTCGTTGCAAGCATTTCAGCCCACCGATACCCTCATTTTCAGTGATTTACAGTGGACAGAATTCAAATCTCCATCGCTTGCAGTGGCCATACATTAATCTGCATACATCTCCAACGGATACTATTTTAATAAAATTATGTTGACCATTTTGTACATTTTGTTATTATCCTGTGTTATGGTTTAGAGGGAGGGTGCTCCCCGTAGAAGTCAGGCCCTCGGAGGTGGGGCTTGTCAAAGATGATCAAGTGATGGGAACAACAGAGCTGATGCACTGTGGGGAGGTGGGGTCTGGCCAGAAGAAGTAGGTTCCCGGGGCCATGAACTGGAAGGGTGGCTCTCACTCCCTGGACCCTCAGTTCACCAGTTTCTCACTTGTCATCAAGAGAGAGTACTGCTAATGCCTGTCCTGAAATATCATCCCTGCACTTTTCAACACTTTCTGCAGTTCAAGTGTCTTGGATCCAAGAACACCACAGCTGAGGGAAGGCTGAAAGGCCTCTTGCACGCAGGGTGATCCTCACCCTGGATGCCTGAGAACACCTGGGCTGGGAGCTGCTGAGGAAGGCTGAGACAGCATCAAGATGCTACAGGTGAGACCCTCTCGGATGTTGGTGCCCAGAGAAGTCGTCTCCTGGGTGTATTTGTCACCTTGGAAAGTGTCTGGATGCTTCTTCACTTCCCCACAGGAGTCTTGGTTGCTTAATGAGCCACTCAAAGAAAACCTCGGTCAGATCTCTTCCCTAATGCCAGGCCCTCAATAGACCTCAGCGTGACTCTTTGCCTTCAAGAGCAGGTGTTTTATGTTGTGTCCCTTTGCTCAGTTAAACGCTCATGTACATATGTGAACCTGCACTGAAAATCATTTAATTTGTACTACAGAAATCGTGAAGCTATTAACCAAAAGTACAAGATTTTGGTCAAAACGGTGAAGGTAGAAGAGGTGTGTCTGAAATTTGTGAAAAACTCCCCGAGCCCACTCTGTTGAACATTTCTGCTCGTTTCTTAAAATGAGAAAATATTCCTGTTAGATCTTATGTGAAGGGCTTTACTTTGGAGTTGTTTTGGGATCCTCTGGGGGAAAAGACTCATTGGAGGTCTGGGCAACTGAAAAGCAGAGTTGAGAACAGCTCCGGGCAGCACCGAGGACAGCGCCACCTCTCCCCGCCTGGGTCCTTCGCTTTTCCTGAAAAGGTACATAATTAGCAGGGTGTTGTAATTTAACATATAAACCGAAATTCTTTGAGAGTGAAGGCTGTTGTCAGGAAGGTAAGGTTGATGAGACTGCCGCGGAGAAACGAGAAGCAGCTAGTATCCTGCTTTCCGAGGCTGGTTCTGTTACCACCGAGCACTTTCTTATTCCTTCCAAGGTCACTGTGTGAGAGTCACCCTCGGTCTGCAGAGTGCGCTCGCCACTCACGGGGCGTTTGCCTTCCACACATCCAAGGTGCTTCCTCAGTGCCTACCCGAGGATGTGTTCCCTGCGGCGGGAATTTCCTTCACCCACTTCTTCCCAGGGCTCGATGTGCCTGGGGTGTTGAGTGGTGCACAGGAGGCTTTGATGAGTGACGTCTTTTCATGAGATTGAGGGAATCTGAGAAAATCAAATCTTCTCTTGCTGTTTTTATTGTCGAAGTTGTCTCCCGACAACGGTGACCCCGCTGGGTTGGGACACACTTAGGAATCCTCCGGTGGTGGGACACACAGACCTGACTCTTGGCTCCCAAGAGCTTTGCCCTAAGCTAGCACAGACCTCACTGAATGTGAAATTCAAATATAGCAGCTCGAGTTCCACATCGCTGGGGCACAGGGGCTTTCTTCCTACCCTCTCAGTTGCACTTATTTGCAGACTCATCCTGTTCAACATTAAATTATATTTAAAACCAAAACAATGGGAATAAGAGGTCAAAGAAAAATAAGCTTTATATAGCCATTTGGTTGGTAATCGCACATGAACTCTCCCTAACCTCCATCCATCACCCACAGAAACTGAAGAGGAGCGTTAGTAGCAATGGGATTAGTGGGTGAGACTGTGGACCCTGGGTACTGAGGATGAGAGATGCGCTCCTTGTGTGCCCTGTGGGTTTGGGAGACCTTATTGAACATGAAAGCCATGCCTTGTGTGCCCACGCAGTGTGTCTTTTGGGCCTCTGGCAATGCAGCAATCTGCATCACGGCTGTTAAATTTAAGCCCAGTCTTACTCCCTGATGATTTGGCCCAGAGAGTTAAGATGACAAATCTGTTTTCAAGAGCTGTTGGTTTAGAAGTTCTGTCGAGTATGTTCCCTCCCTAAATCTGTAACTCTTGAATTATTTTCTGTGCTCTGAGCAAAGACAGCCTCTGCCCCTCATTTGTCATCTTCTGAAATGCAAGTGAGTCTTTTTTCTTCACTCCATTAATTTAACTGAGAACATTTATATTTTAATTGAAGAGGCAGTCTCATAAATATTCATCAATCACAAGTAAGTCACCAGGGTCAGCAGGCCATGGGCTGGGAAGGAAGAACGAACAGGGATGATTTCCATTCCCTGAAGTAAACCCACGCTGATGAATGCATAAATAGCCCCTCTTCTTATTCAAATTCAAGAAGGATCAGCTAAGGGCCAATAGGCACAAGGCAAAGCGTGTGGGCGGAGGCAGAGGATCCAGAAGGCATAGAGCATCTCTCCCTCTGTGTCTATTGAGGCAAATTCTACCCATCTATGTGCGGTCCATCTACACCTGCATCCAAAGCTTTATTTTCTATCTGCACTTAAGTAAAACAGATTTACATCTAAAGCATTATGTATTTCCATGTATAGTTACTAATAGAGGAAATTCAAAGGGTTAAAGGAAAATGAATGGGGAATGTAACCGTTTAAGACACCATGTAAATGATGTTTTCTTATGGGAGGAAGATTTATGATTCTCTCATCCTTTTCAATTTATGCAGTATGTCAGTGAGGATGAGCTATGCTATGCTGCAGTTGTTAGTATGTTTAGCATCTCAATGCCAGCCATTGCAGTGTTTGTTCATTTGCCTTCAGCAGGCCCATTGAGAGTGGGCTGTAGCTTTGCTTCACACCTTTCCCTCTCTGGGTTCTTGCTGATGTGGATTCACCTATCTGGAACATTGCTGCTCCTCATAGCCATGGGAAGAGGAAGGATACAGTCTTCCTGGAATTCCTACGTTATCTATGCTCACTTTTCATGGCCTGACACAAGTCATGTGCTCCCTCACCTCTCAGTTCGGGAGGGTGAGGATTTGCGGTCCCCTCACAGATTGCAGCCAGGCAACAGGGAGTCACAGAAACACGCAAAAAATGTAGAATCAGCAACATAGGCATTGCCTATTTTTAAAGAAACACAGATGTTCTTGTTCATTTAATACAAAAGTACAAGACGTGATCAAAATATATGGCAAATGGTTAAACTTCTAAAATATTACAGTAAAAGACACATTGGCATGAACCTCAAGATATGTCCCCCTCCCACTGAACACACTTAACTCATTCTTCTTGCCACTTTCTGAAGCCGTTCTGTACGTCTTCTTTCCTGAGTTGTGCTGCCGTGGGGCCGCTGATATCCTGGGCTGACTCAGGATGCTCACTTTTCCTTGTCATTCTGGCTTTGGAGAAGAGCCAGAAGCTGCACAGTGCCAGGTTTGTTGAATACGGTGGTCGAGTACGACTTGACCATTGACATTTTCATCAGTGTATTTTTCCTTTCTATTAACAAAGCTTTTCTTCTGCACTCCACATCTGGCCTTCTCATGGGCAGTCCTCCAGGCAGCTATGAGGCTTGAAATTTGTTCTGTTTCTCACATTCTGTGGTGTAATAAAAAAGGTGAAAGTTAATTTTTTAAAAATATTACTACAGTAAGATCTGCGTGTCTAAGTATGAAGGGAGTGCTTCTCCACTCTGGGATGAGTGTTCCAAATCGGCGCCTACATTTTCTACCAGAGCCTCGATGGGGTAAATGGGGTGTTTTGTTATCCTTGAACTCTCCCCTGGAATCATCTGCCATCCCGGCCACTGGTGGGATTTCTGTACGCGGTCAAGGAGAAGGGTCATCACGGGAAACCCAGATGGTGTCTACAGCAGGCCTCTCCCAGTCCCCACACACAGCGCTGAAGAGTGGCGACGGTCTCATTCCCACCTCACCAAATGGTCCCCACGGAAGCCACTCCCGCTTCTGTCTCCATCCCCAGAGATGCTCCACAGCCACTGCAGTGAGGAAATCAAGCAGAATAAATTTTCAGCAATGATCAAAGGAGGCTGGGTGTTGGGTGCAAGTTAGCTCTGCTCCTGTTTATAGTCAGGAGAAGCCAAGTTTCTCCTTTGATCTGGAAAGAAGCTGGAATGTGAAAATGAGAGGCAAGTCACAGTTCCGAGAGAAATCTGAATTTAATTGGTGTCGCTAGCTTGAAAGGTGCAGCGAACTGTGAAACAGAAGAGGGATTTCTGCACACCTTGGCTTCAGATCCTCTCTAAATGGACACAAATATAAAATCACTGTTGTTTACTGATGGATAGTAGCCACTTGATTTGTTCCAGTGGGTAATGAGCTCCCCTATTCTGAGCTCCTAAAGAGAACAATGTGGTTATTTAACTGCAAGAGAAGCTCAGTGATGGAGAGCTTAATTTAAGCATTGGAGTGAGGCCGGGAATACTGAACAGAAAAACTTTGAGAGTTATGGATATGTGTTTTGCTGTGCTAATGAAGGATGCTTTTGTAAGTTCATATCAATGAGCAGGGTGGAATATGGAACCAGGATTTCATATTTTGTGAGGTAGTTACAGTGCATTCTTATTTGTCTGGTAAACATAATCTCTGATACACTGACTAAACTATTCCTGCTTTCTCTTCAGCTAAAGGAAGGTTTATGTTTGCTTACCTGATAAGGAAGATACTTATCTGGTTAACAATTAAATTTAAAATTAATCCCATTAGATTTTCTTGCAGTCTTTAATGCACTGTTCATTACCCTAGTATTTCGGTCAGTTCTCAAGTATGAAACTGAAAATACATTTTTCCTTTTGGCCTAAGTGTGTGTAGGAACTTACTTAAAGAGATGCCAAGAGGAAAAAGGCATGAAAAATACCAGAAAGTTGGTGAAAGACGGCATTGTGTGATGAAGTCCTTTGTGCTGTCCCTGAGCTTTCATTCAGGTCATGAAAACACAAGATGCATTTTGTGTCAGCCTGCTGTTGCCATAATAATGCTCTCAGCAAGGCAGTGCCATAGCTATAGTTCAAATAAAACCTATAATTATTCATCATAACTGAAAAAGACTGCTCAATGTATTATTATTGATAGGTACAAGACTTGGGGTCAAATGGGCAGATACGGTGACCTTGACCGGGATTAGCTTAGTGATTAGTTTAGCTTACACTTTGTGGTTTGTTTATCTGGTTTGTCTAGCTTTGGGGCTCACACACAAGCCTGGCTACCACCTGGCTGCAGGCACATTTAGGATGTATTTTGGGAGAAGGCAGGATGTTCTCCACAGGGTCTGTCTTCCCAGCAGGCTGTCCTGGGACCATTCTCAGACTGGAGTCCGGAAGAGAACAGAAGCTTGCAAGTCTTTCTGAAACAAGACTTGGAACCAGGCCATGGTCGACACCACTCCTTGGAGAGAGGAGGCCACTGCATACTGCACTGAAGCTTTGGGCAGTCGTGAAGCAGGACGTCTTCAAGCATAGGGACAGATGTGATCCCCCTGGAAGTCATCAGGAGGAGAGTAAAAGCCCATGGCCGTGGCAGAGCCATGCCCTCCACATCTGCTGTTCCCTTCACGCAAGGAGGACTTCTTTGCTGGGTCTCCTTCTCCTTATCGACCCAGGTTTCAGCCTAGACAGATCCTCTTAGGATGTCCTTCCTAAACCTGGGCATCTGGAGCTGTGCCCCTGGTATGAGGGGCCACAGCTTGCCTGTGGCTCCCAGAACACCATGCCTCGCTCTGCTGTTGCAGTTAAGCTGCCTGCTCTGCAAGATCTTCCCTGACCAGGCACGAGCTCAGTGAACACCAAGCTCTCACCGGGCTATGAGCCCCTGAATCCCACTGGACTCAGCACATCACAGGTACCGGATCAAGAATGGATGCATCCCAAACAGAATCTAAACATGTCTTTGCAAAATCATTTAAACTTGATTTTGTGACACTATTGAGTTAATTTCCCATTGGAACCTGAACAGATAGTCTTCTGTTCCTCTGGGTGGCAAAGTGTTTGACACACATAATTTTGTGAAAAGTGTCCTCTGTTGTCAGGGACAAAAATCACCTTTCCAGATGCAAAATGGAAAATATACAGCAGACAAGAAAATGGAGCCATGATAACTTAGTGTCTTCTAGCTGAGTAATTGGATTTCTAAACACATGCATATTTTATGTCTCCTTGTATTAAATCATTCATGGAAAATATGTTGCTGCTAAATAAAATGGTATATGACAACAATCAGTACACATATAATGATTTTCACTTTCACACTTGATTAGGTAAAAAGTTTACCATAATGTGCTGCCAAAGATAAGCAATTATTATTAGGAAGAAGGGGACGTGGGTACCATGCATTCGTGTCTGCTCTGGAATAATTATGACACAGTGAAGTTCAGTTCACATTTCTAGGAACTGCCAACAATAGTTTCAGGTCCCTCTCATATTGGATTGGGGGCCGGCAGAACAGAGGTGTGGAAAATACGCAAATGCTATCTTTAAAATAATGCCCACTCTGCCACTAAAAACCAGGCTGTTACAAGTTCAGATTGTTTGTACATGTATCTTAGTGTTTAAATGAGCTAAAGGAAAGTTTAAAGAGAGGAAATCAATAAGGAAAATGAGACACCGACCATCAGTAACATGAGACTTAGCATCAGGCTCTAATGCTTGCCTGTTGTCCCCTGGGCCACTAACGTGGTGATTAAGGCTCCAGTTCCCTCCTCATCACTCAGTGGATCTCAGTTTAGGATCAACAGAGAAGAAGAAGAGACACCCCCTGAGTGCCTGCCCACACATGCCCCCAGATTCCTGAGATCCCCAGGAGAGAACCCGTTGTTAAACTGAGATCGGACCGATGAGCAAATATAGAGGAGCGGGCCATTCCAAACTCATAGATATTCATTTATAGACATCTGCACAGAGAACAGAGCCTGAACTGACATCCCAATGTCCAGAATGGGAACTCACAAGTACAGTTAATTTAGCATCATCTCAGCTGGCTGAAGAAATTCAGGACAAGTGTAAGAAGGGGCCAGCAGCGTATTTATCTACTCCTACATCACACCTGTGCTTACCTCTGAGACATTAAAGACTTCAGTCATGTTTTTTTGTTCTCTACTTCTGGGAAAATACATGACAGAATTGGGTTATAAGATCAGCTATTTCACTACAGAGAAAACTCACAGCAACTAGCCGCCTGGCAGCCTGAACATCAGCTCTACAACCTAGTGACATCCCAGAAAGAGAACTGGGTACCTCACACGATGAGAAGACAAAGTTCTGAACATAGACTTCATAGGTCTTTGACTGACAGGTCCTCCACTATTTCAGTTGGAATCTCAGGCCACTGAGTGCTTTTCTGTACCCAGGCTTAATGAAGCAGGACTTAAAAGGAAAATATCAAGTTTCCCAAATTTCCCCCTCCCTACTGCTGTTGTTCCCTGTTCTAATAAGACAAAAGCAGTGACTTTTGTCCTTGTGAGTAAAATTTTACAACCTCCTGCTCCCATAGCATCCTGTTATGTCCAAGCGAGGCCACCAAGATACAAAGCTGTCACAGCTTGACAAACTGCCTTTGTTCTCCTGTGCCAGCCCACAAGTTCCATGCTAAAGACCAGCCCCCTCAGCAATGTGTATAAAAACTGGAGCCTACCCTTTGTCCAATGCTCGGCCATTTTGAACATCAGAAGTTCGAAAAGAGTCAGTGGGCACTTACCACCCTGAGCTAAAAGCCTCCTGTTTCCGCCTGGTCTCTGGGATCTCTTGGAGTCTGCAGCATGGATAGCTAGGATATCTGTGAAAGGCGATCTTCCCTTTCCACATCCCTGTTCCCAGACATGTAATTAGAAGAATGCCTTGAGCAGCAGTGTAGAGGAAGTGACAATGTTTCCTTTATGTAAGGGAGATGTGAAGCAATCTAGAACAAAATTGATAGGAACAGACATTTATGTGCTCATGAAGAACAATGTTTAAGATGTCATGTTAAGTAATTTATGAATTAGAAAGGTAGGAAACATATGCTCATAAGAACACATGTATTTGTGGGAAGATGAAAACGTTAGGTAGAGTCACAACCTCAGGAAGAGGGAAATGAAGAGGAAGACAGAAGGCTGAGCCAAGGAGAAAACTTATCCTCTGATTGCGCAGCATTTTATATTACTGGAAGTGTGTGCGGCATAGATACTGCTTTAACACAATGTTGTGAATCACCACTGTGTTCGTTCAGTATGTCATCTTCAGCAGCATTCCAAATCCCAGACCTCACATGCTCACTGTGAGGTAGGCATTATGCTACGAACTTTACATATGTCACTTCTTCACATCTGCCTACAACGACGATAATACCGAAAAGCCTGATTCTACAGACTAAAATTCTGGCCTGCCCAAAGACAGTTAAACCTTTTGCCTAGAATACAAACCTAATTCACTGAGCCTCAGCCCTACTTACCTCTGTGCCTAAGCCTGGACCGTCACTTCTTTAGGCACTGTCTCCTCCATATTTCAGAATGGTTAAGAGCTCAAGCCCTATAGACCTTACTTGCCCAGTTCTGTTACGTGTAGCATGTAACACAGGAGAAAGTCAGGATGTTGACTTAAGATAACTCAGAGGAGAATAATGTCAACTGGGGATGTATGAATCCTAGCAATACTTCAGTTTGTAGTATATTTAATTTTAACAATCAAAGGTGTCTCTGAATTCATTTTCCAAATCAAAGAAGGATTTGAATTCATTTCACAAATCCTTGAAATTGTTTTAAGATATTTTTTATACAGATACAGTAATACATAGTCTTTGGAATTCTTATGTTATCTCATTTCTAGACTTTCTATTGAATTCTGAGTGGTGATTTGCATCGTTGCACAATTATAAATTATAACCCATACTGCAAATGTGACCTGTTCCATGATTCTGTGGCTTAGTGAAGCTGAATATGTTGATCTAATGTCAAATAAACATTAGATGGACTACTAATGTGTACCAGAAGCTGAAAGTATTATTTCCTTAGAAAACGGAAGATCATTTCATGAAGTGTTCACTACATCTGAACTGATACATAATTCTTATGGAAAATTGTCAAAGACATTATTTCTCATAAAAAGGATCAGGAGAAATGTTTAGTCAAGGGTAGGGAAATATCTACCCTCCATAGACGATTATTTATGAAGGGAGAACTATAAGCCTGTTAAAAGACATCAAATTAATTTTAAGTTATGTTCTTACAGAAATGTAATAAGTACAACTTTTCTACTTTTTAATTAAAATCAATGAACATATGCTATTTAAACATCAAATGATGAATGATTCAACATTTTATTTTAGTTCTATGTTATGATAAATGAATGGAAAAAAGAGGATAGTGATAAAAATGAGACAAGAGCAGGAAGCAGAAGTATTTTTACAGAATTAGCGAGGGTAGGCGCCGTGGAGAACGCTGTCAGGATTCTCTCCGGAGAGGTCCCGTGGACAGTTTTTATTTCATGACACCAGCACTAAGGCACACAGGTGCAGATAGATGAGGATGCTGAGAAGTTCCAGTGGTTGGAAACCGAAGCCCTTGTCACTTGTTAACGTCCCTAACACAACATCTTGTGACAAAATCACTCCCCGCACCTCTTTTGGTTGTTATCTCTTCCTACTTACTCCAAAAAGCTGGTGAAGTTGAATATCTTGAAATCTGTTCAGAACAGTTCCTCATTCAAGGGGTGTTTCGATGCATGGATGCTTTCAATCCCCATGGAGCAGGAGAGGAAAGGATTCAAACTGCACTCTTCGTATGTGTAATATTCCAACAATAGGCAAGGTGCTAGTCTTTCAGAAACCGGTAAAGCCAGTGAGTAGGCTACCACGGGATTGCAGAGGCTCCGTGCAGCAGACATTAGGGGAACCCCAGCATTTACAGAATCTTTTCCATAGATGTTCTGCTACTTGCGCAACTCCTTTGTTGTGGGTAACATTCAAGGCAGAGTGAACAAAAGAGATGACTTCCCTGTCCTTTGCCGGAGCTGCCACGTCAGGTGTTGAGGAAGACGATGAAGAAATGCAGTCAGGTGTAGATTATACCTGGTGCCAAGAGGCAGGGAGGGAGAAGCTGGGTGTAGACCAGGAGGGCTCATGAGTTTTCACTTCAGAGTCTGATCCTGGTGGTGGATTCTGGACAAAGTTTCAACTTGGTTTGTAAAGTTGGTTTTTTTTTTTCGCACGTTACAATTTGTGGGATAAATCATATGTAAGGTTCTCGCCTGGGGTGTTTGTGTGGGAACTGGATCCCCCAGTGAGAAGCCGAGTGGAGACTGGGTTGGGAGTTGGCAGAGTCACCCTCCCATGAGCCGCAGAACCAGTGCTCTCGGCGAGACCTCCGGCTCACCGTGCCTGAGGGTGTTCTCGGCATTTGTGATCCAGCCAGTTTTGCTCCATGTCTCCCTCGCGTACTGCTGTGGTTTGTTACTTGAAGTTTGCTAAGCTGGCAGATAGTGGACAGCTGTTGAACTTTCTCTTTTCTTCTGGCCCAGCCTCAGCCGCGCAGGGGTTCTGGGGAGCCCAGATATTCATACTGAGACCCAGTTTTCCTGCCTCTCTGTTGAGCACCCACATCTGCCTTTCTCCTGCAGGCGTCCTGGAGGAGTTTATGGTTCCTCCTGCACCGGAGGCAGAGCTGCACTGGCACCAGATAGAATCTGGGCCTAGATCTGTGATCAGCCACAGCCCATGAGGGGAGAATGAGTCTATGTTTTGTTTGCCTGGAAGTAATAAGCAGTCTTTACCGATGTCCTAGGGCTGGCAGAGTTTGCTGTCTTCTCCTCAGAGAGCAAGGCTCTCCCTTCACAGAGGACAGTGCTCCACAAGGCACAGGGCTTCTTGCCTTCCCTTGGACACAGCCCCCCTCACCCCTGTGTGAACGAAGAAGACTTTCTCTACTGCTTTTCTTCCATCTTTCTACAAAGAAGAAGTGAAGGTCTGTGGAAATGATTCAGCAAATGCAGGGGATTCCCCTGATGTCTGATGCACTGAGCCTCTGCTACCCCGTAGTAGCCTACTCACTGGCTTTACCAGTTTCTGAAAGGCTAGCACCTTGCATATTGTTGAAATATTACACACACAAACAGTACAGTTTGAATCCTTTCCTCCCCTGCTCCGTGGGAATTGAAAACATCCATACATCTAAACACTCCTTAGCTGAGGAGCTGTCCTGAATAGATTTCAAGATATTTAACTTCCCACCAACCCTAGCCTTTGTGGGTGGGCTAAAAAGTTTATAATTCTCGAGGTATGCACCTTTGTCATTGTTAGGGTCCAAGAGTAGGACAAAAAAAGAACATTTTTTTTTACCTACTTAGATTCAGTGCCTGAGGTCTGTGAATTAAAGGGGTATAAAAACAGGCGAACAGAACAAAGGTATTTTTGGTAATCGTTGACACTGTTATATACTCAGGGCTTCCCAGGAAACCAGTGAAGACCCAAAGACTCAGTGAGACTTGGGTGCTTACAGACCCATCAACAAAGAGCTACAAATGGGGAGGTGCGATCACAGGAAGGAAGGCAGAGGAGCGCCCAGAAACCGTGGGAATGGGACCAGGAAATGTGTGGAAGGTAAGGCTGTTTGATAAGTCTGTGGTCCATAGAAGAGTTGTTATTTTCTCCCTAGGACATAAGAGGGGAACACATTAACGAAAGAGGAGTTATGTCATCTCCTGTCAAGGGGAATGAGCCTGGCTTTCAATAGGAATTGGAAGAACGGTCTCCCTGTAAGTGTATATACTGCATTTTCTTTACCCATTCATCTGTTGGTGGAACCTCGGCTGTTTTGAGGTCTTAAATATTGTAAGTTGTGCTGCTATAAACAAAGGTTTGCAGGTATCGTTATTGCACGATATCCTCAACTCCGTCAGGACTAAACCAAGGAGGGGTATGGCTGGGTCAAATGGAATTTCTATGTTTGCTTTGCTGACACCTCTCCATAGTGATCTTTATTGTGGTTGTAAGGAAGAATGAAGTCATTTTATTTGCAGGAAAATGGATGGATCCTGACACCATAAGATTAAGTGAAATAAATCAGAACTAGAGAGGTAAATATAACTTTCTTTTATATGAGAAGCCCAAGACATCGATGCCTGGTTCTGGAAAACAAAAAAACAAACAAACAACAACAACAAAAACAAACCTAAGACATAAATAAATAAATAAATAAATAAATAAATAAATAAATAATAAATAAAAGGAAAGAGGGTAAGAAGCAAGAAAGGCAGACATGGAGATCAGGAAGGAGATTGGGGAGGGGAGTAAGGTTGGGGAAGTTGTAGAGGACTGAAAATGATCAAAATATGCTATAGCTACATCTCAGTCCCCAAAATGAGTATAACTGGTATATCATAAACACACACCAGTAAGAGAAATGGAAGGGAGGTTGCCGAGTTTCTCTGGTGCCACTAACCTCTAAGTCACCTTCAGCTCAACATGACCTTTATGCTAAAGTTGGGGGTAAGTTTCATCCCTCAGGAACAATGCTGTTCCCAAGTTTCTGCATCATAAGCAGGGCTGAATGGATTTGAACACTGAAAAGAATTAAAATGTGAGCTATAAACCCAACAAGGGCGGATATAAATGGTTGGAATCCCATTGTAACAAAAAATGCAATCATTTCAACCAAACTGAAATGCAACAACAAAAGAACCAAATAAACCCCTGAACCCATGTAATGTATTATGTCACTGTTATTTGACAAGCCTGCATCTTCCTAATAGCACACTAATGCAGGTCCTCTGTTTTTGAAGAAAGAGTTTTATTATTTCTAATTTTAAAGTATTGTTATTACATATGGATATTCTTTTTCTAAAGTCTTTAAGTTAGAAGAATGGAGATTAGAAACCAGAAACAAATTTAAAATGAAAAAATCCAAACTTCTAAAAGAAAATTCTCTTAATAACCAGTAAATTTTTTTCCCACAGAGTAGTAAACCTATAAATAATGGTTGTCCAGCACTTTAACTGCTAGTGTTGTCTTCAGTTACTTAACATAGTTCAATTCCAACAGAAATATTGAAATGTTATCCATACAGAAAGGTACAGTTTTATGTAATACTTAACAAGGAGGTATTTTCTTTTAGTCAGCTGACGTTTCTTTGATTTACTACTGATGAGCAGTCGGCCTGAGTTTATATGATGAATATCGTGAAGGTGTGAGTGCTGGTGCTCACCCATTCATATACCGACAGCCTACACCCTGAGGGAATTGCATGAGCAGGCTGGACCTCATGGAGGCGATCCGCTTAACGGGTGGAGTCTTTATGATTGGAACTGGTAGTTTTACAACAGAGCTCCCAGAGAATAACCTCACACCTATAGCATGTGAGGACCCACTGAGAAGGCGCCATCTCTGAACTGAGACCAGGAGTCCACCACCATCTTGGTCTTGGGCTTCCAGCCTCTGAGGCTATGAAAAAATATGTTTCTGTTATTATTAAGCCACCCAGTTTATGACACCCCGAATGAATTAAGACAGACATATATTGATAGCATGCCCAAGGATATAGCTTGCTATTCCTTCCTTACCTGAGAGAAACTATATCCAGACATAAAACTTGTCACTCAGTGAAGCATTATCCCTCTCTGACTAAGCTACCCAAGCCATTATTCATTTCTTCATAGGCTAATCCAAACCCTTAGAACATGTCTTCCTATTTGAAAGCAATAATCAATGAACCCAGTGTATTTCCAGATCCTCCAAATTTGGGTTGCACGTGGCCATTTGAAATGCTCTGGGTGCTCTTCACCCTTCTGGGGCAGACACGGGGGTCCATGTGCTGATCCATCAGCCACAAGGGTGGGCAGGACAGACTTGGGAGACTTACAATCTTAAGCAATAAGTCTGCAGAGCAATTTTTCTTTCTCCTAAAGAAATGTCTTTATTGCATACATAAAACCCTTTCTCCTGGAAATGGGATGAGCAGGTGGCTGCAATTTATATCAATTAAACTGTGACCTCATTTCTGCAATTTACATTTTGTCTTTCTTAATGATAGCTTTTTAGCAAAACTGCTGATGGATAACATTTTTATGGTTCGGTTTTTCTCTGTCCATCTTCTTTTTTGCACAACTTGAAAAGTTTTAGTAAGAAAGATAAGTACTATCTGCTGGAACCATAACAAACAAAGAATGAACATATTGCTTTTTACTTGAAAAAATGTAAATGCAGGTAGAATATTGTGGATACTGCAGGCAAAGACGCTTTGAGTCTACTGCTTGCTCTTGTACAAGCTTTGTCTGTCAGATCCTGAGTTATCATTAAAATTCTTCCTTCTGAGAAAGGAAGATAAAATTTAGACACTCTAAAAAGGATCAAAGAAAGTCAGGCGGTAGCTACTGCAACAAGTTAATATGAAATTGGGTCAGTTAGTAACATTGAGTATTTGCAAATAAAGTTAGAATTGATTTTAGTAGACTTTATTCCTCAGAGCACTTTTATTTTCAGAGCAAAATTGAGCTGAGGGTATAGAGATTTGCCTCTAACTTCCCTGTCCCTGTATAAATATCCCCCCCCCCATTATCCACATCCCATGTGGTATAGTCATGAGTTACAGTCGAGGAACCTTCACTGGCACAGTATTACGCTGGACACAGACTGTGCGCGTCCCATGCTGGTGCTCTACACTCTGTGGGTTTCAAGACATTTGCAGTGACATGGACCCCGTTACAGTGTCCTGCAGTACTGTGTCTCCCTGCACACCACACACAAAAGACATGATCGTGAGTAAGCTGAAGGTGTCCTGTCCCCATGGCCCTCATATTCCAGGGTAGAGTGTCTTTGAAACACAGCTGCCTGCCTCCCCAGTCTGTTTCAGGGAGCTGATGTAAACCCCGCCCATCAGTGAGTTGAGAATATCAACTGTGCAGCCCAAGCCATTCAGACATGCAGAGAAGAGCTGACCCAAAAGATACGAGCATCACATTTGCTTACTGACAATGATGACCACGACAAAGGTGCATACGGAGGCCTTGCCAGAAAACATTTCCATGTCATGAAAAACGTTCCTCACATCGATTCCATCATTTCAAAATATGGTTTCCTCCTGAAAATACATGTTCTGGAGTTTAGTGTGAGGGGTACCGGGCACCGGTGTATTTGGATGCCCATCATGCCTACAAGACCTTTTGTACAAACCACTCTTCCATTTGCTCACTCAGCAGGCATGTGTGGAGGCCAGCAGCAGACTGGTTATGGGTAGACATTCTGTCCCTCTCCTTCTGAGAGTGGAGGGAGGTGCTCGCGTCATACCTGACGCTGAGGGGGGCCATGCGGACATCTGCACCAGGGAGGATGGAAGAGTCCATTGTTTGGCCTTGGCTCCTCTTCTCCCTTCTCCTCTTCTTGGCATGCCGAAGGACTGTTTTAGCACTATGCTGCCATCACTCTAGAATAAATATGGTGCCACCTCCTGCTCTTTTGGGTTCATGTTTGCAATATACGTGATTTAAAATATTCTTATTCTGTGGTACTGGGGGCTGAAAGCAGGGCCACCACATCAAGCTCTGTCTACCTGTCTACCTATCTGTCTATCTATCTATTATCTACCTATCTATCTATCTATCTATCTATCTATTATTTATCTCTCATCTCTCATCTATCTATCTTCTATCATCTATTATCTATCTATGGACATATCATCTATCATCTATTTATGATCTATCAACTACCTATCATCTGTCTATCTATTATCTGTCTATCTGTCTATCGTCTATCTATCTATCTATCTATCTATCTATCTATCTATCTATCCATTCATCTATCTATAGTTTGCTAAGTTCCCTAAGTTGGGCTTGAGTTGTTAATCTATTACTACATTCTCCTAAGATTCCAGGATCATATGGAGGCAACAGGACAGCTGGCTGACTGAAAAGAGTCTTCTGTTATTTTTGAACACATTAAACAGGGTCTCCCTACGCAGTTCGGGCTGGCCTTGAATTCACTTTGTAGCCCAGGCTGCCCTCGAACTTGCAACAATCCTCCTGCCTCAGCCTCCCCAGTACTGGGACTACAGGCATGCGCCACCACACCTGGCTTCTTTTCCTTCTTCTTAATGTCAGTTCTTCCTTGATATGTTAACGCTTGGCCCCATGGAACCTCTCATCCTATCAGCGATTTTCTGTGTGCTGTCATCATTATCCCGTGGTGTCTCTGTACGAGGGACCCTGAGGTTTCATTCATCAAACAACTCCATGGCTCATATCACACATCTCTTATGGCCAGGGTTCTGCAATATGTGCACAGACATGTCAAACAATAAGTGTCATCATTAGCATCATAGTTAAATAATATTTTAAGGATATTTTTCAATTTGGAAGATACTTTTTCTCTTTAGATTATGTGTATTATGTTACATAATGCTCTTAATTTCATTTCTATTTGAAGATCAAAGGTCATTGAAAGTTTATCATAAAATATTTATGTAAAATATGGTTGTGTCCAAATTACACAAATGGATCCTTTATTACAATGCGATTGTGCTTATGTGCATGTGTGTGTGTATTAGAAAATTCACCCAAAGGTGAAAGTGTTTATTATCTTGGTGATGTGATTAAGTGAAATTGTTACTTTCTTCTCTGTACTTTCGATATTCCCTTCCCAGTATCTCTAGTGAGCATGTATTATTTTTATATGCAGGAATGAAATTATACCAAGTGGCTTAACAGTGTTATTTATTAATATGCCTCCTAATTATCTGAGTGATGTCATGTGTTTCCCCATGGGAGGCCTCTGCCCAGCCATCTGTGTGCGCCCTGTTCTGCAGAGCGGGGTCAGTAGCCAGGCTGCTCTCATGCAAAACCCAGCCTTTCCACCTACTGCAAGGAGCAGTGGAGCAAGGGTTCCAGAGACCCCTGCTCTGCGTAGGACCAAAGTCTGCATCAGTTAGAGGGGAAACGAACAGTCAAAGGTTCTATGGCACAGAACCTTCTACCCAAAACACCATGGAAACATTCTTGGCAATCAGGATTATTCCCTGAAGGAAAAATTAACCCTGAAACACTTTTAAAACAGAATTATTTCTAAATACATTGTGAATACTAAGCATGTTTAACTATTGCATTCTTAGTTCCATAAGTATAAGTAGCGGTTCTTAATAAAAATTCAGCTCTTTGGTCGGGGGTTTAGCTCAGTAGCACAGCACCTACCTGGCAAGGGTGAGGTCCTGAGTTGGATTCCTGATACCCAACCTGAAAAATTCAGCTCTTTTGGCATGTAATTGACAATTAAAAATTGTGTATTTTTAAAGTGTATGTGCCGTCTGATATTATGGTATGCATTTATACTGTGAAATGATCACTACAACAAAGCTGACATACACAAATCATGCTTAGAACTACTTTTTCTTTTCATTCCCTTCTTTCTTCTTTCTTTCTTTCTTTCAGTTCTTTTTTTCTTTTTTTTTTTTTTTTAAAACAGAACATGTTTATTGTGGGAAAGAAAGTTTCTGTCCAAGAGAGGGACAGAAGGGGGCCTGAGTGGGTTACCCAGGACTCTGTCTCTTTTAGGGACTTTTCTAGAGCAAAACCATGAGGTGAGGTGGGTCCAAGGTAGGGGAAAAATGGATAAAACTATGGTCAGCCAATAAGAATTGTTCAGGTAAAATTGATTAAATTGGGATCAAATGGGGAAGTGAGTCACACAGCAAGTGGGCATGAGTACAGAACAGGGGCTTTTCCCTGTAAGGGGTTGGGTCAGTGACTCTTCAAGGTGATCGCTACCTATTTAGAATATCAATCCCTGACGTCCATCCCTAGGGAGGTATGTGGGTGCATTTGTTTAGTCCTTTGTCTCGAGGTATGGCCCACAGCAAATACGTATCTTTCATGTTGGCTCCTTCTAGGGCCTGACCCTGTCTGACTGCCTATAATATGTCTATCTAACTCAGCTGCCTATAACATTCCAGTTCCTTCTTTCTTGAATTGTTTCTTTTACTATTGTTTGGTGATGACACTTAACCCTCACCTTCTTAGAAAAATTTAACTGTGCCGTACAGTGCTGTTGACTACAGTAACCCTGATCTACATTCAGCCCCAGGAAGCTGTCCAACTGCCAAAGTGCAAAGACCCCTTGACTGACATCGTTCCATCTTCTCTACACTAAGCCAAAAGTCAGCACGATTCTTTTCTCTGCTTCTATGAGATCGCTTACTTAGAGTCCTCATAGGACTGAAATTGTACAGTAACTATATTTCTGTTTCTACTTTATTTAATTTTAGCACAAGTTCCCCCAGTTTCATCAGTGTTGTTATAAATGGTGGGAATCGTTTTGTATTCTGTGTGCATAACTCATTTATTCATTGACTCATCCATAAACAGTCAGGTAAGTGGCTTCTCTGTCTTGACTATGATGACTGATACCAATGGGAACCTGTGGGTGTGGGGTCTCTCCAAGATTCTCTCCCCCTTCCTTTGGGTACACCCTCAGTTGCTGTGTAATAAGGTAGATTTAATACAGCTACTATCATTAGGTACTGGAGTTGAAATTGTTGATGCTATTTGTTTTGAAAAACAAATACTATATATTTTATTTAATACCAACTATTAATTCCAAAGACAACCAAATACGCACAGCCAATCTTTTATTCATATTTGAAAATTACATTTCTGGGTAACAAATTAGGATATCAAACTAATACTACTCTAAAAAACATGAACCATTGCTTCTGATTGCACTTTTTCTTTAAGCAACACACAACCTAACAAAAACACTTCTCTGTAAGCTACCATCTGATGTCAGTTAAACAAAACAAGCTGCTTTGGTTGTTTTTCTTAAAAATATAGCCACACACAGTTGGCAGATAGGAAATTCAGTTTCCTAGTTACCAATTCTTTTAAGTACTTTATTTTGAAGAGTGTTTTGCTTTCCCTGTTTAAAGTGTGCTATACTGTCTTTGAAACTGCCTTCAAATTCTCTTTTCATTCAATATAGAAAAATAAGCAATAATGTTAGAACACAAATTATATCTGAATTAGCATCAAAATTTTAAAGACTGGCACCTTATATGAATGCAGTTCTATTGGTAGGACTCATACTTTACTCACAATATGGCCTTTTGGATTCTTTTACAACATAACAGTTGATGTGGGAGTCTGACTTCTGCGACTCAACTCCAGAAACACAGCAGGTGCTTCTCCTCTTTTTGCAGCTTAATGTGTACATCCCAGATGCATTTCCCATTATGGGCTGTGATGTGCTCAGCCAGATCCATAACGATTAGGATCCATAATTTTTTAAATTATGGAATAAGTCACAGTGGTACCCATGCTGGCAGTATGTGAAAATGGTAAGAATGAAAATAACTTGTTAATAATTGAAAAACATTAACCCATTTCTGCTTGTCCTGAGTTCTTTTGAAGCATAGTTTAGAAGCCCATATCTCAGCTCTGATCATTCCTCTGGCAGCTCTTGGAGGGTTTCCTCAGAAAATACAGTGAGCTAATAGAGATCCTACCATTATGAAATAAAATTTTGTGCAGTGAGGCTTTCCTTAGTAAAATATTTCCATCATAGGGAAAGATTGGCAGAAAATGATGGAAAAAAATGGGAGTCTTCATTTGTTTGAAATAGGAAATATTATCTTGTAATGTTATGTGTATGTGACAGTTGCAATAATGACCTTGTAGCACACACATATACATATATAAATACATATGTGCCATGTATATAGCTGTTGTTAATTGACTCTTGTATGTTTATAGTAGAGAAAGCAGTTGCCCAAAATTTCTCATTTCATTTTGAGAGTGCCTAATTTTTCCTTGTTTTCATCTATCTCTGACTCTGTCCCTGTCTCTGTCTCTCTCCCTCTCCCTCTCACTTTCCTTCTCCCCATACCTCTACCCCTACCCCTACACCTACATCTATATCTCTGTCTCTATCTGTATCTCTATACCTGCCTATGCCACTGTTGGAGGTACATGTGAGTATGTGACTGAGCTGGGGCAGTGAGGAGCAAATGAGCTCTGACATCTGTGTCTTCTAGGGCCTGGCTTAGTGAGGAAGAAGAAAGCCCTCCCACCAAGGCTGCACCCGCTCTGTGCTTTAGAGGGCAGTGGGTGCTCTTCCACCAGGTAGACACTGACAAAACCAAAGGACGTCTGAGTACGAATCGCAAACATCATAGAACCCTGAAAACTGGGCCGAGGAAAGTCCCCAGACAGATTTAGATGTGTGGTTGATGGGGAAAGAAACTCTGTCTTACAAATAAGTAATACACTAAGTGTCTTTCGTTACCAGGGGCAGGTCTATAAGCACAAGGTGAAAGAATTAGTCTTCCTGCTTTGGTAGAATTTAAACTGCAATGGAGACAGCTCCTGACTGCTGAGCCAGGTGATTCCTGGGCATCAGTTCTTGGAACTCTCCCAAGTACCCTCAGAACAGCCACCAGCATCCTCCACTGACAGACACAGTGAAGGAAGCCACTAGCAAGCGAGCCCAGCATCAAACTCAGGTTCGTTCTCCCTTCCAGGGTCCTGTGTGACAGAAGTGACTGTATGAACATCTCACATCGCAGACAGTTCTAATGGGCTGGTCGAGACTTCAGCATTTCATGTTGAGAACACCCCTGTGGCCACGTATCCTCTCAGCTTTGCAGGAAGGAAGGCTGCTCCAGACGACGGGATTATTGGAAAATTATCTCTTCATTAAGATGAAAATAAACAATATTTTCCAGGGTAAGAACCTGAAACAGCCATGTAGCAATACTTATTTTTAACTGCCCTCTCATACTCATATCTTTATTAATTCTTCATTGTTTGAAGACTCGGCTAAATATGACTTTTCCTAGCAGATTATGTAGCAGGCTGAATTTCCTGTGAGTTGCTGGTGACCTCTGACCTAAGGCTAGGTTTTGTAACAAGCTGTGTAACCAGAATGAACCCTGGCAGCAGAAGAGCATCCCACAAGCCAAAGGAATCAACATTCCTATGAACACCAGGAGCCCTGGTGCAATAGCTGAAGCTCTTGATTTGAATAGCAACAGAGGATATCCAATCTAAGTAGATATTATTTTAAATTTTGGTGTGATATAGTTGACAAAACCTGATAGGATATACCTGGATGATCTGACAATTACTGTGTTCTCCCTAAGTCATGGTTCCTTATAGTAGTAATGATTTGTGTTACACAACTACACACGTGATGTCTGAAGCTATCACTGTTTAGTACCTAAGATCAGTGCAATTTCATGGGCTACCATGTGGCTGCCACAACTGGACCATATTCCACACAGTGCATGTGCATATGGTGTGTGTATCACTACATATTCAAGTTTGAGTAAACCCATCTGAAATAACATGTGGATTCATTCCAGGATGCATATTAAAATGACCAATACCGGGAGGGCCGTTTGCCTCAGAACCTGCCATTCAATTTCCCCTTAGTAGTTATGCAACAGCTTCCCGGTTTCCTCTGCCAGCGAGATCTGTGTTCACAGCTGATGAACGTTTACTAACATGTGGCCTGGGCCGCAGGCATTAAGAGAGGTCTGCAGCATCTCATTACTTATGGGGCCACGTATTCAACTCCCAGCCCCCCTTTTCCTGTTCTCACAAAGCAAGGCAAGCATACAGGTCCAAAAGATTTATTTCTCCAGTTTCAAATATATTCCAGACACTTCCAAAGCACAAAATAATGAAGTGATATCTGCATGATTTTCCTGAAAATGTGGATTTTAGGATTTTAAATTTGGGATTTCTTTTAAAGTACTGCTTCTTTGTCTGCTGCCCAGAAACCACGGAAAATATTTATAGTTTGATAGTTCTTTGAAAAACATGACAGTGATGAGAACCAGGAAAAACTACTACACACATACACACTTGTGCTCTGTAACAGGATATTGCACATCCCAACTTGTTCTAACCACCAGACATAACGCTTTATTCCCAGTACAGCTACCCAAACACAAGACTGTGTGGCATTTAGATCACCGTTATGCAAAATGCCCTGTCTAAAGTTTCTTCCAATGGAGGTAGATTATTTTGAGTTTTCATTCAAAAATTTTGCCAGATGTAATCACTAGCACTAATGTAGTCTAGATTACTAATGAGAGAGCCTATAAATGATGAAGGATAGAGGGAAAAATCCTTACAGGAGGAGAGATGCATAAATGCAGGGGACGAGTCCTGAAAGGACTTTGTGTGAACAATGAAACTAGACTGGTGACAGCAACGGCTTTGGGGAGAGAGAGAGCCAGGCATTGACATCCCTGAGGAACCAGGTGAGATGGTGGGAACCACCCAAGGCCACAGCAAGGGCAGCAGCAGTGGTACATGTGAGTTTCAAAAGACCATAGTTAAGACTGGTGTTTCAGAGACAGCAGGGATAAGCAAAGAAGACGCATATGCAGGGTCAAGGAAAAGAGGAGAATGGGTTAAAGCAGCCATTCAATGCGAAGAGAGAGCTTTCCATGCAGAAAGGGATCTCTGGTGTGGCAAGGACAGAAATGTCCAGAACAGAATGTTTTGAAGGGGAGAATTTTCTAGAACAATAAATATTACCAAAATTACTCAAGAAATGGTAGAAAAATTTACAATAGCAGAAGTCAAAATACAGTCAGAGAGGGGCTAAGGATGTGACTCAGTGGTAGAGCTCTTGCCTTGCACACAGAAGGCCTTGGGTTTGATCTCCAGCACCATACACACACAAAAATGAAAAAAAAATGTGTTATACATATATATATATATATATACACACATATATGCATGTATACGTATATGTATGTATATATGTATGTATACACATATATGTGTGTATGTGCATATATATGTATGTATATATATATGAAGAGAGAATCAAAGAAGTACTCCTAAAATAAAAACAGTGGACTGCTTCTTACTACTAGTACTAGTAAGTACTAAATCTTACTGAAATATACTAAACTGCATTCTTTGCCAGTAAATGTGGTGTTTTTCAGAGATACAAAGCTTAGCATCAGTGAAATCTATCTGTGAAACAGCTAAGCAATTAGGTAACCCTTTGATCATATCAATAGAACTTGTTAAAATTCAACACATTCCTTATTGGTGCTAGCTCCTCCTGCACCAAAAAGTAGGAAAACAAAAATGCCAGTCAGATATTGTCACTAATGTGTTTGTCTGTTTTTTTTTTTTTTTTTTTTTTTTTGTTGTTGTTGTTGCTGTTTTGTCTTTTTGAGACAGGGTCTCCCAGTGCAGTTCAGGCTGGCCTTGAGCACACTTTGTAGCCCAGGCTGGTCTCGAACTCGCAACAATCCTCCTGCCTCAGCCTCCTGAGTGCTACAATTACAGGTGTGCACCACACTAATGTATTTCTTCAACATCATAGAGAATATCAACCAGAAGTCTAGTACAATATCACACTTGGTAAGGAAATATGAGAAGAAATTGGCTTTTTCACCAATAATATTCAACACTGTCCTGTAGTTTATGACCAATTATGAGAAATTAAGAACAGTAACACATATAAATAATGGGTACAGCAAGAAAAAATATTCAGTATCTGTAGCCTCCTCATAGAAAATTCATATAAATCAAAACGTGTTGTCTTCTTTTACCTCAATTTTCTGTAAAGCTTTTCTTAAATAAATGGGCCTTTGCCATCTGCAACTTAAATCAGTCCACACTACCTAATGGTCATAAAGTCTGTGACTAGACCCACAATCTTTACCCGGACATTTAAAACCCCAGAGGGGACAGGGGACAGGGAGACAGCCTCACTGGAAGGCATGGCAAGGGCAAAATTGAGAACAGCAGATATGAACACATTTGTCCAATAACCAGAGATGCTTCCTCTTTTCTCCTGAGAAAACATGGCAGCCGTGATGCGGAAGTTCACCCAGATGCTTTGCCAGTGCAGGACCGTGATGAGCTGATTATCTGAAGGAAGGTGCAGTGGTTTGGATACATGCTCTGTGTATTTCCTTTTCTTTCAATTATGAAACTATGTGTCCAGCTGGGATAGATGTATTGCTGATGCTGGCTATTTACTGAAAGGAACAGTTAATGCTTACAATTTTTTTCTTCTTGACCAATTTGGCAGGCTTGTATCTGGTAATCAGAAGGACTGATTTGAAGACAACAATATGCAGTATAAGAACCATTGTTGAATTCTTACCATCTTGTATGGTGAAGCTCTGTGTCACTTCCAATTTTTTTTTTCATTGCTTGTTATTGTCTCTGATTGTTTGATCAATCTTACATTCCTATTCTTACATCTGGTGGACTGAGCAACTTCGTTGAAGATAACAGTATGTAATGTAGCAACCATTGTTAATTCCTATCATTTTGTTTTGAGGTCATCTATCATTTTTGTTGTTTTTGTTTTTGTCTTCACTGTTGTTGTTTTGTTAAAGTTTTTTTCTCTTTAAAATAAAAAGAGAAACTATGTGCCCAGACAAGGTGATAGGAAATTAACACATAGTTTCATAATCAGCAGAAAATGGAAAATGCAGAACAAGTATCCAAACCACTGCACCTTCCTTCAGACACTCAGCTCACCATGGTGGCTACACTGGCAAAGCATCCGTGAGAACTGACTTTTTCATGACGTCTATCTCTCTTCTTGTGAGCGGCACTTAGTCTGTTGTTGCCGGATGCTGGGATCATTCCAGAGACTTGTTCTGACACATGCAATACAAGTGACGCAAGCACAAATGCTCTTTGGCTTCACTGAACCAAGCCATTTGTGCTGCTGCACTAGCTATAAAAGTAACGTCACTTGATACCTCTCATGGAAATGGTCACATGGCATACTTCCATTCTTGGCCCCTTGATTAAAGCAAACATTCCTGTATCTCTAAGAACCTAATGCCAGAGTCATTTCTGTGACCTTCTCCTTTGGCTGTGAGTTTCTCCCCCGTAGAAGCCTCGCCATTTAGCGGTCACCTTACTTCCTGTGTCCATGAACACCTTGTCCCCTCTGGGTCATAGGTGGAGAGCACATGATATAGGGCCCATTTGAGCAGGTGACAAAGGACCAGCTCTCTATGGGTATTAGCTGTTTCTTCATGAAGAGACCGAGAGAGTGTTTGGCAAATTCCCTTTCAGGAGCAGTGTTTTTTACAGAAATAAAATCATATTATGACAGAACTATTGAGGAGACTGTCTCCTTTTGTATTTGAATTACATGTTAATAAGCATGAAAGTATGGGGCAAGCGCTGAGCTGCTCAGAACACCAAGTATGAGCCATGGCTATCTTACTCCTCTCTTCCCTCAAAGATCTTGTCTTCCTTTTCTCTAAATGAATGTTAATCTACTTTTACAAATATTCTCCCTATGACCTTGCCCACTGCCTCCTTCTGTGGCTCCCGCTCATGTCTGCAGCCTCAGGCCCAGGAGAGAGGGGAGGGCTGGAGAGGGTGTCTGGCCTCACCTTCCAGCTCTATTTCTCTGTGTGCTCCTTCAGTTGAGTTCCAGTGAAGCGTTTTCTCTCTGAAGCAATCACTGATGTCCTGGGAGGCGGTAAGTCACACATCCTATTGGTCTGACTGGATCTCCCTCTGGATGGGTGATGTTCTTTGAATGTTCTGAAAAATCCTCACCCCCCAATATATAGCATGAACATCAACACCCCCAATATCTGGTTCCACAGCTGGCTCCAGGTAACTCAAACTTGTGGCCTCCCATTTCTACCTGCAGAAATGCCTCTGTCACCCAAAATTGAGAGCTGGCGGCTCCAGCTCTCTCTCAGGCATTTCCAGGAGTGGGTCTAGGACCAGTTCTGGGCTCTCACTACTTCCAAAGAGTAGGAGCCAACCATCCACCCCTAAAGATTATAGCAGATGACTTTGATTTTTCCACTCGCAATCCTTTGGCAATGTACCTTTCCAGGTGTGTCAGAGAAAATTCAAAGTTTAGCTCGCCATAAGGATGCATTCTACATTTGCCAGAGAAGTGAGGCCTCTGTTACCAAGAACTGTCCTCAAACAGAGTCTCATAGGAAGTGCTGGGTGATACCTTCCTTCACTCTCCCATCAGTGAGGGAAGAGGGCTTTGAGCGGGGAATGTCTTACTCTTTCCTGGAGTTCTCCACTGGGTCTGTGTCCCGCTTGCCTGAATGCCGGCCAGCACTCCTTATATTTGCCTGTTTTCAGTTCCCTGTCTCACTCCCCCGAATGCCCACCAGTGTTTTCTGAGGCTACCCAGGGAAGAAACTGGGTGCGCTTGAATCCTCACCAGCCTCTGCTTCGAGCAGGTAGTGATGGGAAAAGCCGCATCCTTCACTCGTCTCAGAGCAGTGAGCACCTTACTACCCCAAGGCATTGCGAGACCGGGTTAAAGTGCATAACAGTCTTACTAAGGAGTCGACCCTTTGATGTCTAAACACGTGGTCTCTTCACTTTTCATTCCTGTTACACTTTCATAACTTTCTTTAACAGCTGTACAAGTGATTTCTTATCACTTCTTTTTCTTTCATTTTAAAAATAATAAAAAATAATAAAACATTAGAAATGATAGAATTTCAAAAAACAAGATATGAATTCAACAATGGTTGCTATATTGCATACTGGGGTCTTCAAAGTAGTTGTTCAGATCACCAGATATGAGCACGTGCCACAACGATATATGTGCAGCCGTGTTTATAGCAGCGCGATTTGTCATAGCTAGAACTTGGAAACAGCCCAGATGCCCATCAACTGAGGAGTGGATAACAAGATGTGGTATTTTTATACAATGGAAAATTACTCAGCTGTAAGGAAAGATAAACTGGAGGCTTTTATAGGTAAATGGATACAAATAGAGACCACACTCATAAGTGAAATAAATTAGACTTGCATGTGTAAACATCGGATTGTCTCCCTGGTGTGTAAGAACCTGAAAGAGTAAATAAAATCTGAAAGGTACAATACAGATTATGACAGGGAAAGAAACTTCTCAAAGGGAAAGAACAACTGGGGTGAGGGAAAGGACAAAAGAAAGAAGGAAGGGAAAAAGATATATGTATACAATTTATCACTTCTTTTTGGAAATGGGTATTCCGCTTAACCATTCATCCTTTAACACAAAACAGTCCCTCATACAGCTTGTTTGGGAAGTAAAAATAAAACAGAAATAGCTGGATACCCAAAACTGACCTCAGTGGCACATGTGCACACATACATAAACATACAAGTTTGCACAGACATACATAAACATACATGTGTGCACATGCATACATAAGCATGTGCACACACAATACAAATGGAAATCCAGCTGTTTAGCTCTCCTTCCCACTGGCAACCTTTAGCTATGAAATCACTACTATCATGAATTTGATAAGTATCATCCTCAGAAACTCCCTTCATTTCCAGTTTTGGTGCTTCAGGTCATGAGAGCTTCAACTGTCACCTACAACTTGAATTAGAAATATCCACAAATGAGAGATTGCAAATACAGGCCCACAATTATCAAATTTAGTGAATATTAATATTTCATAAGGAGACTTAATATATTTCATTACATTTTACATTAGTTGTTCTAATAAATCTTTTCCTACCAGCAGCACTGATGAATTTAATAGACTTTATAAATAATTGGTCCATATCAAATGTGTCATAAATTCACTCCAACTTTGGAAAGAGTCCCAGAAGTTGCTTTTGCACTGCATTCTTGTAAATGATCCATAATTCACAATTAATCCTGGTTAAAACTGTGACAGGTATTTGACTGTGTCCAATGAAAAGTTTTGTTCACGTGCTAAACAAAGTTTAATTCCCTATAATTAAGCATATGGGGAATGCCAATTTCAGTAAACTCTAACCTAGGACCAGAACACTGCTGAGAACACTTTTACTGAAAGAGAGTCAATGGAGGGAGGTGTGGTATAAGTGTAAGGAAACAGCTGAAATGGAAGTTAGCATGACAGAAAGCTACCAGAAGTTCCATTGCCTAGTATGAAAATAGCAACACAAGATGTTAGCTTGAAAATCTTGACTGCTGGTTGTATATATCTTAAAGTAATGTTTTGTATTATGTATTATGCTTTCACATGGGTCAAATGCATGCTTGTTTTCCCACATGAAATCTCTGGGTGTGACTTGGGAATAAATGAGTTGATCTGACTTCCGGTACTTTTTACTCTCAAGGGATGTTCATGCCATCTGCCGGGCAGGAAGCAGTGAGTCTCTTCAACCCTGAGGTAAGTTACACATAACTTTCATTTGGGTGGGCCAAACTTCCCAAAGCCTTGTAGGGATACTGTAAAATAATTTAAAATTCTTATTAGCTCAACGGGAACATTCATTTAAGCCTCAGAGAATGTAAAAATGCCTTCTTTGGGAAACATTTGACAGCAAAGTCAATATTCCTCTTTAAAACCCAGAATGCTGACTGTTCATGAATTATATTTAGAGAAAGACTGTGCTTTAGTAATTGAGAGCTACAGAGAAATAGGCAGAGAAGGCTTTCATGTGCTGCTGAATCAAATAACACTAAACTTTTATAATACTTTTCATGATCAGCAACTATTGGATAGTCTATTCAATTAATTCCCTAGACCCGAGAAATAATACCCTTTCTGAGAACATAAAAGTGACACCACGACTCAACAGTCAATGTTTCAGGCAGCTCTCTTTTAACCCCGCTAAATGCTTACATTGAAGGCTGCTCTGGTCAATACCATACTTATTTTGAAAGAGCAGGCATTACCCCTAGAGATATTGGCCTCTGTCTAATCAAAGCGCAGCTCACAAGGTGTATTGATTCTGCTGTTACGGAATTAAGTGGAATCAGTGCAGGGCAGGGTTAACCGTGTCTCCCGTGGGCTGAGGGTTGCTGTGAGCTGTCCTCAAGGGCGGGTGCCTGGCAGGTGGTTGTAAACAAGGCAGCCAGGACAGCCGTGCAGCTGAGCCTTCACCTGCCTACATCATCCTCCATGCAGGAGCACAGCACAGGACAGTCGAGCCTGCTACCCTCCGGCTCATCAACTGCGCGCACGGAGATGTGTGCTGCCTTCACGCCATCCTCTCTGCAGAAGGTTTTCCTTTCTCACCTGAGCTCAGCCCTGCCTCAGGAGGGCTAAGGAGGTTTTTCTTCAAGACAGAAGGAGGCAGGTGAGAGACACGGGTTCTGGGAGGTCACCTGGGTGTGTGGACTTGTACTGGACAGAAGCTGTGGAATCTACTGGGGAGAATGAGCTCGCTTTGTTCACCTCAGCTCAAGGGGACTCGTTCCTTTTCCTTTCCCTGATGCCTGCTGTAATGTCCTCACTCCTTCTCCACCAGGACTTACAGCACAATGACCACCAGAAGTCTGGCGAGCAGGTTAACACAGGATGACGGAAACTGTGCTCTCTTGGTTACATTTTATAAAGAGGTACCTTGAAACAGATGTAAATAACACCACATACACGTGCATTTTGTTGTATACATGCAAAGTCTCAAGAGAGATGTATTGACATATTTACCTGCATGGATGAATTTTAAAAGCATTATGCTAAGTGAAAGCCAGAGACTAAAGATAACATAATGCAGATTCCATGTGTAGGAAGCAGCAGTATAAATCCCTACACACAGAATGCAGACTGGCAGTTTGCAGGGGCTGAAGGGTGAGAGGAACTGAGGAAAAACGACTGAATGTGCACAGGGTTTCCTCTGAATGCAAAGTATTCTGCAACTCGGCAGAGGTGGGGGGTTCACAGCACCAAATGCAGTAAAGGCCACTGTGCTGCTCACCTGGTCATGGCTTCTTTTGACTGCCAAGAGGACGGCGCTGAAGGCTGACTAGAAGGTTGATAAAGCATGCTGGTGGGTGTGCCTGTGGGGAGTTCTGAGCAGACTGGCCTTCAAGTCAGGGGACTAAATGGGAAGAGCCGCTCGGTAGGCTGAGGCCGGGCGAGCAGAGGTGCTCGTCTCCAAAGCACTCCACCCTCCTCGGGCAGGTGCGATTCTTCCAGTGTCACTGGGACATCAGGCTCCAGGACCTTCCATTTTTGAGGGGAAAATTACACCAGGAGCTCTTAGAGGCTTTTTCTGTACCTTCAGCCTCAAACTGGGCCTCCGGATTGGTTTGCAGCTTCCAGCTTCTAGGGCTGAGCAGCTACTGATTTTCAGAGCTCTTCAGCCACCAGGTGGTCATTGTAAGACTATTCGGCCACTGATTGTATGCAACAACCTTTTAATCCATATACGTAGTCGTCCTACTTGGACTGTAGCTATAGAAGTTGATTACAGTGAGAATTCATAAGGAAGAGGACACACGTTTATGTTGGACTTTGTATTTTAATTTGGGTGATGTGTGCCCATGTCTCCATCCCTTCCCGCAAGCCTGTGGCAGTCACTCATGCTGCCCACAGGACATGGCCAGGACCCTGTCCTGAAGATACACAGCAGCCAGAAGCCTGTGCACAGGTGAGGGCTGGGGGTACAGGGAGATGATTTCTGGAAAGTGGAACAGTTAAACCAATGAAGAATGAGCAGCATGCTGTGTAAATGCTCCCAGCTCTCTGGTCACTAACTGGAAAATCCTGCAATGTGCTCACTAAATTTGTTTACTGAGAGTCACGCTGTCCAGTGTCAACAAGCAGGAAAATGCGACCTGCACTGCCTCTTCCCTGCGTGTCCCACGCTCCCGTCTCCATAGCTACACTGAGCTTTTGCTCCCGGAAACTTCCCCTGATTAATGGGCCTCTACCCAGACTGTTCTGTGCTCGGATCTCAGAGCCACCACACTATGACAAGGTGCAGGCAGTTCTTTTGGAGGATAGTGCTGGTCGGAACCACGTGCCATGTTTTTTCATGAAGCCTGAAGAAACCGGAGAATCAATCAAAGCACAAATTTCATCTCCATTATTTTGATTTATCCCTAGTGTTGAGCATTGTCTTCTCCACTCCAAATTTGACAGCCTTTTCTTTCAACAATTTATATCTATCAAGACTTTCTTATGCTTTTCATGTGGTTTTCATAGAAATAGCATACTTCACTCTTCCCACACTCATGTTGCACTGTGCTGAGTTATATTTAATCCTATGACTCAGTCGTAACAAGCACCCAATCCAAACTGAACCTGCTGAAAAGGCGTTAACAGCGTGAAGGCAAATATGAGACATGAGACTTGGAGATCTTTATTAGTCAGTCAGTAAGGAGGTCCGTGCAACCCACTAGGTTTCAGGTAGTAGTGACTGAATTGTAGGGGCTGGAGGTAGAACAGTGACTGGCTGGAGCATTAAGAGCAGATCAAGGATATCTGAGTGTTGATGTTCAAGGATATTATAACATTAACACAATGTACATAAATTTGTGTGCATATATGTATATATGTGTATATCTATCTATCCATATATTGTATCTACAGATACCCATGTGTATACAGACACACAGATAAATCAAAAGCACGTTTAGTGATTTGGATATGCAGATTCCATGCACAGTTCATATGTTATTCCTCAGAATCTCTGCTGTGCACCTTTGAGATGACATTCAGAGTGAGTGAATCCTAGATTCTGTAGAATCTGGGAAAAACAAATTATGTTAAACCTGCAGCTCATTTCATATAAACCACACACTTGGTTCGGCCCTAGCGTGGAAGGATAGAGATGAGATACCACAGTTTTCTCAAGACTTTAATAGACTGGGTAGGGTAATTACATAGGAGGAAACTGGAGAGGTTTCCCCCCATCCCAAGGTGATTAATTGAGAACCAGTTTACTATCTGGATGGAATTGCCAATGCAGAGTGCAACAGAGCCTAATAATGAGAAATAAAAGATGAAAATTTCCCAGCCTTTGTCCTTTATTGCAAAATCAAACCTATTGAATAGTACCACACTCAATTTCTACCTCAGACTTTCAACTAAATGTGTATCGGGAGAAAAAAAAACAAAGGTTGCCTGAGTAATTTACTGGCAATATTTATTCCTGACATGCTCCTTTCTTACAGTCATATTTTTAGAACAGAATATTCGTATTGGTAGTGAGAGTAGTGGAAGAATAAAGCACTAAAGTTTAGCTCGGATTTTCAGAACTTTATAAGTTCGAGTATATCACCCGTGGAAAAACAATGGAAGCTTTCAGCTCTTTCTAATAATCGACTTAATATATCTGGCTTTAGTTCAGGTCATGATGAGAAAACAATTGATTGCAAATCAGTAGTATGGACAAAATAATTACTGCCATACCCTGAAGTACTCTTGGAATGTAACACGTTTCCATGATAATGCACGACGTCAGTGTCCTCAGGGAGCTCACAGAGAGTCTAAGACAACGTGCATCGTGATACAGCAGTTCAGAGAACTCTTTGCCCTGATTCAAGAATGAAATAAGGTGACATCTAGAGTGCTGTGGATATTACTGTTTCTTTTCTTCCTTGCTCTTAGTACTTCTTCCACTATCCTAAGCATACACCAATTTATTTTACTATCTGTGAACATTTCACACAGCTCCTACTCTCTCGTGTTTATAAAGTGAGCAAAAAGCTAACCAAGATATTTTCTGAGCACCCAAGCAAGTTCCCTAGAATGGCTCAAGTTCACTCTCTCCAATACACCGCCCTTTTGGAAAGCAGACCACCCCTGTGGCTCCTGATCCTGCTCTTCTGTGTCTCGGGCTGCCCGTTTCTGGCAGTACGTGCAGCACACATACATCAGTAGCAATCCTGCTGATTCCAGGATTCTCCCATGTTCGCCTAATAGGTGATCTTTTGTTTACATTAGGGTTGTTTCTATTTGTCTATCAAGTGAGAATCCCACTTAATTTATCCCTTCAAAATCTAAAACGGATATATATATATACGGCATATGTGGTTACATGGCTACAAAACTCGAATTTTCATCCTAAGAACCTCATATCAAAACTATATCTATCATCATGTAACCACATTATCACCAAGTGCTCTGCAGGCTCAGGGCTGGAGAACTGACGTGGTGTGAGAAGGTTTCAGCAAAGACGAAAAACAGACAGAGGGTACGTTGTGCGCTGTGTGTCATCCTGGCCATCTAGATCTTTAAATGTTAAAAAACACCTCTTGCCATCACACAAACTAGGCAGTGCACTGAGCAGATAATGTAACCTTGACCAAAGTGTCTAACTGCTGCTCATTGGTGCATCTTGACGAGACTGACTGGCCCACAAGGACGGGACTCCAGTCTACCCTGTCACTGTGTTGCCCCCGCAGTAGCACCTTGGGTTTCTTTAAGAC
Source organism: Chinchilla lanigera (assembly GCF_000276665.1). Lineage (NCBI taxonomy): Eukaryota > Metazoa > Chordata > Mammalia > Rodentia > Chinchillidae > Chinchilla > Chinchilla lanigera. The sequence continues at coordinate 3,413,647 of NW_004955482.1, read as the reverse complement.
TTAGTGCTGCTATATGAGGGGCTCTAGCAGCAGAGCATGAGCACCGGCGGTCATTAGCATATCGAGGCAAAAAGCTTAAAATGCATGTGTCCTTCTGCTTCTTGCTCGCTCCTCCTCTGCTGGTTCAACTCAGGCGAGTGTGGTCATGCTAGCAGCCACACGATGAAGAGGGTGGAACCACAAAACAGGAAGTGCTGAGTTCCTCACTGCATTTGTAGAAGCACCACATATGATCAAGAACAACTGCTTTCGTATTGAGAATCGCAGAAACGAACTTATATCAAGTCTGGGTTATGATAGGTTTGGGGGGTATGTTTCTACAATAGTCAACAAGCATCATCTTAAACACTACACACTTAGTGAGGCATGGCGGTACACACCTGTAATCCCAGCACTTGGGAGGCAGGAGGATCGTTGTGAATTTGAAGCCAACCTGAAGTTCATATGTGAGTTCAAGGCCAACCTGAACTGCATAGAGAGACCCTGTCTCCAAAAGACCAAAAGATAAATAAATAAATAAATACTATACACATTCATACACACACACACACACACACACACACACACACATAGATGTTGTTTCATACATATTCCTATATGTCTTGGTTACTTTTCTCTTGTTGCTGAGACAAAATACCTGATAATCAAAATTAAGGAAGGAAAGGTTTACTTAGCTCACAGTTTATGGTGGTTTCAGTCCATAATCAGCTGGCTCCATAGCAAGGTGACTTGGCAACACTTCAAGGCAGCAGAAGACAGAAAAACAACAAGAGCAAAAACAGGGGGGGAAAGCAAGCCTCGTTTCCTTCCTTACATTGTAAGCAGGATACCACCTCCTAGCGTGGGTGTAGTACTCACACCATATCCCTGCCCTCCTCTTCCACAAGCTGAGGATGTTTACAAAGAGAGGACCCTGGTCCCCTGCTGAGCTGCTTCATTAAACTTCTCCAAAGGCTCAAGTTGACACAATGTATCAACCATTACACTGCATTTTTACAATTTCTTAGGTATGGAGATGAGTGTTTTTTTTCATTCAATTAAAAAGTCATTAAAATACTACTATGTGGTGGTTATAGTATTAAAGGCCATGGATACAACTTAGTCTTTGACCTCCTAATGTACTGATTCTGAAAATTCTCCATTTCTAAATCACTTTACAATTTTAAAAATTATTAAAGAGTTTTTTTGATAGTATATCACATTTACTATATTAAAATTTAAAACTAAGTAAATTTTAATATCACGTAAAACAACAACATATATGCATTACAGGTGAACATATGCATTTTATAAAAATAACTGTAATTTACAAATCAAAACTTATTGAGAAAAAGGAATATTTAATGTTTTGCAGTTATTATCAACATGCAGGATTATAGAAGACAGTGGGAGCTCAGATCAGCTTCTGCATTCACCATACAATCATATGTTTTTTATTGAAATGTACAAAAATGTACAGGCTTATTGAGATATGCAACAGTAGGAAAGACAAGAGTATTTGACAAATACTGATATTTACTGCAAAATCTTTTCAGGTAAGTGACAACATTCTTCTTTGATACGACACTCAAAATCAGCAAGTGTAGGCTGGAATCTGGAACTACCTCAATGCACACTCTATGCTCAGCTATGATAAATCCATTGGCATCTTGCAAGATGAATAGTTCCTTAACTCCTGGTGATCTTGTAACTTCTCTCACTAATGATTTAGAAGATACATGTTCACTTTTTGCCAGACATATGCTTTCCATTGTGTACATCCTAAAACTTGCATTCATCCATACCAGAAGTGATCTCATCAGCTACAGTTCTGAATACAGAAAGCTGTTAAGTCTATGAGGCCCATAAAAGTTTTCTGAAGCTCTACATTTTGCTTGACAACTCAATTTTATCTTAGGCTGCAACTCCTGTCAATTGTTTTCCTTGAAGTGACAAACTCACTGGATTCATTTTAGAGAAAAACATCTGCCCAATATTGAAATCCAAACAACTCACAGTTTGTCTGTTAGTTGATGTTTCAACAAAAAACCAGAGTTTTGTGGGAAAAAAGTTATTATTTAGCTCAGAACCCAAACACCAATAAAATTGATTTCTGTGACCTTCATGCTTCAGTATGAAGCAATGGTGTTTTATGAAATCTTCTTATATCCTGCACAAAATATTTAAAGAGAGCTATGTTTAAGTGCTGAGATTTATTAAAATTAAAAGCATTTATTGTATTACAAAAGACATTAATTGTGACATCTGGGATCCTTTAACTGCCTGTTCCTGCCTTTCTCTCTGACTGCTTTGCTTGTCCTAAGCAAACAGCGCCTCTACCCCTCATTTTTCTGCCCTTGACACAAGTGATCGATGAGACAAACTTTTCAGCATCCCTATCCACCACTTGTGCTTTCTGTCCAGTAATTACACACAAGAAGACCTTTTGAGCCAGACACCTTTGTTAACACCTGTAATTCTAGCTGTTCATAAGGACTGCAACTTGCAGGCCAACCTGGACATTTTCAGTCAGGAAAGTAAAAGTCTTTGGTGGTTGCTTGTTGCTGGTGCAGGCAAATACAAGCAGAAGGGCCAGCCCCTGCAGACACGCAGATCCACCTGTTTATGCAAACCTGTGGTCCTGCATCTGAGACATTAACTTCATTTTCAGTTTGGCACATAAATCTCTCAAACTGTGAGAGATGACATGATGGGAGAATGGGAGTTCTGTAATTTTTTTCCATATATCCATCCAACAGAAATCTAGCAATGCCAACAGCACAAAGCTTTGAGAGACAGAGAGAGAGAAAGGGAGGGAGGAAGAGAAAGAGAGAGAGGGAGGAAGAGAGAGAGCAAGCCCCAGAGACAGAAAAACAGAGAGAGATGGAGAGAGACAGACAGGGAGACAGACAGAGAGAGAGACAGAGACAGACAGACACAGAGAGACAGAGATTTAGGTAGATAGACAGATATATATAGAGAGAGGAGAGAGGCAGGAATATATAATCTTTTGCAAATATTACCAGACTATCTCCATAGAAGATAGTAAGATTGCTGTGTTCATTTCTGTATTCATTATGTGCAAATACGTCATTTTGATGTAAAAGTATGAAAATATATGTACATCTTTGGTAAATACAATACAATAATTTACATAGAAAGCATCAATAACTTCTTCCCCTCTTGAGAAATAACTACAAAAGCTTTGAGTTTTACCTGGAACATGATGTCTCCATTAAAATATTCAACGTCTTTTTTAAATGCTGAAAGATTAATTACAAAATGGTGCTGAAATCTGAGACACATTTGAAATATCTATAAATAAGACACAAGAAATTAATACTTATTAAACTAAGGGAAAGCTATATTTTCTTGCATTATTTTTCATTTTAAGTTCGTTCTAGAATTTCTTAGGCAAATTGTTTTCTTTTCATAGCATAAGTAAGTATCTCATCAGCCTTTTCTGCATTTTATGATATTTTTATGTAGCTAGCATAGCTTAGGTGGGGAAAATCAACGCACACACCTCCCTCTTCTGTTTTCATTTTTATTACTATGTTTTTGCTGCACACAATAATGACATTCATGAGGGAGCTGGCTCATGTCTGCATCTCAATTCTTCTTTATCTCTGTCACCACCTCTCCTTCCTCTTTTGGTATCTCTTGGTCCTCTTCCCAATTGAGAATGTTTTATTTTCCTACTTCCTAGTATATTTTATTTTGCTCTCTGTTTGTATTTTGAGGTCTCACAGAAGAGAAACTACATGATATTTAGGTTGCATGTCTGATGTATTTGATGTATTAATGTGCATCCACTTTCCTTTTGCAGTCCAGCTACTCAAAATTAAATACAAGAAACCCATGCTATAAATGGAACTGATATTCTATGATAAAATTCTATTGGATTATGAAACCCCAGTGTTTAGAAAATACTTATGCAAGTTTTGGGGGAAAATATCTCAAATCAAGACAACCGTATACTTGTTGTGTTTCCTCACAAATTTAAAGAAAACTTTATATTTTCCAAATAACATTTTATTGAAGATAATGAAGGTACAGAGATGCAGCAGGTAGAGCTAAAGACAGTAAAGTCAGTAGATGTTCTAAAATAACTTCAAGTATTCTGTTAAAAAAACCATAATTTTGCTCTAAATGGTCCGTGGAATGAGGCAGCGCCAGACACCAGGGTGCACAGCTCACCCCCCACTGACCTTCACAACAGTGACGGTATCCTGCACCACGTGGCCTCTTGGAAAATACTGACCCTCACAACAGACGCTGAGTAAAAGTCACCACCGATGTCTTAGTGCTGTCATGGAAACTGTTTTGCTGTTACAAATCCTGAAAACATCTTCCAGAGACCCTAAATCACTTCCTGCACACGCTGGGAAAAGTCCTATCCCAGAAGCCAGGGGTCAGAGGACAGGAATTTGCAGGCATCCTTCCTTCTTTGCATTTGATATCTGTATGTGTTTGGGGAAGTCTGATAACTAGTGAGTCTCGCAACAATCCTGCATCCTTGAATTTTTATGAGGCAGGGAGGACCAATCATATTCTTGGGGTAAAAACTGGGTCCTCATACCTTGCCCAAAGTTTACACATCCATCAAAGTGCAGAAGAAACACCCCAGCTTGAAAACCCAAATGGAAGAATCCCTTTGCAAAGTGGTTTTCTCCCCAGCATTGATCACATTCTGCATGGATGCCCCATGTGTGCACATGTCAGGGGCTCAATATCAGAACGGAAATGGAATGCGGGGCCAATTAAAACGACATCAGAGCACACATACAAACACAAGCAGCCAACTTTGACATCAACTGTCCCTTTCCCTAACATGAGTAAACCCAGCCTTCTCTTTCCTGTCCTCACTCAGAGCTTACTGGTGGTCTCAGCAGCTATAGGAAATCCACAGCTGTACTTTCTCCACCCAGCACCTACCCATCCACCTCCAGTACACAGATCTCTTCTGCCACTTCTTCTGTCAAGGACCAGGCACCCTATAATTATCCCCCTCTGAAATATATCTTTGTCTTCCTTGCATTTAAGAAATGTCAGTATGTAAAAACAAAATTTAGAGGACAGATATCTTAAATATTTTCTGTATGTCTTTTGTCACTGTATTCTCAAACAACTAAGTTGACAAGAAGACACACATTTAATGCAGAACTCAGTGCAAATCCATTTCCATTAACAAGAAAATTTAGAAAACTATAATTTATTGGGGAAATGTTGCTTAAAAATGATAACCCTGCAAATGAATTGCCTGTTACTGTAACTGAAGGAAATTTCTGCTAAGAAAAATGATGACATACTTTTGAGGAACCACATTATCAATTATTACTAACGATGATTGTCAAATAAAATTTATTGGTATGTTTACTATTTGTAAAGAGACAAATGGCTATGGAGGGAAATCGATTATGATCATCTTCAGTTTAATGAACAATACCTTGAGGAAATTTTTAAATTGAAAAATTAAATTGAATAAAATAAATCAATCTATTGAATTGGAAAAAAATACTTAAGAGTTGGTATTCTTTTTAACGATGGGAGGCACCGTCGTGTCCCACTACTGTCTGCATTGTGTAAGTTCTTCTATCTCCTCCCCACAAGGACATAAGTAACAAAAGGAAAATGCTCCGATGAGAGGGAAAGGGCTGTGAAATCCACCTTGAGAACTTTCCCACAGCACTGGGAGGTCATTTCTTTTTGCACAAGAAATGAGGCATCCAGGAGACAAATGCCCAACTTGGGATCAGCTTGTGAAAACCCCGCATTGCCGTGCAGCATCTGGGATGGTAAATTACCAGGACAAAACAAGTGGTTCTATTGATGTGAGCAGATTTAAAGGGGTGTGAACAGCTGCAAATACGTCAGAAGAGCTCTCAAAGATTTTACCAAAGGGTGAGATATTAAAGGCAAGGGTAGTAGAAAAATATGCAGAAGGCACTGAGTGGTCATATTTCTTGCAGGCACCACAGAACCGGCGCACCACAGAATTCAAATGAAATGCCTAAATAAGGATTTCCCACAGGACAATCACTAAAGCTTCCCTGGAACCAAAGAGACAAAGAAGGGCAGGAAAGATTCCCCAGAGGTGGGGAAGGAGATCCAGGGAGAAATTCTAATAGTAGGAGGAGACTCCATGGCTAGAAAATGCAGTTCCCTGTGATGTAACCGAGGATGTAAAGATTCACCATTTTGGAAGCCAATAGAGACCCCATGAGCCTGTGTTTAAACCGGTGAATCATGGAGCCCACTCTCAAAACTAGTTCTTATTTTATGTGCAGTTGAAGAATTGGTTGTTTCCTTAAGGAATATCTTATGAGCTGTCAGTACAGCATAAGTAGATAGCAGATGTGAACTGAACAAGAGGAATGAGGTTCTTCCTTTCTGGAACTTATAACAGAAAATAAAGTCTTCTTAGGCCAAAATTACTTTAAAAAAAAAGCAAATTTGCCTGAGTGGAGCATGCCACAAGACAGCACGGTGTAACTAAAAAGTGCCAACTGACAGTAGTAAGATTGGGCACAAGCACTAAATCCAAGATAAACAGCCCCAGAGCTTTGCTGTCCAATACTGTCCAATAAAGGAACAAAAGCGTTCTGGTGAGGAGTTCCAGGGTACATCACTGTCTCCTAGATTGGCACCCACAAAACAACCAGTGTTTATAATCATGATTCTCAGCGACATACAGTGACGTACACACACATCGCTTACACACCTGTCACACATGCACACATTACATAAGCACGTGCACATACACATGCACACAAACACATTACCATGTATTCATCATATTCTGCTTCGAGAGAAACAGAGAAGACATTTTCAAAGGTGCCCATAAACATAGTTGAATTAAAATTTTGTTACTGAAAGAAGTTATGGATCTTTAGATATATACATATGCTTTATACAAGTTCTTAATTTTTAATTGATTATAAAGGAAACATAATGAAAGAGTATGTGAATTCAATTTTACTAGCAATACGAGATGCAGGAGGTGTCCTGACCTTAGTCTGACATCTTCTTTGCTTTATTTGCTGGCAGCAGTGGCAGGTGGCAGAGAGACTGCCTTAAAGACAGACGTCTAACTCCTGGACCCGAAACTCTTATTTCTTAGAAGCATGATTTGCATTTAATTTTGTGGTAGAAAGGGACCTAGAAGCTGGACCTGCACATGCCCATACATAGCATAGCAGGATAAAGCTTGGCATCTCTGCTTTTGTTTTATCTGTCTCCTTTATTACTTTAAAGCTTTGAGACAGAAATCTGCTCAGCTCTGCCCATTCTCAAGGAGTGCTTTCTCACAATAGCTTTTTGCCCTAAATTTGTCTAGCCTATCACATATCCCTTCAATACTGAAGAATTCTCAGGAATGTCAAATAATCAACTTCCATAATGCCCAGTAACAGATCCACTTGGAACAATGCCTAGAAGTGTCCAGCCATCGTCCTAAGCCTGAAACCACCTAAGGGTCTAGAAAAAGCAAAATCTCAAAGGTTACCCGTGCTGAGATCACCCTCAAGCAAGAATCATCATCTCAGGGGAACCAAATTGCCCTCAAGCTGTAAGGATTTGCCTTGATTATTTTTGTCTCGATTTGTCTTGATTATTATTGTGCTAAGACACAATACCTGACAGCCAAAAGTAAGGAAGGAAAGGTTTATTTAATTCACAGTTTGTGGAGGTTTCAGTCAATAATCAGCTGGCTCCAAGGCAGGATGAATGGCACAGGGGCAACAGTTTAACAGTTTTTTTGCAGAAGACAGCAAAAGCAACAAGAGCCAAAGGAGGCAGAAGCAAGCCTCTTTCCCTCCCTTATATTGTATGCAGGCTATGTGCTCTGGGGGGAGGGTCCTTTACAATCACACCATCTCCACGCCCTCCTCTTCTACAAGCTCAGGATGTTTACAAAGTAAGGATCCTATCTTCCTACTGAGTTAAACTTCTAAACTTCTCAAGTTGGCACAATGAATCAACCATTACAATCCACCCTTTGTCGACTTGGAAACCAGACAGATTTCTTTAAACCAGTTTCCAGACACAAAAACATGCTTATTCATATCATTTTACAACTTGAACATTATAACATAGGTTTAACAATCCTTAAGAACCAGTATTAAGTCCACCAACATTATAATACATTAGAACCATAACATTCTGATTCTGACCTCCCAAAGACTCATGCACAGCCTTTTATTTTTATTTTTATTTTTTTTTTTTTTTTTTTTGGTTTTTCTCCGGTACTGGGAACCGAACTCACGACCTTACGCCTGCCAGGCAGGCGCTTTTGCCGCTGAGCTAAATCCCCAGCCCCTTATGCACAGCCTTTTAGACAGAAAGCATTTAGTCCATCTCTAAAAGTTGCTAAAATCCTAACAGGTACAGCATTGCTGGAAAGTCTAAGTTCCAAGTCTCCTCTGAGATTTAAGGCAAACTCTTAGATGCAAACACCTGTACAAATGAAAGGAAAGTTAGACATTTCTAACATTTAATGGCACAAGAGAAACATTTTCATTCCAAAAGTTACAAACGGGAATACAAAGGACCAAAGCAAGCCCAAAATCCATCAAGGCAAACATCAAGGCCTGTAGTTTCATGTTTAGCATCTGAGGTAATCTGTGGTAAATTGTGAGCTCCAAAGGGCTTGCATAACTCCACCCCTGTGGCACTTCTGGTGGTTGTAGCTCCCTCAGCTTTTCTTTTAGGCCTGTTTTGTTCTCTCCTTGCAACTTTTTTTTGATGATCCATGTTTCTGGCTTTTCTAAACTTCTGGAGTCTCCACTGTCACTTTAGATTCTCACTGACAGATTCAAACACTGACCTGTCAGAGACACACTGCCTGGTCTTCCAGACCTTCTGAAATCAAGTTGGAAGCATTTTTAACCTCAGAACTCTTGCATTCTGCATGTACCTAAAACCAGCATTATGTGGATAATTCCAAAGTCTGCTATGAGCTGGAGCAGTAGCCAAGTTTTTCTCCCTCTTGGCTGTAGGGGTCAAGTGCCTAGACCACTGGGCACTCTGAATCCGATTCTGAAGAACAAATTTTCTATGCTGCTGCCATTCTGGAACATGGTGCTCTGTAGCTTTCTCCTCAAAGCAAAGTCTTTTACTTTTGCACTTTTAAGGCTGCAAAAGTTGGAGACTGCCTGCTTCTTGTGATGTCCTCAGGACATCTTTTATTTTCTCCTGTTCTTTCTCAACAATCAATAATATCTCCTCCGTTCTATTTTTGCACATTAGCTTTACTAGAGCTTTCGTTCTGGACGAATTCATATTTTAAGTCATCCTGCTGGACTTTTTGCTCTTGATTCTTAACATAAATCTAACTGAAAGCCCCCAACAATAGCCATGCCACCACCTCAACATTTGACTGCCTTGAAATTTCTCCTGCCAGATTAATTCATCTACTGCCCTTAATCTCAGTCTCAGGCAAAGTCTCTGGACATGAGCAAAATGTACACAAACTTTTTGCCAAATCATAGCACACCTCATCTGGAGTCCAGCACCTAATGTAATCCTCCTTCCCAGAAGAAACTTCCTGAGCCTGGTCTTTACCAGCAGAACTTCTATCAGCCTTTTGGTCGTTTGAGCTCTGACCAGAATCTCCCGTACAGAACAGCCTAAGGCATTTTATCTCCACTCGTTTAGACATTTCCAAACTTTTCCAAACTCTTTCCACAAGCCAAAGGCTCTTGAATCACATGTTCAGGTGTAGTCACAGCAGTGACCTCACTCCTGGTACCAAATTCTGTCTTGGTTATTTTACTCTCATTGCTGAGACACTATACCCGACACCCAAAAGTAAGGAAGGAAAGGTTTATTTAGCTTAAGTCTGTGGACGTTTCAGTCAATAATCAGCTGGCTGCAAGGCAGGGTGAATGGCACAGGGGCAACAGTTCAAGGAGGCAGGAGACAGAAAGAGCAACAAGACCCAAAGGGTACAGAAGCAAGCCTCTTTCCCTCCCTTATTTTGTATGCAGGCTATCCTCCCTCCTTCACACCCACACTATCTCCATGCCCTCCTCTCCTACAAGCTCAGGATGTTTACAAAGTGAGGACCCTGGTTCCCTGCTGAGTTAAACTTTTCAAATTGGCACAATATATCAGCCATTACAGGATTCCTCCAGAGCTATGAAACTAGGAATGAGAGGATAACCAACAGCACCCGGCACCATGACATTGGTCTGTCCTTTTGTGATTTAGCCAGTCTGGTCCACTTCGTTAGCCCTGTGGCCCCTTCAGTTCCTCATATTGAATCCCCTTTCCTGTTTTGTCTTCCTTTCCTTTATTAGAGAGTCCACTTGACCTCTGTCAGAGGTGTGACCCTATTCATTTTCTCTTGCTTTGCAATTAAAGCTTTTTCCTGTAAATCTGTGGGGTGTTTCAGCTTTAATTTCCATTGCCACCAAAGCAAAGACCTGAGAGCTGGTGACCAAGGGGTCATGTTATTTATGCTGTGGTCAGTGAGGGAGTGTGTAGTGCCATTAACCCGCCAAGTTCAGTGGAGGCCCCTCAGCAATATAAGATCCAGTGTGAGGATCAATACAGGAATTCAACTTCAGTTTTAAGGCAGATGTTAGGAGACACAAGTACAGGGAGAAATCCACCCTGCTAAGGAGGGAAAAGGCTCCTTGACTCCACCAATCAAGGTCAACTTACTGTTCCCAGGCTCCCTTGGGGCCAGGAGAAATTCATGTGGAAGGGTGGCCTGAAGGGTCACTGTCCTGGCAGAGTGGGAAACCCAATCTGTGGAACTGAGGGACTCATTTACAGGAATAGATTTCCCATGGAGGAGGCCCCAGAAATGGAGTCTGGCAGTGAGATGCCACCCTGAATCTTAAGTCAGCAGCCAGCTCTAAAACCAGAGCTGTTAATTTCCCATATGAATGCTTGAGAAAAAACTTTTCTGCCTGGTTGAGTCAAATATCAAAGTCGACATTCAGAAAGGTGCTGTGGAATCATAAGCATAAAGCAGCCAAAGGGTGGAAGGAGCTCCCCTATGCCCTACTGCAAATTGCAAAATCTCGTCCAATTTTCTGTATCATTTGTTGCTCCTACTCAGATCTGGAGAAGTGAGCTGGGCTAACCACTGTGCTCCTGAGACTCTTGCAGAGTCAGCATAGACCGCAGCATGTTTACCTGACCTCCCTGGTGTGAAGGTCCAAGGACAGGTACTGAGCTCGCTTCTTAGGCACTGCTGTCCCTGGCATCTCCCCATGCCTGCTGCTCTGGGCAGAAGGAATGAGCCTCCTCAGGATTGGAATCCATCCCCTTCTCCACTCCTCTTTCACTACTAGGAATGATAGCATTCATTGTGAAATTAAGGCTTGACTTCTGGTAAATTATAAAGGTGACTCTCAGGCAGTGTGGGAAAAGAAAGCTTCAGAGAAAAGGTGAAGCAGGTGGAGTGAAACAGTGTAATTGGGAATGCCAAATGCTGGATTCAAAATTAAAACAGAGGCTGGTTTATAATACACAGAAGTGAATTAACTATAGCTAATGGAGCTTATTTGCTTAAGCTATTTCTGTCTTCCCCCTCTTTATTCATTAAGAAGACACGAAAGAACACGAAGAAAAGAGAAATGAAAGAAAGAAAATACAACAACCATTGTAAATGTCCTACCACCTTGTTTGAAATTCTGTATTGTTTTTATTGTTTTTGTCTTTATAAATTTGATTTTGTTCTTTTGTCTTTAAAATAAAAAAAGAATGAGGGCAGGAGGCAGAGACAAACAAATGATTTTCTTATATTACTAAAAACTGCATGGTCTAGTTAATACGAATATTGCAGGTCAAAATAAAATTGTCTTATCTTGTCCAGATGTTTCATTTTTTGTGGAGTGCCAGGTAGAAGGACACAAAGTATAATAAAGAGGTGAAATATAAAGGGAATTAAGACAAAAATTATTTTAATTTAAAAGGTACAATGATTGTTTCACTTGATGGACAAGCTAAAGGTCAAAAGTAATCTCTTATCTGCCAGGCTGATGGTCTACATAAAATGCAAATATTACTTATATTTAATAGGATTGTTAATCATGGCATAGTGCTAACTTCCTAGACCTAGGGGTTGGGTCTAGTTACCATGACTTGGCACACAATCCATTCAAGGAATATAATTTTAGAAAGCAAAAGATACATTATGAGTGTATTTTGACCTCTACTTTCCCCAGTGGATGCAAGGGAGCAAAGTTATGTAGGTTACTGGATTTGAGGTTTTTCAAGGAATTAAAGGCACAAGGAAGCATCTTAGGAAGGCTAGGTGAGAAGACAGGAAGCTAATAGATTTTCACAATCTTTTTCTTTTCATTCCCTCTCTCCATAAAAGCTTGACTTACAAGCAAATTGTATCTACTAAGAAAATTAAAAAGAAAGAAATACAGTTGATTTTTATCCTGATTTTTTTTGTGTGTTTTTTATTGGCCAGTAGAAAGCACTAAAAACTGAGAGAGCCTCATAATGGAATAATCAAAAACTGATCATAACCACAAGGACCGGAAATTAAGAGCTTGAGTTTTATAGCAGCCCATTCTGATGTTTCCTGCACCACAGGAAAACATTCAGATGAAATTTTAAATTTCAGTAAATCAGTATTTAGTGAAGTTAACAACTTGATGAGGTTCCCCTCCCCAACTCCTCCCCTAAACCAGTAAAACACAAATATGCATTGCATTTTGAAGTATAAACCTGGAAGACAGAACGAATAGGGCAAGTACAGAAGAAAAAGCAAGAGAGCAAGCAAACAAACAAAATAGAAGCGGTTGAGCATTGAGAGTCTGAGAAACTAATTCTGGACTGATGCGGACAGAGGAAGCTGCACACTGTTGGGATCTACTCCACAGAATTTCAGGCACCTGCATATCCACCTCTCCCTAGCTGGATTCTTTTCTGCAAACAGTACTGCCCATGTCAGGCGGTGGGTGCTAACGTTGAGACCCACTGGCTTCTCCAGCTCTGTTCAAGGTCATGTGGGTTAGCTGAAACCCCAGACACCAGGCTTCCCTACCGATCATGTGAGTCCTGCCCAGCCAGTCAGTGTGCTTTGTCCTACTGAGGGTTTAGCCCACTTCGGGGTGCAGAAATGTGTTCACTGATGGGTGTGTGACTGACCATCTCAGGGCAGAGGGCCTGGGCTAGGAGGAGTATACATCCTGACGTAGAGATCTCGGAGCACTGTCCAGGGCTGGTACCATGTACACTTATTTCAGTTGAGGGGCAGTTTTTTGACCACCCTGTGTCCTCAACACTAGCAATGATTGTGCTCTTCCAGTCCACCACAAGGTCCTCTCTCTTCCACGGAAGCCACAAGTGCTGCTTTCCACGACTCTGGTTTGCCCAACCTCATCACCCTAGAGCATCTTAGAATATAACTGACCACCCGATACACCCGCAGATGCTGCCCTCAGCTGGCCAGTTTGTCAGGACCCTACATCCTGCCTGGCAGTGCGGCTCCTTACATACCACAGGTGTCTTCTTCCTGTCCCTGTGCAGCCACACTACATCCCAGATGATTTGAAACTACTGGGTTCCTGCTCTGTGGAACGTGCCACCAGGTAAGGGTCTCAGGTTGGAGCTGGTTAGACCTGGCTGGCGTCTGTCACTCTAACCAAGTTTGCAATTTGAATGAATTTCCAAGTGTCCAGCTCCCTGAGACCGCTGTCAGGTCCACTAATGATTGTGAAGACTCACAAGACTCACCACAGTATCAGCTCCTAACCATGACTGCAAATAAAAGTTCCAAAACCAGAGGTACAGAAGAAGAAGCTGAGGGAGACCTGGGGAAAGCTTCAGAGCCACCCCCAGTGGAGCCACACAAGCTGAACTCGGGTCCTCCAGTGACACGTGACCTGTGTCCATCGTGGGAGCTCATTAGAGACCAACTGTCCAGGGGTTTGTTGATGGCTGGTCAGGCAGCCACCTTCCACCTGGCACACACAGAATTCCAGACCCTCAAATGCAAAGCACGGAACCTCATAAACCAGGCTGTTTGTATCGGTCATTTTGACATTGATAGTCATTCTTTGCAGGGAATGGTGGGACACTTCTGAGACTCGTGTAAAGGGAGAGCATCTAGGGCTGCTATCTTAACTCTTTTCTTCATATTCAAGGATTCTGGGCTCTCCAGAGGAAAGAAAAATGAGCAAGTTTAATGATTATGTGACATAAAACTGAAGGGAATGAACCCGGAACTTCAGGAATCCTAAATCTCCAACGCGGTACAGCGTAGCTTCTAGGATTTGACTCCATAGAAGATGCAGTGAAGAGCTAGGAAGAGAGAAAGCTACCCTCTAGGCATATAGATATTGCCACATCTGCAACTTAAGTATCTCCTGAATGCTTCTATATGAACCAGTGAATTCTCTTTCCTTGGCTGATTCATTTTTTTCCCACTGACAAAATAGAGATCTTATTTATTTATTTCATACCAGCAAGGTCTATGCATTATCATCATTATTGTTGGCTTGCATATTGAACCCAAGGTCTAACTTACGCTCTGCCACTGAGCTGTATCCCCAAAATTCGAGGGCTATGCAGTTTTTTCTTGTAAGACAGTGTGACTCTGAGAGAACAGAAGTGCACATGGAAGAAAAGGGTTTGAAGGAAGAAATAGAAAGAAGAGACAGAGGAGTAGGAAAATGGTAGAGGTGAGAGCAGGGTGGAATTTGAGAAACTGTAAGAGTCTCAGTGGGGAGCTTGATAATGTCCGTGAAATCCTGCTATCCCCAAAGGATGCGGTCTGCGCAGTAACACGCACTCCTCCAAGTGCCTGCGCAGCTCTGAAATGAGAGCATCCTCTTAAAGCACCATCCTAGGAATGAAGAATTTTTCATTGGGTAGCAAATGGTACAAAGCAGTAGGTTTTGTCAAAGATGTTCTAAGTTGATACCCTAGGGAAATTATTTCTAAAAAACAGTAATGAAGTAGATTTCATGCTTGAGGAGAACCCTCAGAGTAGGTCTAATTAGATATTTATAACCTGTGCATGTGTGACCCATGCATTAGACATTGCCTGTGTATTTTCCCCTCTTGCTTTGCCAAGAAGAAGAATGAGGAGAAGGAGAAGGAGAAGAGGAAGGGAAAGGAGGAGGTGGAAGAGAAAGAAGAAGGGAAAGGAGGACAGGGAAGGGGAAGGTAGAGGGGAGGGGAAGGAGGAAGAAGGAGAGGAGAACTGGGGGGAGGGGCAGGGGTGGAGAAGCCCTAGGCACCTGTGTTTTTGAGAAGCTTCTTTCCGAACAATTAAAACAGCTGACTCACCCCTGGCTTTTGAATGAGCCAATGTTCAGAAATGCACACGTGGGGAGGAGAAGACCAAAGCCCACGTGGTGTCTCCCAAGCCTGACAGTCATTTGGACATTTTTTAAAGGACGAACACTCTGATGCTCTGAGAATGTGCCTCACACGGCCACTGTGACAAATCCTGAGTTACCGGTCACTCAGGAAGGTCTGGCTACGGCAGGTGTCACCATATGAAAGACAGCGAAGTGACAGGCTCCAGGGCGGGCTCACGGCGGGGAGCAGGAAACACATTTAGGGTACAGTGTGGGCCCCTCCAGCCACTCTGCTGGAGAGAAAGATGGTCCCAAGAGGAGCATATGCCAACTTTTCGAGTAGTAAAAATCCAGATTTTATAGCTTTCTTGATTTGTAAAATTTTGTAATAACTCCAAACCTTTGTTACATTGTATTGACTAAACAGAATTCCTTGGAAGTCTACACTATGGCCAAGACTGAAAAATTCACTTCAGGACATCTGTGACAGGGGTAAGGATTGGCATGCAGCACCAATTCAGAAACTGAAGTCGTGACTGCTGCTCAGTGGTGGAGGCTGTTATGTCCCCACTGAAATCATTAAGGTTTCTTCCTTGCCACCTCGTGGGGAAGCAGGTGTCCCAGTTCCAGGCTGACCTGCGGGTCCCATCCTCCTCCATCCGGTGGTTCTCTTGTCCTAAGAGCCTTGTCCTCCTCTGCAATAGTCCCTGATGGAGAAAAAGGGAGTAGAGGGTACACCCCACGTTATCACTGCATGGTGACGGGATTTGATGCCAGGTTATTATACAGATTCCTATTCCATTAGTTATTAGTACATTTAAACTCTCAGAGAATAATTTTACTTGAGGCTCTGTCTGAGTTTTTATTTGTCAATTAATACACACTCTTCCTGGGAACTTAGAGTTCATTTTAAATTGCTTCAACTCCATATTTTTTTCATTTGTACCTAGTTTTTCCAACGCGGAGTTCATTTGTTTTTTATAATCAGGACACACTAGCAGGACTGTGTTTGAATCCTCACAAACATCACCTGAATTAGACTGGAGAGTTGTACGCCTGCAGACCTGTGACAGTGGGGCTAGAAAATACAGCTTCTTCTCTGTTTCTGTTTGGGAAGCTCCATTCCTGAAGGAAAGGGCCCATCGAAAGGAAGCAGGTGTGAGGTAGGGATTGTTTTATGTCCTCAGTGCTCCTCTCTTTGTCTTCTTGGACACACAGCTGGGTTACACCTCCCCAGCCTCCATGTTGCCAGGGAAGCACCGGACTTAGTCCTGGCTCATGGCATGTGGGCAACATTCCCATGATCCTTTCTGCTGTGGCTCCAAACACCCTCAGGTTGTCCTCCTAAAACCCTCTTTCTTATTCTTTGACCCAAGGCAAGGACACTGGCCAAAGCCTTTGAGGTCTTAGGGGCACTGAAGTCACAGCGTGGGACAAGCCCAAGTCCCTAGGTGACCGTGTGGAACAGAACAAGTGGTGGCCTCTCGGCACACTGACTGATGTGTTATTGCTCTCAGATCTGCTTTAATTAATATGGGTCACAATGATTAAAACAATAGAGTGCAATTTAAACTGTAAGCCCCTCAAAGGATTTGAAAAAATTTTTGACACCACTGGCAGGCTAATCTCAAGCTTAACTGTCAAGCCTTCATGAAGCCTGGGGTAGGGGTCTATTACTTGCCAGGATTCCCTGTAACATTTGTGATAATGTTAATATGGAAGCAACGACAATTACCAGGACACAGGTTACAGCATCTTCTCCACCAAAGGTTTATCATTGTCGGTAGTCAAAGTGCCTGTAAAAGCTTTGTAACACTTCCATCGAGGAAACGCAGTAAACTTCTTTTTCTACACCCACTAATGGATGCTGTATTTTTTGCATACTTATAACCCTTTTAACTGAAGAAATATTTCTTTTCTTATTTATGAGTCATTTACTTCACCATGTTAAACTCCGAAGATACAAAGCAAATGCCTAAAATGTCATTCACTCTAACATTACTTAGGCAAACATGTGTGAGCTATAAATGATCTGTCCAATAAGTGTGGTTGGCACGAATTCCAAAACACTTCTCTCCTTCGTTCCAGAAAGTGTTCTCGGAATATTGTGATAACTGACCTTTCTCCACCATCGGCATTTCTTTCACTTGTCCTATTGTTCTCTAGGTACTAATAACTCACCGCTTTCTATGCAGCAGGAAATATCACAGAGGTTGCACAAAACTACTAAATGTCACCCCTGCCCCTGACAACTTATTCTCCAGTGGAAATTTCCACAATAGAAAAAAAGACCTGATTGGTCCTGAACTTGGATTTCCTGATTCTTTCATATTTACCGTGAGACAAATTCAAGATAGTCTTTTGGAAATATTTTATTTGATGTCATAACTAATATGTTCCCCTGTGAAGAACCGCCTCGCTCCATCGTTCCTCATGTGTTCATTCTGATGCTGGCTTTAAGTTAGGCAGGTGAGATCCAAGATAAGACAGTTCAAGTGATGCCCTTTCTGTAACTGAACAGTTACAAACAAACCAAACAGTTGGGAGCAGCCATCCACAGTAACAGATACAGAGCATAAGTGGGCACTTGAGCAGGGTAAACTCTAGTAGATCTGAGTCTCTGCTCTCCCATTCCACATTGCCGGGAGGTTCACATTCTGAATCGTCTTTATTCACTTACAATAAAAGCCAAGGGACTCTCAGCAGGCTATGATAACCGCATTAGACTTCTGTAGATGGAGAATTGCAAAATCACAATCACCTTAGAATCTGTTCCTTTGGACAGCTGTCATGGTGGGGAGGCAGCAGATGTATGGGTAGCGTTCCTTCAGTGACTCCGTTGTGTGATCTCGTGGTCATGTCTCTGAATGTAAATGTCCACTTGCATGGAGCATTATCTCTACACTGTGAAATTTTCCAGGAAGTACAGACCTCATGCTTGAACCACACAACAGCACCTCACAATATCATTGAGAGGAGGAGCGCCTCACAGCAGAAGGTCCAGGAGCTGTGGCTTTGCACAGGTGGAATCGACCCCTAGCTTCATGGTTGGAGCTGAGTCTCCAAGACTGACCAAGGCAGATAACCCAGGACTCTCAGTGCTCAGCTTTCCTCTGACCATAGAGATTGGTTAAAGGCAGCAAAGAACCTGCACTGGGTCAGGCAGAGAAGCCAAAGCCTTTCCTATGCTGCAGGAGAGACTTCCAGG
The DNA here is from genome assembly GCF_000276665.1 of Chinchilla lanigera. Classification (NCBI taxonomy): domain Eukaryota; kingdom Metazoa; phylum Chordata; class Mammalia; order Rodentia; family Chinchillidae; genus Chinchilla; species Chinchilla lanigera. The sequence continues at coordinate 3,395,182 of NW_004955482.1, read as the reverse complement.
ACAGTGTGGTCCGAGGAGTCCAGGAGTTGCAGCAGCAGAGGATCAAGGTGACATGTGACAATGACAAGAGAGCCATGAGACATTGAACCTGCCTTGGCTGAAACACTAGCTCTGCAAACCTCATCTCTCTCATTTGTAAAACAGGATAATCAGGCCACTTGGGACAGATGACTAATGCAAGAAAACGCCCACGAAGCCTCAATGGCTTCACACCGGAAAGACTTACTCCCCCCTGGCAGTCCAAGCTCAGCTGGTGAGTGGACTTCTCTCCATGGGGACCAGGCTCCTCCCACTCCCCGGCTCCTCTGCCTCACAGGGTGATTCAGTCCTCCTCTGGAGCTTCTGCAGCCAGCAGATAGGCTGGTGAGGGACAGAGGAAGAGGCTGGGTGAATCAGCATCCGTGGTAACAACATCACTTCTACCTCTTTCCCACTGGCGAGCAACTTCTTTAACACTGAGGGATGGTGTCTAGGTATGGACCCAAGATGAAAAAAACAATGGTTTTCTAACCTTGAGGCCAATTTGTGCTACAAGAACATCACTGACCTTTTGGGATGCTTGAGGAGACGGGAGGAGGCAGTGCAGGTCAGTGTGTCCTCCCCACAGCACCTGGGACAGCAGTGGCCAGCACTGCAGCACATTCGACAGCACCCCCAAAGCTTCCCATTAGGTGCCAGTAGCCTCCTAGTTGCACCAGCCAAAGTTGGCTCCAGATGCAGTATTGCCAAGTACCCTCAGAGGGCTCAGTCAACTTGAGAATCACAGATGCAGGCGACGTACTTCCTCTTGCGTCCAGCACGGAGCCTGATAAACACACTCTCAGCCTTAGGAGTTAGAACTAGCTGTGGTGGCTTTGTAGGGCTATTGGCAACTGCGATAATACTCACCAAGGTTAAATAACACTGCAAGTGGTGATCAAAGCGTATGGGGAATGTATAGATTTTAAAAATATAGTAAAAGACACATGACCATTCATTTCCCTTTAAAAACTCCCCTCACTTTGGACATATTTATCCCATCCTTCTTGCCCGTTTCTGAAGCAGCTCTGGGAGCTCTCTTTTATGACTGTCCTTATGAGATACAATAAAAATGTGGTGCATGCAGCTGCTAGGTGCTATTCAAGAGAAAGCCAGCCTCAAAGAAAACATTACTGTGTATCCTCATCTACCTTATTTACTGTGTCTGGGAACTTGACATTTCTAGCTCACCCCCAAATGAAGGTGATGATGAAAGGTAGACATTTTGCATTCATTTACAACATCCAGGCGGCCGAGACAGCACGAATGTAGACACTCAGGAAAGAGGATTTCAGAACTGCTTCAGAGAGTGGCAGGACGATGGGATGAGCATCCTCAAAGTGAGGGGGCCTGTTCTGACGGGGATTCACAGCAATGTGTCTTTTGCTGCAACACTTTTTTAAATAATGTAAACATGTGCTGTATATTTCAGTCACACCTCATATCTTGTTAGTGCTGTTGCTGACGTGATTATTACTGCTTTCATACCAGCTCAGAAACTTCATAGGTAAGATGCTTCCTTATTGGGTAGGAAAACTAGTCTACCATTTCCCCTAGAGATTGCTTAACACAGATGATGAAATATGCTGTTGCAAGGTAGACGTCAGGGAGATAGCCCAAGGACTTATTGTCTCCAAACCTCTAACTCGTTACTGTAGGATTAACGTACAGATGGATAATGGATCACAGAGATAGGTAGGAGATGCAAAAGGAGACGAACACACATTTCAATTTCCTAGAGCAACTGACAGCCCCACTCCACTGAGATGGTCGATAATGCACATTTCAAGTGTGAGTGCTCATTTCAAAATGGTTCCCCTCTCCCCACCACTAGCCAGTATTCAGGTAGAAGCAGTTGGATTGTTTATGTGAGACTAACACCCTGAAGTCAAGGACTGATATTCTAACAGCAGAGACAGGAAAATTCCAGCAGTTCCTTACAGTCTTGACGGCTCCCAGCTAAGCACTGAAGAGCAATCAATCAGACCATCAAAGGTGCCAAAGCTGTCTGAAAAAAACTGTGCGTGCCCTAGGAAATAATCTTCCTCAGAGAACACTCACCAGGCAAAGACTGTTCAAACAAGATTCCTTTTCCTGTAAAAGCGTTTGTTGGTTCCTTCTGAGCCTCCCCCAAAGTGAAGATCTTGATTAGGAATATCCTAATGAATGAACTGCTTTGCTGCACACCTGACAGACGTCTTCATCCTTTGGAGGAAGCTACAGAGTGAGGTGCCACGGGAGTCCAAAGGGGATGAATAGGAAATTTTCTGCAGTTCTCAAAGGAGAAAAAATCCTGAATTTGGTGGATTTTTCTCAAAAGAAGGCTTTTATTTTTTTGAAAGTTTCAGCTCATCAACTTTGGCCTCAAAGCTCCAATACAGAAAATGGTGTTTTTAGGTTAAGATGTCTTAAATATCTTGCTTCATAATAACAATGACTCTCTTGGCCCATTAAATCTAGTTGAATTGCTCATACATTAGGTACCTTTTGATAATACTGAGTCTGTTAAGCTTTTTCCAAATCCCCTATGCAATCTTAGCCTAAAATCCCACTCATATCTATTATTTGCTGCCAGACTAGAAAGATGGTGAGCTTGGCTTTATAGAGTTTAATACTGTGAGGGGTTGCATCATGGAGTTATGGTAGGGTGCTTTTGTTCAAATACAAATGCTGTTTTGTCCCTTTCACTGAATCTCAGGATGCACAGTGATAAGAGTTTGCCCGTCTGCTTGTCAGTCTGAGGATTGTTATTATTTTTTCTTTTTTGCTCACTTCGTTGCCAAAGGACAATTGACTTAGGGTGGGAAATACCAGAGGTGAGGAGTAAGATGAGAGGTTCTTCTCTGGAAGCACAAGAGGTTGCTGTGGAAACCAGAAGCCCCACTTGTCTTCAGACTCCATCTTGGCAGGATTCTAGAACTTTCAGAGCTTGAAGAGCGGGTCCCATGCTGATGGCTCCTTAACCATCTCTCCTGGACATGGGTACTAAGGAGTGAGCCCAGTTTTGTCCTCCCACAAGACCCTGAGTCTGTTCTAAGAACTGGACAAGGGTGTAATTCACCTAGTAAAGAAGTGATTCTGCAAAATATTTCAACTTCACGTACCACCCAAGCGCCTGAGAAACACTTCCTGTCATCTCTTGTCCTGTATCTTCTTATTTCTGTGTCTTTATCCTTCCTGTAGGGACCCTAGGACCCTTTGATGCATTCTCATTCTCTCTCTCTCAAAACAAGGATTCATTTTAAAATTTATTGTTTATTAGTCAATTTTTGTGATTGATATTTATTTTTTATACCTATGTAGGAAGTATCATGTTATGTCTATATTAGACATTGGTCAATGTGGGTATTAGTGTACCTATCACCTTAAATTTGCATCACTTCTTATGATGAATACGTCCTTAATCCTGTCTTCTATTTTGAGATGTATGTTTTAGTTACTTTTCTTGTTGCTGAGACAGAACACCCGACACCCAAAGTTAAAGAAGAATAGGTTTACTCAGCTCAGGGTTTGTGGAGGTTTCAGGCCGTAAACAGTTGGCTCCAAGGCAGTGTGGTTTATTGCGGTGGGTCAGCAGTTCCTGGTGGTGGAAGACAGCCAAAGCAACAAGAGAAGAGCCAAGACTCTTTCTGTCCCTTCTATTGTATCCATCCAACCCGCCCTAGGGTGGTGTAGCACTCACACCCAAAATCCCAGCATTGGACCAAGGATCAATCACAAACTCTCGATTCAGCCACCTCTTAAAATCCTGCCCTTGACTGTAGGAGGCTTTGGGGGAACATCTAACACAAACCATAACACTATACAATGAATTCTTCACTGCATTCACACCGCTGTGCATAGAACACCAGGACTTCTGATTCCTCACTACCTGTCACGATGCACAGTTGAGCAAACTCCTGTTTTATTGCCCTACCCTCCTCAGGCTTTGATAACAACTATCCTCCTTCCCAGTTTTACAAAAGCAACATTTTTAGGTTCTATTTGGGGGTAAAATCACAATGTTTGTCTTTCTTTGCCTGGCTTATTTCATTTTGTGAAATAACTTTATCTTTCAGATTTGCACATATTGTCATAAAGGACAAGAGTTCCTGCTTTTTGTGCTAAATAGCATTCCCTTGTGGGTATATGTATCATGTTGTCTTTATCTGCTCATCCAGGGATAGACATTAAGAGTCACTGCCATCACCATCAGTATATCAGTGTCATTCTTCACACAGCTAGAAAAAACAAACCTGAAATTCAACCCACAAAAGGCTTTGAGTAGCCATAGCATCTCGAGCAAAAAGCAGAGTTGGATGCATCCAACCACCCCTCTTCAAAGTATATTGTAACCAAAGCAGTGTGGGACTGAAATAAAAGCAGACATGTGGAGCAATGGAATGGAAGAGAGTACAGAACTAACTCACATGTTTACAGCCAGTTAATGTCTGACAAAGGAACCGAGAGCACAGACTGGGGAAAGAGCAGTCCGCTTAGTAAGGGTGTTTGGAAAGCTGGGTGTCCTTGTCCAGAAGAAAAACTCTAGACCCCTATTTCTCACAGGTTAGGAATATTAATTTAAACTGGGTGTGGTGGTGCACGCCTGTAATCCCAGCACTTGGGAGTATGAGGCAGGAGGATCACTGTGAGATCAAGGGCAGCCTGGGCTACACAGGGAGTTTAAGACTAGCCTGAATTACAGAGGGAGATTGTCTGTAAAGCCGGAAATGTTAACTTAAAATGTATTAACGACACGTAAGAAACTGAAACTGCTAGGAGAAAACCTGGGTCGGTGGGCATGTTAGCACATGGCTGTGCTCCCAACACCCTGGGAGCGTGAGGCAGTAGGATCTCAAGCAGAAACCAGCCTGGGGAAAATAGAAATAGCCTGTGAAAATTTTAAAAAGTGTTTTATGGTTTAGCTCAGTGAAAAGGCTTTGGATTCAACCTCCAGTACCACTAACAAGAAAGAGAGAGAGAAAGAAAGAAAGAAAGAATATAAGAAAAAAGGAAGAAAAGTAAGGAAAGTAAGGAAAGAAGGAAGGGGAAAAGAAAAAAGTGTAGGAGAAACACACAGGACATTGGTCTGTGCAAAACTGTTTTCGATCAGAACCCAAGAGCACCATCAACAAAAATGAGTTTTGGCAAGTGGGATTGCACAGACAACAAACACAGAGAAGAGATAACGACAGAACAGGAGGAAATAGTTGAGAACCACACACGTGAGAAGGGCTTCATATCCAGGCAGGTAAGGAACTCAAATTCAATAGGATAGCGACCCCCAAAATATGCCTTAAAAACAGGCTAAAGATTTGGATCCACGTTACTCAGAAAAAGACACACAGGAAACACTGCTCACTGCTCACCATAATTATCAGAGAGATGAAAATGGCCCCAGTCAGAATGTGTCATTCCAAAGACAAAGCTAGAAGCTGGACGGGACAGGGATGCAGAGGAAGAGAACCCTCCGAGCTTTCGCCGGGAAGTTCAATTAGGGCCGCTTTTCTGCAGCCCCTGGACTGCTGGTGCGGCTGTGACCTGAGCTCTGTCCAGAGTCTCCTCCTGCCTGAAATCTTCCTATAATCCCCGCAGCCACTCAATCCTGACCACACAAATACCTGACCACCGTAGACGCCAACTACTGGCCCAAGTTCTCTCTAAAAAGAAAAGAAAAGAAAGCAAACAATCAAGCAAACAAAATCAAAAGCACCAAAACTGGGTGAGTAAAATTTTTCTCTTTTTAAATTTTTTTCTTTTAAAGAGAAAAAAGATAAACAAACAATGAAACAGGTTAGTAGGGTGACTACAATAGTTGATACACTAGTTCCTACAATAGTTGATACATTTTGACAAACAGGTTAGTAGGACAGTTACAATAGTTAATACATTGCATATTATTGTCTTCCTATTAGTTAATCAGTCTCTAATATCCTCGATTTAGTAAAACAGCCTTAAACTTGCAAACCCCGAAATGATATCTTAATCTACTGTTGCTTCCCACCTCAAAGTGGTCTGTTTAACAAAAGACATTATCACCCTTCCCGCAAGGGAGTGATTTACTATTAAAACATGCAAACTTATTTTTAAAATCCTTACTGTCCTTCATAGGCCATGCTTATGCATAACAAGATGGAATTTATGTTACCTAACTGGGTTTGTTAGTGGTAATTTGGAAGTTAATTATAGCAAGATTGCATTTGTAACCAGTAGCGACCATAATTAGATGTCAACTTTAATTGTGGCTTGAAACCAAAAGGGCATAGCCTGGGAAACACCCCGTCCTAGATGAGGGCCTGAAGGTCAGCCAGCCACCTGCTCCTATTGGCTCCATTCTTCCTACAAGACCAGGAAATCATACTTTATATTGCTATCGTCTACACAGAATCAGTGGGAATAAGACAGCTCCCAAGGCAAGCTCTTCCCTGAACAGACCATCACATTCAAAGCTATTTCAAGGGAATCACCTTCTGCTTGCCATGAAGACAAATTAGATCTACAGAATCAAAGAATGCAGAACAGGTGGGAAGCAGAGAAAACTCCCCCAGCACTTTAAGGCTTTGTGGTTCCCTTTCCTGAAACCCCATTTCTGCTTCTATTTCCATGTCTATTTCTCTTCTGTGGGTCATTTTGCTTCTTATCATACATTCTTCTGCTGAACTTTCTACCATCTGCCCTACCTAGTCATTTACACATGACTTCATCTTCCTCCCTGGAAAGGAATATGAGCGCTCAGAGAGCTGGAGCCACAACTCTGCTGCTGGTTGTGTGGCTTCTCCCTCTGCGGCAATGGTGGTCACAGTCCAGGTGTGCAGGAAGCCTTGGGCCCAGATCCATAGGTAGCCAGGAGGACACCCAACTCTTAGCCTGGGAGGTCTATCCTACCTCCTTCTTCTGCTGTTGGAAAAGCCTCTGATACTGGATGGATTTCTCCCTGTGCATCCTGGTACTTTTCTCACAGGATTAGCTCCAGAGACCTCTGGTCTACACTTAAAAATCTGCAGCTTCCCCTAAGAGAAAGAGTTCTGTGTTTTCAAGGGTGTGGTCTGAGAAAGTGGTTTCTAGGCAACCATAAGCAAAAGGGCCCCATTAACTCATAATGATGATAAAGGTGTCAGTTTGACCTTATAGGCAAGACAACAAAATTAGCCACAGCTATCCAAAAAGGCTTCTGGGGGTTGGGTTGATGAAAACAGATCCCTTGGTTCAAGTCCCAGTGCTACTATCTCTTACTGACAACGTGATCACGGACACCTGGATCACAGTTCTGTGCCTTTAGGAATAGGAGTAGCTTATAATTTGGGGCAGCGGGTGATGTGAGGATTAAATTTACCCCAGAAATATCTATCTAGAAATTGATGTCTTCCAACCACTGTCCTACTTAGAGATACAATAGTGAAAAAGATGGGAAGACCCCACTCTCAGAGCACATGGGCATCAGAGGATGTTTCCTGTATTTGACTGAGTTGGAGAACTGTCATTACTCCTGACCTTTCCACTTCTGTGATTTCTAAAGTACACTTGACTTAGCAGCATGAGAAGGTGTTTCCAAGGAAGGTCTTGCCTGCTTTGTTCAGGAAGTTTTGATTTTGTAAATTTCCTTTGGTTAAAGTTACAGAGAAATGGCTTTATTGAAATGCATTGCACGTAGCATAAGATTTAGCCATCAAGAGTAGAATTCAGTGAGTTTTGGTGGCTTCACTGAGTGATGCAACCACTGCTCTTGATCAGTAGTAGAACATGCTACCAAACCCCATGTGCCCCAAATCCAGGATCCCGATCCCAGGTCCAGTCAAACCCTGACGTTCTGTCTTTACAAATTTGCCTTTCCTGAACGTTTCGTGTGACTCAGATCTTACAGTGGGAGCTGTTTTGTGACCGGCTGCTTCCACACAACATAATGTCTTGAGGTCCACTGGTGCTGTAGCATGTATCCATAGCTCATCCCTTTCATGTCGGTGTATATTCTACTGTATACATAAACCACATTTTGTGAATTATAGCCTGGGCTACCATGCTCAGCTGCTTCCACTCTTTCACACAATTAATTTTTCTGAGTGTTCCCAGGTGATTCTTCTAAAATAAGTGCCGATTATTGTGCTGTTTTCTTTTTTCTCAAGGACCATGAAATACTCCTGGAGAATGCTAGTAGTTCAACATGGTCTTTTTGTTAGTTTTATTTTCCATTGCTGGGAATAATTCCTGACATAAACTGCTTAAAGGAGGAGGGGTTTATTTTGGTTCACAGTTTCAGAGGTCTCAGCCATGGCCCTCCAGCTCCAAGGTGAAAACATTGTGGTGTAAGTGGAGGAAAAAGCTGCTCCACTCATGGAGCACAGGACACAGAGGAGGTTGGACAATGCCGGACAGAGAGGAAGGGGCTGGAGATAGCACACAGCCCTCAGAGACACTCCGTGAGCCACTTCCCCCGGCTGGGCCCTCTCCTGACAGTCCATTCCCCTACAAAATGGCCAGTGCATGAATCCAGTGACGAGGTCGGTGCCCTGTTGAAGCAATCTCCTCTGTGAGCCCCACCTCTGAACTCCGCTGCTCTGGGGAGCAAAGCCTCCCTAAAGAGTCCTCGAGGAATGCTGCATATTTAAGACATAACACCCCCAAGCCCACCAGCGCGATTCTGCTCTGCCTTCCCAGTTTCCCAGCTCCGAGTCTGACTCCGCTGCACCTCCCTGAGGCCACGTGGAATGGCCAAGGGTCCCAGGGTACCCGACTGCATGTGCTTTCCTCTGCGCTCTTCTTGGTAGGGAAGCTCTGAAGGCAGGGGGACAGGGTGGAACCTGAGCTGCACCTCATGCAGCTGGGTGTCTTCTGGCGACTTCAGTCTTTCAACCTCAATGTCTTATCTAATACAGTGGATCCCTGGATCCATTTGGGATATGATGATACCCAAATGTAGAGTTAGGGCAGAGAAAATAAGAGGTTATATGCAAAATACCCTGGTAAAAATCCCCCGCCTGAGCTGAGAATGGTCTTCTCAGCAGAGGGAAGGGTGGAGCAAGGAATGAGGCGGAGCCCTCCCAGTTGGAGGTCTCACAGGTTTCTTCCAGGAAGTGGAAATATGAAGTTGTCCAGGGCAGCAGCAAGGGGCAACAGGTCTCTGCGCAAGCAATCCATGCCCTCCCAGCCTTTCTATCGTGGAAGGAAAAAAAGTCGCTGAGGTGTACTGAGCCATCAGATTACTTTCCTAATCTGTCCCCCTCTGCTTACAGGGATGGCTTGGGTCCCTACCCTCTGGTCAGCATCCCTATGCAGAGGGGGCTGTTCGCAGGAGCAGCAGGCGTCCTGGCTCTAGTGTCACTCCCCCAGTCTCTGCTTCCTGTGACCTCCTCTGCCGTGTGCCCAGAACACAGTTTCACAACAAACACCACCAACACAGTTTGCAAGCTCGTATGTCAGAGCACGTTGTTGTGTATTGACTCTGTGGCCATTCAACAACTCATTCAAGTATCACTCTTTGTTCGTCTAGTTTTAATCTTGGCTGTGTTTCTGTCTCTCTGTCTCTGTCTCTGTCTGTTTCTCTCTCTCTCCCCACATGTGTCTCTCTCTCCTGGCATGTCCTTCTCTCTCACTCTCTCTCTGTTCTGTAACCAATATTATGTCACTGATACGAGGTCCTCATCTGTTACATAGTGCTGTCTTCCCAGACAACACCGGCTGAGCCCTGAAAGCCAAGAATTTCCATGTCACCGAAGGACACGACACACGCATATTTGCATTTGTTTGTATCATCTCATAAGTATTTCATTAAATGCAATAAAGTTGGAGGTCTTCCACGGAGGACTGCAGTGGATCCCTGGATAGACCAACTAACATGTGGACCCATAATGCTCAGCACCTGGTCCTGCCCCAGCCCCGCCGCATCAGCACCTGCATCCTTAACAAGACTCGAGGTAATTCAGATCAGATTACAGTTCAAGAAGCATTGAGCCATCTCAGCATCTTGAAAATCGGACCTGGGATGAAACTTGCTCCATTTCCTGATTCTGTGAACAAAGGCACTGGTGTCTCAATGTGCAAAGCAGGGAGAAGGGGCGAGTGACAGGGCACACAGTGAAGCCGGGCGGGACGCTCACGTGGGGTCTGCTGCGAGCTGAGCCAGAGGTTGGCCTCTGCGGTTTGTTGGTGTGGACACTGAGTGTGACCCTCAGCTCCTCACTCCTTCTCTGGGAAATGGGGGAATCACGGGACCTAATTCAATGTGTGCCGCAAAGGCTCCGGGATGGGGTGCAAAAAATTTTAAACATATTCATCTTGGACCATAAGTTAAAAAAAGACTATAAATGATGGTTTATTAGTTGGGAAGAGGAGTTTCATTTTAAGATTAAAAAAAGAGAGAGAGAAAGAGAGACTACGATTGCTGTTATGGGTCCAGAAAAGAAAGCAAACATGAGGTACTTGACTTCACTCTGAGCCGAAGCATCCCCAAGTCACCATGGCAGTCATGAAGAGGGCTGTGCAGAGGAGTCTGTCCCATAGCTTGACTTCCAAACTACAGCCTGGGGGAGGCCGGATGCATGCGCTTTTAGAGAGCACACCGAATAACGTAATGTCAACACCAGTGCCACAGACCAGCTGCAGCCTTGAACACATAGGGCAGCCATTTCTCTGGGTGTGCAGAACAAGATGCCGCCCTCAGCTGAGGTCAGGGGCGCCGGCGGGGGAACCAGCCCCTCCATGGCTGACGCTGTGCTCAGCAGCAGGAGCAGAGGGGGTGGGGATGTGAGCAGGCGGGCTTCGGGGAGCATGTGGGGGACTCTCTATACCACTCCCCGATGGGATGGAGGGAAATTGGCAACCAAGTCCTGAGTGAGCGCAACCTTTGCTAAATGCATCGACGAAAAATCCGTTCCCTGAGCAGTCCTCGCACCTGCTCCACATGCCTTCGAATTTCTGCTCTTATGGTTGATTTTCACAATAAAAATATGGTTTGTCTAACTTAAAAAAAACCCTCACTGGTGTTCTCTGAAGTTATTAAGTCAACAGCTGGACATTTTCTTGAAAAATTCTGAGACATTCTTTCCTCAAATATTTCTGCTTTTATCCTCCCTTCCTTCTGGTTGTGCAAATGGACAAATATTAAACTACATTTTTCTCCCTGGACATGGAAGTTATACTCTGTCTTTACTTTCTTTTTTCTTTTTGGGTTAAGTTGTATTCAAATCAGACAAATCATTCAATTTAGTCATTTACTCCAATAATTATTATAATAATTGAATTGTTGGATTTCTAGTTACATAAATCATTTTCAAACTGCTAGAAATTACAATTACAACTGAAGTTACAAGAGAATGAAGCAAATTTAACATCACATTTGGAGTGAAGCTTTAAAAGCAAAAGACTTGGCCAGTGGCACAGCTCCTGCCTTGCAAGCGCAAGTTCTTGAGTTCGATTTCTGGTAAAAAAAAAAAAGTAAAAGACTTATTTCTAGTCTCCTCATTCTTGTTAGCTGATCAACAGGATTTCTAATGCTCCTCTACAATAATTTATAGTTATTATTGATAAATGATAGCGCAGCCTAGTGATATGTACAGTTACATCAATCTTTATGCCTTTCTAGGTCTTTCTGGAGAGGAATAGCTCCAAAATCATGTGATTTTCCTGCACTATTTCCTTTAAATGATGCATGAATTGCCAGTTTTGTTGACAGAACTACAAAACAGAGAAATTCCTGAATTGCCTGAAATTGTCGCATCATTAGGTAACAAAGACCAAATCAGGGCCTAGGTAATGCTGCCACCTCACATTTCTCACACTTCTGAATTTGCAGAATTTTGCTTCTATCCAGTAAGCAGCACTCTTAGACTTCAGGGTGTTTTTCTCACTGTCTGGGCCCTTCTGTCTTCTCTTTCTTGCCATGACTGCCCGTGTTCCATAGCCCTGCAAACCCTTGATTCTTGATTCTGTCTGGCAAGGTGATCCCTGACCTGCATGACTTAAGAACCCCCCAGAGCAGGCCTGCAGCGTTCCCTTATTACTGCCCTTCGGGAAGGACGTCCTGATCACATGCTGAAGCTTGTCCCACGTTCTTTACTCCAAGGCTTGATGCTTTACACAGTGACAACACTCAACACTTTTTCCATCTCCCTCACAGAACAGCCTGACCCTGGAACACGGCTGCTCTAAGTGGAAGTTTATCACACGGGTTTTCAGAAACTTCCTAGTTTCACTGAGAATAAAACGGACGGATTCCATTTCCACGAACCTCTTTCCCCTGCAGGCAGAAGAATTAGAAGAATTTAATGCCTGCAGGTAGTGCTGTTACTTTCCACCTTGAGCCCATGAGCTGACAATGAACTTATGAAGCAAAGTGCTAGCAGAGCTATGCCTTGCGGTATTGGGGAAAAAGGGAAACAAACCAAAAGTTTGTTTAAAACACTGCAGTTGTGTTTGTCTTCTTTGCATCCAACACAGCTTTAATTGTTAAAAAGCAAAGTGTGAGGGCTGCTGGTACAATGAATTAGGGGGAGGAAGACAGAGAATTTGAATCAGAGTTACAAGCCCAGCCCTAACACTCACAAGCCATGCGATCGCAGGCATATGACTAAGTGTCTCAGGATCTCAGCTTTCCCATTTATAAAATGATGCTGACGCTGATTCCTGTGTGGTACAGCCTGGTTCCAGTATGCCAAAGTCTCACAGACACACACACACACACACACACGCTGATCCCTCTGCCCGTAATGCTGTTCCCCCTCACATTGGTGCTCCCTGCTCCTTGATTCTCGGATCACCCGTATAATTTCTTATCTGTCCACTCAGACTCAGTCGGATATCTAGTCTTAGCCTTTTCCACCACTTTCCCCTTTCTCTCTGTACGCCCTGAATGCTGTGTATTGTTAGGGTTATGCTTTGAGTTTCTGTTGAGAATCTGAGATCCTGACATCTCCATTAGGCCAAGAACTGTGGGTAACTGGCCTATCGATGCATCCTCAGCATCTCTCGGGGCATGACACATTGTCAATAATCTGCAGCTAATAAAGGGATCAATGCATAGATAAATCTTGAATTTAAAATATAGGTGTGCATATGCAAATGGGGATGATACTTATGTGGGAGAGTAGTTCAGATTTGTTACTTTTTCCATGTGAAATTTTTGGCACAGCGCCTACCAAATACTAAGCACTTGCCATAGACTTGTGTGATACATAAACTAAGCATGTAGATAAAACATACCCTTTGACATTCACCATAAACACTGCTGACTGTCAGCACTGTAGTAGCTCTGCTGATACATTTTATTGCCACAGTAAAAAGCTGGTGTGATACGATATACAAATTGCCTTTGAATCAGAGGTTACTAATTTCCATCTCTATGTAATATAGAAAAAGAGCAGGACAGGTCTGTGATCACAATGCATTGGCAGGCTGAGGCAGGAGGGTGCCATCCAAGCTCCGCCTGGGTAAGTTAGTGACTTAGTGTGACCTTATCCCACAATTTCAAAAATCATCTTAAAAGAGCTGGGAACATAGTTCAGTGTAAAGAGCCCAAGTTCAATCTCCAGCACCTCAAAATGAAAAAGAAGAAAGCAAAATACAAAACTAAAAAGTGAAACAGCAGCAAGCACTTATTAAAGAGATGCGTTTTATGCATAAATGTATTTCTCACATATATGCTATATATATATATATATATTTTTTCCCCCCTTAGGCTAAAAGAATGGGTATTTGTTTACAAAACGGCGTGCGGCTGTGGCATTTACGTCTCTCCTGTTACACAGAACCTGAACACTGCAAGTTTCGCGACGGCTGAACACTGTCTCCACACCCTGATATCACGCGGCTTGTCCAGCAGGCAGAGGGCTGGATGTTGGTAATTTTATTCATTCTTTTGCCTCAAAATTTTAGAGCCTTTCCTAATTAAACTGGAAATTATTTTGTACATATTTTTAAAAAATTATAGCAGGGACTTGGTCTCTATTCACCAAACTCGTGTGCTCTCCTTTCCAGGTGGCATTTTATGCCCAGGCTCTTTGCAATTCACCATGGTCATGTGACCTATTCCGGGCCAATGGCAGGTGAGCACCTGCAGTGGCCTCACCCTCCCATCCTGGCCTTCACAGGCTTCCGTAAGTGATGCTGTCTGCGTGATCCTCTCACCAGAGCTGCTGCAGGGCTTCCTTCGAGGCTACACAACAGTTGGGAGGAAACAGGACCCTAAGTCTTGCTTGGGAGGAGAGCTCCCTAGTGGTGTTGGCTTTGAGATCAATAAAACATAAACTAAAGTTTCTATGACTTTTTCGGGGAATTTATGAGGAACTGAGAAAAACAGAACAGCTTGCACAACTTTCTGGCTATGATATAAGGTCTAGGATTTAAGAATCGATAGTGCTGAGTGCGGCGCTGAGTCCTAACAGAACACGCTACTCAGCCAGGTCTGCTGAGCAGTGCTTTGAGCTACGAGCTCTGATCATCTCCAGGTTGCATAAGGCGGGGCACACTCAGGTTTGCACAGCAGCAAGTAGTGAAGTTGGGAGAGGAACACAGCCCAGTCTGTCCCCAAGTTTAATTTTGTAATTACTGCTCTGTGCAACTGTGTGACAACCCCGTCCGGTTTGCCTGACTCCACCCGCGCACAGCCGCTTAAGTGAGCGTGCTTCGCTTCCACACTGCTGAGGTCACACTGTTCTCTGCAGTTAAGCAAAGTGTAATGTTACTTATTACATAATGATTAGGGTGCAGCAGAATAAGGGCCCTGGAAAGAGCTGTGCTGCTTACAGTGAAATCAGGGGCTAACCGCAGACCTCAGTAGAGCCCCTTGTTTGAAAGAGGGCGATGTGTTCTTACTAACCTTGCCTGCCTTTCCCAGTTTAGTCTGGGAACGATTATCCGCTGTGAACCACAGCACACGCTGAAGAAATGCCCCGCTTTCCATTCTAACTGCGTGGATGCGGCTGCCCGCGCTGGCTCAGTGAATGTCCCCCCGAAGCTCAGAGGTATGTAGCTGTGAAAATTCACCAGCCCAGTCCGTCCCCAAGTTTAATGTAGCTGTAAAAATCAGAGAAACACGCATCCAGCTCCTGTCAAACTCAGTCGCGTTTTGATAATGCCTTCAGGAAACAATTGCACATTTTATTTAGTAGCGTAGTTTTAAGTTTCCTGATATCCAAGTAATTTAAAAGCAATTCGTAATATGCTTTGACTTTGCTTCTTATGCAGTTTTTCAAACAAGTCTTCCTAAGCATCAGTAAACACCTAAGCCTCCCGACAAGGCCACATCGCCATCAGAGGCGCTGGCTGCAAACGCTGCTGTATGGGCACAGGGCTGCGTCCCTTGCGTGCAGGGAGGGTCCCCACCGTCGTTACTGTTCAAAGCCAGCGCTGGGAGCACGTGGTGATTTCCGACTCTCGAAGGTTTCCTGCCATTGTGCATGGACTATCTCAGCCTTAAGCTGCTGCCCCCAGCCCGCCCGTCCTCCAAAGGGCTGATGCTGGGGACTGCTGCGATGAGCACAGGAGCAGCTGCCCATGAGGGGCCAGCGGCCCCGTTCAAGCTCCCAAGATACCAGGGCATCAGATGCTCTGATTCTCCTCCCTGGTGCACATGCTGGGGCGGGGCCGCCCCTGCCTGGGACAGCAGGACAGGAACCAGGGCAGGAGGACAGTGTTAGGGGAGGTTTGACCAACTAAGCATGTGTGCTTAGCATCGATGGTTGTTGTTTTGTTTTGCTTCTTAATTTGAGAATTAGAAGAGAATAAAGGAAGGGAGGACTAAATATGCTACTTTTCTCTATGGGTGCTAGAATATGGAGTTAGTAAGAAGGGGTTTAGATGATTAAGCACAGCACAAGGAAAGGCCGACCGTCCTGGGATCAGTATGCTCTTCTGTTCTAACACACAGGGTTTTCAGCACGGAACATATTTTACTGGTGAAGCTTAGGTGAAAGAAAATCCTGTTTGTACCACTTCTCTCTCCCTTCTTCTCCTGTCACCCACTGGTGTTGTGTTTCAGCTTGATGATGATAACCTCACGGTCAAAAGATGGCTGCCAAAGTTCCGAGAATCACACTCCAGTACTCTTATTGAGCTGTAGCCTTATTAAAGGGCAAGGGATTATCCAAAATAAAACAAAAGCCATTGGACCCGAAGAACAGTCATTCCCAGAAGCCAATTACATTTTACTGAGCAACAGGATGAAGTGGAGCTTCTAGAAAGGCTATGGCAGTGGGGAGCCAGTGTGGGAAGACTGTCCACGACCATTTACAACCCATACCTCAGGGTGGGCACATGGATGCCCTGCAAAATCAGGGTAGCTTAGCTAGCAGGGGACAGCTGAACAAGGAGACAATTAGCAGCACTGGAACCCTTAAGAAACTTTCAAACTAAACCCTAAGGGCCTTTGCAGTAGTTTACCTACTGACTGCATTGCTTAGCTTTTGATGTTCATGCAAACCCCATCAATCAAAATCCTACTTTCGGGGGAAGATGGACAATTGGGTTCCAAAGGCTATATTTCTCTGAGTTTTGCCTGATACAGCCAATCAACAAAAAAAATAAAGTGACCTATGTTTACTTCTTGGACAAGCCTCTTCCACATCCCTTTAATCTAGCTTGAGGCATTCTTTCTGGGAGACAAAGCTTTTGTGTCATATAGGAGAACATTCCCAAGGATAAACAAGAGAAAAAATAATTGATCTATGTCAAATGTGCTTGGCAGAAAATGTTCTGCTTTCTGGAGTCTACAGGAAAAAGAGATAGGGAACAGGGGGCAGCATAGTTGAATTCCTGTAAGTGGAATAGCTAAATAGGTTCTCTCTTGGTTACTTTTCTTGCTGTTGAAACAAAATACCTGACACCCAAAGTTAAAGGATGAAAGGTTTGTTTGGCTCAGTTTGTAGAGGTGTCAGTCCATAGTCAGTTAGCTCTAAGGCAGGGTGGCATGGCAGAGGAGAAACAGTCCATGGCAGGCAGAAGACAGCAAAAGCAACAAACAGCAAGTGGCAAGCCTCTTTCTGTCGCTTGTCACACCCTTAATCCTAGCACTCTTGATCTTAGCATTGCACCATAAATCAACCCCAGGGTCACACACTCTAGATCCAGCCATCTCTGAAAAGCCCCACCTATGACTGCCAGGGGCTTTGGGGGACATTGAGACAGCCATAGCAGGTACATAGCAGGATTCCACTATGCTTAGGAAAGAGAATTACTGGGTAGAGGAAGGTATGTTTGGGAGAATCAAGTATGCTGACCACTACATCTCACAATGATCAAAAAATAGACCCTGAGGAGGCCTTGGGAGGGCCACTTTCTCCAGTCTCATCTGGATGTGGGATTCTGACTCCTCCCACAGAGGGATTCCCTTTCCCAGCCTTAGTTGAACACCTGTTCTATCCGATGCAGTCTACCAAGATTAACTAAATACTGTAGAGGAATACCTTGCCGCGCAAAATCACTTTCTGGGAATATTTTAATGGAAAGTTCTTCAATGTATGCACAGGCTTAATTTGCAATTAAAAAGATGAGCATTGTAATTAATTATCAGTTGAGTGTTACCAAAAACACACATTGCTGTGTGATTAATATGAAATTATTCTAAATAGTAAGTCTAATGTCATTAATAATGATTTCCTAGAGCCATCATAAAAATGGCAATTATGGCTTTAATTGGTATTATTAATATCTGACTTGGAAATGGAAGGCCTGGGACCAATTATTTAGCAGAGCAGGTAAATTCCAGTTGAGTGCTCAGGCACTGAGCTACACCCCCAGTTCTAAACTCTATAATAAAGGAATAAAGATGATGTCCTTTCATCCCCCTTTTTTCTTCAGAATAAAAGTTCATTTTTTGACATGCGGTTGACATTTCTTTGTTTTGTGGTTGTCTCAAAAATCATTCCACTTACCTGAAAGCAGACACAGAATGGAGAGACAGTAGTGTGTCTGGGGAGAATTTGGCTAAGCAGCTTGTTTGGAGAAGGGGCCATCAAAACAGTTAGAGGAAGAAACCATCTAAGATGACTTTTGAGGTATAATTGTGCCATTTCATGTTTGGTTTTCTTGAAGATCTAAAGTTGCAAATGAACACGAATTTGTAAAAATGAGGGCTACACATTGACAATTTTGCCATCTTTTTCAAATAACGTTCAGGCAGTCATAGAGAAAATCTGATATTAGAAAAAATAGAAAGAACCAAAGTTAAAAATGATCAAATTATTATCATATGACCAGACACACTTCCTTGGTTGATGCTCCTGGTATCCTGTAACTATGCTATGCAAAGAGCAGCCATGCTGTAATATGTTTGAAAGTGTGGCCTGGAGCGTAGCTCATTGCATTCACGTCCTGGAGTGGCCATGGAAAGGAGAAAAAGTAAAAGCTCGACCCAGAAGAAAACAAGATGCCAACCATTGGCCAAGGCTGTCACTACAAAAATAGAGTGTTCCACTGTGTATACACAAACATTCACACCTACCCACTTAGTCACACTCAACTGCTAAGCTTCTGTTCAAAAGTATCTAATTATTGTCTTGAATTCTAGTGTCTTACAAGGGGTGATCAAAGCATGTGATGAATGTGTAAATTAAAAATAATTTCACAGTAAGTGACACATTGCCAGTGATCCCACTGACAATACTCCTTGTCACTTGGGTTTTTTGTTTTTGCTTCTTCGTTTGTTTGCTTGTTTTTGAGACAGGGTCTCTCTATGCAGTCTAGGCTGGCCTTGAATTTCCTCTGTAGTCGAGAATGGCCTCAAACTTATGGTGATGCTCCTGCCTCAGCCTCCTGAGTGCTGGGATTACAGGTGTGCACCAGAACAGCCGGCTCTCTTTGTCACTTTGAACACACTTATCCCATCATTCCTGCCTCTTTCTGCAGCAGTCCCACAGGTCTTCTTTTGTGAGACTCTTTACAAGGTGTAATACACAAACTATGAGCAATGTTGCTGCCAAGTGTCACTCGGTGGGAAAGGAAGTCATGAGAATGTTGTGTTGTGCTGTGTTGTGTCCTCATCCACCTCATCCACCGGATCTGGAGTGTGTAAATCCTAACTGTTCCTCAAAGTCAAAATGATCATGAAAAGCAAACATTTTTATTTGACTCAGGACATTGAAGTAGCTACCACAGCACAACTAAAGACACTCTGAGATTGTACTTTCCATAGTCTTTACAATAAAAGTGTGCCAGGGTCCCTAGTCCATGTATATTTATATGGCATTTGCTCAAATTTCTTCAAAGTCTCTTTGCTCTCACCTGGTCAGTTGGTAAGGTTCTTTTTCACACCGTGCCCATTAGCTACTGAGTTCAGCCTTTAGTCTTCCAAGAAGACCCAGCTGTGTCATATGCTACAGCGTCATGTGCTGGATAAAGCCTACCGTGGCACTGAGCTTGTATGAATGAGGTTAAATTTGTTTTCTAACAGGAGATTTAACATTATTATGTGGATTCTGTCTTCTGTTGAAAAAATTAAAGTTCTGACAATGCAGGTATTAGATTTGCATTGCAAACTATCAACCATCAGCTAAGCCTGCCTTACAAAGCAAACACTTAAATTTGGATTTATGATTTCACAATTCTTGCTAACAACATAGAGATAAACTGTAGGATAATTTGTACAATCAAAATTTGATAACCCACCATTAAACGGTTTGTAGCACATGGATGTACTACATTAATATGATTGCAATTATTTATTTTAATTCAAGTTGTTTAAAAGCATCTGTTTCTCAACATAAGCTGTACATTTTTTTTTCTGATGGGCACTAAGGTGCCTGTTTATAAGAGAGTGCGAATTTGTTGATGGATAACTGATGCTTTAACATGCAGGATATTTTCAAATCATTCCATAACAGAAGCATTATCAGGGTTATTGGCACTTTTTTGAGTTCTATTTTAGCAGAAGTTTGAGTTCTATTTTGTTCTGTATGTTTTATATGGATTATCTTCTTTAACCTTCAGGATCACATTATAAAATAAATACTCTTAAAAGGCCCATCTTCTGTTTGAAGAAACTGAATCTCAGAAAGTCTATGGAACTTGCTTAGGACCAGTTGGTCCGTTATAAATTTGAGTCAGAACTTATTCCAGGTGGGAACTGAGACCTTTTGTAACAATAGGATGTAACTCTTTTTCTGGAAGCTTCTTGCTCTGGAAAATAAGATTGTGTCACCAACAATTAACTACAGATTGTGTCAGAACTTTTTGCAGACCCACTTACGCAGCAACCAGTCTGTACCCAAGTAAGCAGCTCATATCTCAGTCAATAATTAGCTGATCAAGACTCTGACCTGCTCTTGTCCACCTGTGTTTACAGCTGTTTTAAAAATTATTCCAAATTCAACTGGTTCTGATTCTGAAAGCCCCACTTTAAACAAAGGACACCGAAACCATATAAATACCTCATCTTGATTACCCACCATTGAACAGTACCAAGATCCTCTGAAAACCTCCTTGGTGCAGTAACCGGAGTGCACTCATCTTTGCTTGACCGGAGAGAGGCTTCTGGTGAAATTTGTGCGTGAGCAGACACTTCACACAGGGTAGGAAGCACCGCTGGCACACAGGACTGACCAGCACAGGGTAGGGTCTCCAGGCACCACACGTTCAGATGAAAGCTCCTGCCCTCACTGTGGAGCTGGCTGTTCCGCTGCCACTTCACATCTGTATGTTTCTTTCACTTACTGTGCTTTCAGCTCTGACTTTGTGATCAGGTAAGAAGTAGATCTGGAACTGTTTTGTGAAGACATGGCAAGGCTCTTGTGAGGTCAGCATCAGGGAAGAAGAGAAACCGTGGTAAGGAGCATCTGTAGGAGACCTAGAAGTAAGTGACTCACACAGCACTGTGCTCCCCTAACACAGAGAGAGCTGAGTGCTGACGGGTCTGGTGTCCTGAGTGTCACAGAAGCCAGGGTCCAGTTTGCTGGACATTAAGTGCCCAGCTGATCCATACAATTTAAATTTGTCGTTGCCGCTTGAGAGAGATTTGACCCTCATCCAACCTTATCCCAGAAAGGAACAGCAAAGAATTATTGGAAACAATGAAAAGACAGGAAATGTAAATGAGTAATTAAGGAATATATATTATATTGCCTGTGGGAAGTCAGAATAGACAAAAAGAACCGGTACTCATAATACTGTCCTCTGCTTCTCGGGAATGACAGAGAGAAGCCAACTTTCTTGTGCCATCTTGGAAATGTACTTGCTTTCAGGATGACCCTCAATTTCCCAGGAAGGTTATTCGCCACATGCAGTAGCGAGCACTCAGAGGAAGCCGGCTGTGTGGGGGTGTCCAGCCTTCCCCTTCCTCCATCAGTGAGTGATGGTAGGTGCGGGGAGTGTTGGTGCCCTATGCGTTCCTTGTTTTGGAATGGATTGAGCATTCTCAGGGAGGTATGTGTATGTGTGTATCTACAAGATAATTATATGTGCATCTATAGATATTTCTTTGATATCTATCAATGGCACACAGGTAGTTGATAGTGGGAAGTCTTTATTTTAGGGAAATAAATCTTGTTTGTTTCTCCCATTTGAAATTCTCACCTTACTGCTAATCACACATACAAATGTGTATTCTTCACAGGCCCCTCCGGGTCTCCGCAGTGTGCGTCTGCTGACCATAAGACACTCACAGGGAGGTAGAGGGCAGTTTTCTGTCACTGACACAAAATTTCCAAAGCCTGAAAGTTCAAGGAAGAGAGGTCTGTTTGGGCTCATGTTACAGAGAATTCAGTCCGTGGTTGGTTGGCTCCCAGGTCAAAACGTCACAACTGAGGAGCATGACAAACAAATGCTGTTTACTTTCTGGCAGTCAGAAAGCAGAGAGAGAACAGAGGAGCCAGGAGAAGAACGCCCCTTCCAGGTCGCACCCCAGTGACTGCCTCCAAGCAGGCTCCACTCCTGACAGCTCATTCCATCGTGAACTTGCCAATGGATTACCCACCCATGCCTATAGTGAACCCACGATCCAGTCACCTTTGAAAAGCCCCACCTCAGATATCAGACTTTTATTGGGAATTTTTAGATTTAAGCTACAGCTTGCACTGGTCGGTCCAAACCCTCACTGGAGAACGCTTCCGCTCCCCAAGGAATGTGATCCTGTACCCAAGGCTTTTTGGCTTTATCTTGCTTCAGAGAAGCACTCATGGGTGTAGAAACCAGAAACCGACCTCACAGGTTAATCTCATTTCATCATGGGATATCTGAGCCCATTTCCAAGGCAGCCTTTGTCGTAGTTACTTTTCTCCTTGCTGAGACAAACGTACCAGACCCTGAAAGATAGAGGAGGAGAGGTTTATTACAGTTTGTAGAGGCTTCCATCCGTCGCTGGCTGTTTCCAAGGCAGGCAGCGCAGCAGAGGGGCACTGCAGAGGAGAAACAGCTCATGAAGGGTAAGCAGAGAGCAGTGAGCCTGCTTTCTTTCTGTCCCTTCGTATTCTCTCCAGGGTACTACCCTATCATTTGGCATTACCCACACCCAAGGTGGGGCTTCTCTCCTCAGCAAATCTACTCAGCCAACCAAGAATGGTGGTAGTCCAGTTGGGGGACTAATTGAGATGTCACATGCCTTAATCCATATTCATACAACCTACATCCAGCCACCTCTGAAAGCCCCACGTATGAATTCATGATGCTTTGGAGGGAACATCTAGATACATGCAAAAATAGCTCTGTTTGCTCTAAGTGCCAAATCTGGAACCAAGGAGGCCCCGGAGATAAGCAGAGTCTGCATGACAGTAGGCTGGGCCTGTCTCTCATTGCCCTAGGGAGTTGGGAGATGGCCAGGAAAGACAGTCACATGCTCTGCTTCAGACCAGGTATGGACAATAAGGATGGA
Organism: Chinchilla lanigera; assembly: GCF_000276665.1. NCBI lineage: Eukaryota > Metazoa > Chordata > Mammalia > Rodentia > Chinchillidae > Chinchilla > Chinchilla lanigera. The sequence goes on along the minus strand of NW_004955482.1, from coordinate 3,372,399 downwards.
GACATCTCAGTGCTGTGGACAATGTGAGTACCTGGTAAATGGTACAACTTCTTATAAACAAAAGACATGGCATTAATTAGCTTTTAGAGAAATTACATCCAGCAAAGTTTCTGTGCAAATCCATGAGGAGGGTGCAAAGAAATTTAGATCTGACTCCCTCCCATCAGTCATTCTGAGCGCCTCAGCTCCATCAGTGTTCACAAAGGATGTGTAGACCTGACCTTACCAGGGGTGTGCTGGAACATGTGGTGGCTTTCTAGTACGGCATGCTAGAGACAAATGTGCAAAATACTGAACATCTTGTCCAGGATACATCAACAGCGATGGGTCAGACAGCAGCCTAAATTCCTTCTGACTCTGCTAGTTTTAAATATGATCCATTCTATGTACTCACCTGCTGCGAGTTCTTTTTACCTTGTGCCTACAACTATAACCTCTCAGCTTGGAGGAAGGGAAAGAGGAGGATGAGGATCCCAGGAGCACTGTGTTTTGAATACCAATCAGTGCTCTATTTAACGTGGAAATGAAATTTATAGAAGTACATAATAAGAACGAAAAAGCATGTTGGTAGATTTTGGGCAGAGAAAAATGATTTTTTAAAGTTGCTATAAATCAGTAGAAGAAGAAGAAGAAGGGGTTTTTATTCCTAGGGGAAGGGGCTCAGGCCAGGGGAAATAAGTGCTGTTAATTATGTATTTTTGTGATTTAGCCATGGATTGTGAAATCATCGCACTTTGTTTAAGAAATTTTCACTTCCAGTTATGCAGATCTCATTCCAAATCTTTCCTCAGAGGAGTATAAGGTATGGAGCTAGATATCAAAACAACAATTACAAAGAAGGACTCCTGATACATAAATACAAGATTTCAGGTGTTTAATCTTTTACTCACTTAAAAAAGCTCAATTCAGTTTCTTTTGGTCTGTACACATCTATTCTACAGGGAGCTTTTTCTATTGATTTTCATTGTTTTCCTGTCAAACCTAGGAAGTGGTTGTCGGCACTGCCATTTCAGGAAAGAATAGTATAGCTCACTCTTTGGGCCACTTAGTTTAGACCAAGTGATTAATAAGGACTGAATGTGGATTCACATGCTCCACACCACAAGACTCTGGAAACATTGGTTGACTTTTCTCTCTACCAACAATGTTAACTGAGGGTCTTTTTTTTTTTTTTTTTTTTTTTGACAGACAGACAACCTTTTACAAAATAGCAAAAGAACAGTATAGATAATACAGAGTTACAGACAAAGTGGTAGGAAATTAACAATGGTTCTTGTATTACTTATAGCGAGTGGGCAGGGGACAAGGATGTAAAAAGGAAACAAATGTGTCATATACCTGTACCTATTCTGCAAGATGAAGGTAAAATTCATGTACTGCAAACATGTAAAGAGAAATTAAAATTGAAAAATATTCCACTGCATTGCAAGGGTCCTTTCCTTCATTTATTATTATTTTTTCTTCTCTTTGAACAGCTATAAAACAGAACACTTCATGCTAAGGCTAATAACATAATTTCAAATGCTCCTCCATCTATTTTATTTCACTTTTAGCAAAATCTGGAAAAGATTTCCAAGTTACTATTTTTTGACTTTAAAGCAAAACATGATATAGCTATTACAAGACCATACTCATAAGTGAAATAAATCAGACTCTTATGTGTAAACACTGTATTGTTTCCCTTGTGTAAGAAAGTGAAAGAGTAAATAAGATCCAAAAGGTACAATAGGTATTGTGAAAGGGAAAGAAACTGCTCAAAAGGAAAGAACAACTGGGATGGGGGAAAGGAGAAAAGAAGGAAGGAATATATATGTAAGATAATTGTACTACTAATTTCTATTAGTTCAGTGAAAGGAACAGTTAGTGTTTATATTGTTTGATCAACCTTATATGCCTATATCTGGTAATCTGAGCAACTACTTTGAAGATAACAATAGGTAATAGAATAACAAAAAGAATTTCAAAACAAGATGATAGGAAATTAACAATGGTTATTATAGTGCATATTGTTATCTTCAAGGTAGTTGTTCAGATTACCAGATATAGGCACGCAAAATTGATCAAACAGTACAAGCACTTTGTTTTTGTTTTCGTTTTGTATTTTTGAAACAGGGTCTTGCCATGCAGTTTAGGCCATCTTTGAGCTCACTTTGTAGTCCAAGCTGGTCTCAAACTCTTGACGTTCCCTCTGGCTCAGCCCCCTGAGTTGCTGGGATTACAGGCATGAGTCACCGTGCCCAGCTAATATAAATACTTTGCAGTATTTTCCATGCAGTTTGGTTTTTGTTCATGAACACTCTGCCTATCACTATGTCTGCAAGGTTTCTATCTACTTTTTTCCAGTAGATTTAATTTTTCTGTTTTAATATTTAGGTCTTTGATCCATTTTGACTTTAATTTAGTGCATGGTGATAAACATGGGTCTAGTTTTAGTCTTCAGCACGTGCAACTACTTTGAGGATAGCAATATCCAATATAATAACCATTGTTAATTTCCTATTATCCTGTTTTGAAATTCTCTATTGCTTTATTCTCTTCAAAATAAAAATATACAGACACACAAGATAGCTAAGATAATTATACTACTAATTTCTATTAGTTGATTGAAAGAAATGGTTTGTGCTTATATTGTTGATCAAAATAAAATTTAAAAAATAAAAATAAGAAATAATTTACAAACGATATAAGCACGAACTATTCCTTTGAAAGAAATTAGTAGTAATAGAATAGAAATTAGTAGTACAATTATCTTAGCTATCTCATATATATATATTGCCCCTTCCTTCTTTTCTTATTTTCCCCATCCCAGTTCTTTCCTTTTCAGCAGTATCTTTCCCTTTCACTATATATATTGTACCTTTCAGATCTTATTAACCCTTTCAGTTTCTTATTAGGGAGACAATATGATGTTTACACATCCAAGTCTGATTTATTTCACTTATGAGTATGGTCTCAAGTGGCATCCATTTAATTAGAAAAGCCTAGAGTTTATCTTTCTTTATGGTTGAGTAATGCTCCATTGTATAAATCTACCACACATTTTTATCCATTTCTCACTTGATGTGCACTTGGGTTCTTTCCAAGATTTAGCTTTGACAAATTGCACTGCTATAGACATGGGTGCACATATGTTGCTGTGGTATGATGTTTTTAATTCTGGAAAAATACCCAAAAGGGGAAGAGCTGGGTCAAATGGGACCTCTAATCCTAGTTTTTTGAGGAATCTTCACACTGATTTCCACAGTGGTTGCACTAGTCTACACTCCCACCAACAGTGAAGAAGAGTTCCTTTCCCCCACATCCCCTCCAGCATTTATCATTGATTGATTTCTTGATGATAGACATTATTACTGGGGTTTGATGGAATCAGTGTTGTTTTAATTTGCATTTCTCAAATGACCAACTATGCTGAATATTTTTTCAAATATTTATTTGCTATCTGTATTTCTTCATCTGAGAAGTGAATATTTATCTCAGCTGCCCATTTTTGGATTGGATCTTTAGTTTTGGGGTCCTGATTTTTTTCTTTATATGTTCTAGATAGAAGTCCTTTGTCTCAGGAACAGTTGGCTAAAATTTTTTCTCAATTCACTGGTTTTCTTTTCACTGTGTTGGTGATTTCTTTTAATGTTCAAAAACTTTTTAATAGGGTGAGATCCCAATTGTTGATTCTTTGAAGTATTTCCCGGGCAGTTTGGGTTTTATTGATGAACTCTCTGCCTACACCTATGTCTTCAAGATTTCTACCTACTTTCTCTTCCAGGAGATTTAGTGTTTCTTTTTTGATATTTAGATCTTTGATCCATTTTCACTCTAGTTTAGTGCATGGTGAAAGACATGGGTCCAATTTTAGTCTCTGGCATGTGAAAAACCTGTTTTTACAGCACTATTCATTAAAGAGCCTATCTTTCTTCCAGTGAACATGTTTGGTCCCTTTGTCAAAGGTAAAGTGACTGAGTGTGTTTGTAATTGTGTCTACATCTTCTAATCGGTTCCACTGATCCTCAGCTTTATTTTTTTGCCAGTACCATGCTGATTTTATCACAATAGCTTTGTAGTATAATTTGAAGTCAGGGATTGTGACGCTTCCTGCCTTGCCTTTGTTACTTTGCTATTCTAGGTCTGTTCATGTTCCAGATGAATTTTAAGAATATTTTCTCCATATCTGTGAGGTATGCTAATCATATTTTGATAAGGATTTCATTAAATCTGTATAACAGTTTGGGAAGTGTGGCCATTTTTACAATGCTTGTTTTCCTATCCATAAGCAAGGAATATCTTTTTATTTTCTGAAATCCTCTTTGCTTTATTTTTTCAGAGTACTGTGATTTTCAGTTTGTTAAGTTTTTTTTACTTTAAAGATAAAACAGTGAAAATATATTAACAAACACACAGACATAAACAAAACAACATATAAATCATAAAAGTAATGCAGAATTCCAGACGAGATAATAGGAAATTAACAATGGCTGTTGTATTACATATTGCTATCTTCAGATTGGTTACTCAGATGAAAAAATTTAGGCATGTAAGATTGATCAAACAATGAAACATTAACTGTTTCTTTCAACAAAGCAATACAATTCAGTAGTACAATTATGTTATCTGTCTTGTGTACACATATATGCATATTTTTCCCTTCTTTCTTCCTTTTTCTCTTTTCCCCTCATTCCAATTGTTCTATCCTTTTGAACAGTTATTTTCCCTTTCACAATATCTACTGTGTCTTTTAGGTTTTTTTTTATTCTTTCAGGTTCTTACACTAGATTGATTCCTGATTTCTAAGTATTTAATTTTTTTTTTTTTTTTTGGATGCTATTATGAACGGTGTGATTTTCCTAATTTCTCTCTCAGTGAGTTTGTTGTTTATGACCAGGAATGCTTTTGATTTTTGACTGTTGACTTTGTATCCAGATATGCTAGTGATTTGATTATTAAATCTAGAAGTCTTCTGGAAGAGTTTTCAGGGTCTCCTTTGGAGAGTATCATGCCATCTGTGAATAACAGTATTTTCACTTCTTCCTTTCCTATCATTATTTCTTTTATTTCCCTCTCCTGTCTAGTTGCTCTGTTTCCAGAACTGTATTGAAAAGGAGTGGTGAAGGCAGACATCCTCACCTTGTTTCTGATTTTAGATCGAAATCTTTCAGGTTTTATCCACTTAGTGTGATGTTCAGCCTATTTCTTTTCATTGTAAGAGTATGTATTGCTGCATGGTTTTGTCAATGACCCCAGCTGGCTCCTGGAGGTGTATTTTACACCATATAGTATGGTAGAGAAGGGCAGGAGACATTACCAAGTGCATAGCATATAACCCATTATTTACTTAGTGGTAAATATTTTAACGTTATACACGAATAAATGTGTACCTGGATTCCTAACTATTGGACAGTGTGGAAAAGATCAATATGAGGCATAAAACTCAGCCAAAGATGTGTCACACCACAGCAGGGAGAATAAAATGTCATTCTCAGTAGAAGAGCGTTGAGTAGTGAACACACCCATGCCATGCAATCAGTGCTGCTACCTGACAGAGAAGGTGTAAAATTAAATCAAAGTTAGCCAGTGTGACCCTCGTGTTCCCACTCATGTGGAAACTCCAGGAAAATGCCTGATAAACACAATGTTCAGTGCAAATAGTCACCCAAGTTGCTGGTGTCTCCAAATCCCCTGTCAGTTGAAAAGCTCCTTCCAACAGGCTTGATGAGTGGTAGCTTCAGTTCACTGGATACAGTATAGAATTACAGAACAGTTGCATTAGAACGAGAGCAATGAAGCAAAGGGTAAACTGGGAATGAAGACCGCAGATCAGAGGAAAACATGTAAGGGGAGGGGTTTGCAGGGCCCTGTGGGAAAAGTGCCATGAATTCCAAGCACGATTAGCTTGATTCAAGTGCCCTTCGTATCTGACCTCCAAAGGGAGAAAAAGCAAGGTTGGGAAACCTGTCATGGTCAATTTTTCATTTTCATTCCATTCGTGTAACTGCTTCCACGGGAAATGTTTGGTATGAAGTCTCTCAGAATCACCTGGCACAGAAAAAGAGGAGTACCAGGACAGCTAGAGTCTAAATGAACAGGTTTCCTTGTGCCTCTCGTTGTGTGTATTCGATGAAGATCACATAACGTTGACACTTAGGAGAGTAGTAACAGGAGTTTGCATTTCCTGGTGTGTGCCTAAAGGTCGGATGATAGTTGCTATTTTACTGCTTTTTCCTAATTTGAGAGCTCAACCTGCAAGGAAGCCATAAATGTAAGCCATCATTTGAGTCTGACTTCACTCATTTATTTAAATCTCTAAGCAGTGGCATAGTTTGAGGATGCTGGGACCCTAAAAATGTTATAATTTCGATGAATTAATTGTTCTTTACTGCAGACTAAGGTGCAAAAAAACAAACAGAGGTAAGACTCCCTCATCCTCAGGGCTGCTTCAGAATCCATTCATTAATCTAGGGAAGGTTTCATGAATAAAATGAGCCAGAGCGAAGAACCTTGGCTGGGCCAGGGGAGTCTGTGACTCTAGACTGGGTGCTGAGCTTCTGACAGGGTTTTAGTCTGAGAGTGAGGCAGGGACATGGGGATGAACTGAAGAGAAGCTCCTGGCTTCCCTCTGCAGCATGGCTGGCCCAGATTTCCCGGAGCCCACTGCAGCTCGGGTGGGGCACATGTCCACTGCCTGGCAATGCAAAGACTTCCTTTCAGAATCTACTACCATGTCGTTCATCTTTTGCTGCATCAGAAGATTCTGTGATATTTCACACCGAGCATTTCCCAAGAAAGGCATTACATGGAATGTGGGGAGACAATAATACGAGATGAACCACTATATCCCCTTTTAGGATCAGCACATGTATTAAACAGCAGAGCTCTGCGCATGTCACCTTATGCAATAGAGGCTCAAACTACATATTAACTCAAACATGCTCCTGAGCATAAAAGTACAGATTGCCTCCTCCAGCCACTGATTCCTTCTGTGAATGTCAGAATGAGAGAGTACATTAAGCTTCTCTAAGAGCTGCTTTTACCCTCTGAATAGGGCAAAAATCTGAACCATGAAGAATGACAGCTCACTAAGACTTGTGGAGAAGGGATTTTCTTTTCTCTCCTATTAAAACTTGTCTGCTCCTCCCAGGAAATAGGCACTGGGAGTGGGAAGCTTAACGTGGGAGTCTGAGACTGAAATTACACCACAAATAAAAGCACAGCGTGATCCTTACATTTTCTACTTTTGTCAGTGTAAGGTCAGTTTCTGTGCTGGGTGACAGGTTCTGAGAACAAGGTGCGGCGGATGAAAAGAAAAACAAGAGGGACAAAGTTATGGGATCAGGAGGCTGCAGCCTCCAGGACTGAAGCCTCAATCACAATTTACTTTAGCCTTTTATTGGGATTCTCACAAAAAGCAGGAACATGGTAAATGGGAGGAATCATTAACAGGATTAGCGAGGGCAATACAGCTTGATTATCACAGGAACTGAACTTTGACTTAGCTAGCCATCATGTCATCATTCCTTCAGACATATCTCAGCATCGAGTGCTGTCCCAGGGGCTTTCCACAAGGACTAAGGTCCTGCTTTCATTTGCTTTTACACTAATGCTTTTGCTAGACTTCTTGCAGAATCAAACAATCATATGGCTTGGTCAGGTTCAAAGTCCCAGATAGGTAATACATTAAAAGGTGAACTATAGAATGTCCTTCTTCACACACTGTGGTGGAGATAAGGCTCACAAGGTCAGGAGCCCAATGACCAACTAAGAGTGGGCTGCAAAATTACCAGCCTTTTCCCCTGATGGCAATATTCTATACTTCTCTTTTGTGAGTTACAGAAGAACCTACAGGACCTGGTGGCCACCTGGGAAAGTGGTATGCACAAGGTGGGAGAGAGTCCTTTGCCAAAACAGGTAAGACGATATGCACAAAAGTGAGTGTCAGTCACAATGGCTCATGACTGTGGAGATTCACACCACTGCAGTTCTTTCACAGCCTGTCAAAAAAGGAATCAGATTTTCACAACATCAAAATGCTAGATTTCAGTCATTGAGCTCCATTTTTATTTTTTATTTTTAAAGAGCAACATATTCTGTGATTAAATTACATTGGGTGTGGTTGGATTTTTCTTGATAATATTACTTCACCTTAGTAGCGACAACTACAATTCCTGATTCCCAACCCCTAGCCCTTATTTGGCTTTATGGATAAATGATTATATAACATCAGTGGCGCATAAACATTTTAAGTATTTCTTTAAGTTTCACAAAAGGGTTTAGAGAAGCAAGTATACTAAGACTTTTTGTGCAAGAAGAGAAGGTTTAAAGGTTGAGAATATTTAATATCTCTGCACCAAATAGAATGGCTGCCTTTATTCAAGCTAAGAAATAAATGTGATATTAATGAGTTGCACAGACTATTACTTGGAATAAAACACACAGGGACTTATAATCCTAGATGATATAATAAAATAAGCACACCACAGATTATTAAAATTTGCATATTTTAAAAACTAAAGTTTTACCTTTAGAATATTTTTAAATTTGTACAAAATTGCACAATTCTATGGAGCTCTAACTTGCAGTGCATACACTTTCTTCTTTCATTAGCATCTTACATTCCTGTTGTGCATTTGTCAAAATTTACAAGTAAATGCTGATGTTACTATTAGCTAGAGGTTGGACTTTGATCACATTTTCTTATAGTTTACCTAGGACCTCCCTGTATATAAGTTCCAGAATCCCACAGTGAATTTAGTGGTCATGTCTCCTGCCCTTCTCAACTGTGACAGTTAGTCAGACTTTCTCTGTTTTTAAAGATCAATTTTAGGAATCATGACCATGTCTTCTGCAGATTTGACTTTAATGTGGATTTATCTGACACTTTTCTTAAAGTGAGACTGGACTTTGACGATGAGAATCACAGAGGTGAAATGTCACTTTGGATACATAAAGGGCTCACACTATCCATAATACTCATTATCACTGCTGGTGTTGATCTTGTTTGTCTGGGTAAAGGATTAGGAGCAGATGTCTCTACATACAGTTTTCTTTGATCTATCCCTTCCTCCATTTGTACTCTGAATTCTTTGAAGCAAGTCTCCAAGCACAGCTCATCCATAGCAGTGGATAAACATGTCTGACCTCCGGGGTGAATACTCATGTTTAGTACATGTTGTTGAGTTGACTTAAAAATATAAGGTCATAGTTAATCAACTGATTCAGCACGCACATGGAGAAGCAAAAAAGTTTGTGGTTATCAAATTGAGAGGCTAGTATAAAAGAATCACTTGATCCTAGAAATTCAAGATCAGCTTGGGTAATATAGCAGGACTCCACCTCAACAAAACAGGAAGAAAGATAAATTTTAAGCCACCAGCTTTTAAAGTAAGTGAAGCTCTGTAAGGGTGTCACTGACAGGGATGTGCTCATCCTAAACATCCCCTGGCTACCTCTGTAATTGATAATATCAGAAACGACTCAGCAAGGATAATAATTACATAATCTTCAATAATGTGAAGAACTGCAGGGTCAACATAAGGTCGTTTTTGCATTCTCCAGGCTCTAGGACTGAAATCACTGAGGATCCGCACTAAAAGCGTGAATGAATTATGGGTACAAAGTGAAGACAGGATCTAAGTAGGGAAAATAAATGAAGCCTTGCTGAACATTGGAAATCCAAATCGAAAGTGAGCCTAAATATGAAATATTTCAGTACCTCTAAGCCATGTGGTTCTCCACAAATTGCTGAGGTAGGTATCACTTCTTAGTGTATTTGCCCTGGGTCCAGTGGACATGGAATGGTGGCACAAGGAAATTACCTGAACCCAAGATTTTAACCACTGCATCGTAGAGTCTCCCTGTGTAAAAGATTCTTGGGAGCCATTTGTACATTGGAAACACGTTCCTCTTATAAATCCCATGGCTGAGAGATGAACAGCATGATTGCAAAAACAAAAATAACTCTTGAGAGCCCTAACTCACTAACTTAGCTTTGGTTGCTTAGAAAATATTTTGTGACAAAATTGATGTGTTAACACTTTTGTTTGTCTTCAGGAGCTGTGGCTCTAGGGTAGCAAGTGTAACCAGCAAATGGAAGAAAGACACAAAATCAGGCTGGCTCTGGCTTTGCATAAAAAGGAAGCTGATTCACAGGTATGGGCAGAAATGTTCTGCAGAACTATGGTTTCCAGGAACATTGCTTCAGGGAAAGCAGGGGAAGTGGTTGTCTGTGGTACACCCTTTACTAGTTTCTCTGGATGGTTAAAGTTTCTTCCTTATGGACTACTTTCCTCTTCCTGGTTAGGTTACTCAGCCTCCGGTTCAGTTTCTGGGTAAATTCTAATGTCCTTGTTGGAGTGGGTCCATAGTAGCTATTCTGCCAGGGTGTCTTGGGTGCCCAGAGGGACCTGGCCATCACAGTGGGAAAGCATGAAGTGGTCCGTATACTAAGAGTTGAGGGAAAGAAGATGCAGATGAGGCCTTAGGAAGGAGGTGATTGAGTGAGGTTGGAATCCAAGGGACTAGGGAAGAGGCGGAGATCCGGATGTCCCTTGACAATAGAGAATGATGTCGGCTGAGTCAGGTTAATGAGTGATATTACCTACTGAGGTTAACCTTAAAGCCAAATTGGTGAAACTTGTGTGGCTTATTTTCATGTGTATAATTACGCCTCTCTAAAATGATAGATGTATTCTGAAAAACGCACCATCATGAGGGTATCCTCAGGAACTAAGATGACTTCCATGCCATCAGGCCGGACAATTTTATACCACCACTGTACCTATGTCCTTTGCTGAGTGAAGCATACTTTTGGAGCACATGACTGGATGTTAACCCCCTTCTTTCCTTCAATTCTAAAATTGCATTGATTGGATTTTAATAGCCAACAGTTTTGCTCTTACAAAAACATTTGATGGAAAGACTGATGCTTGAGAGCTGGAGGAACAACCACTGACAAATCTATGGATGTAAGAGGCTCCATGGATTAAATGATTGATGAAAAAATTAAAGTAAAATATAAAAAGTATTAACCCAATTACAGCACATGAGATTAGCACTATCTTTGCAGTTCAACATTTATTCGGCACCTAGTTGGTTATGAGGAAGCAAAGCAAATAAGCCAGAGATGTTTCAGCAGTGGTGAGGGTGTCCACTGGGGGGTCAGAGCCATGGCATGGCCTTTACTGACCACGTCTTAGCTTTGTGACCCTGGGTACTTTTCTGATCCTTTCTGCTTCTCAGTTGCCTCAACTTTAAAATGGAGCTGCCAGTAATATTAATGCATGGGGCCAGGGCTGACAGAGGACAAGAGGAAGCAGAGGGTGATGGGAAAGGAGGTAGAGAGGGAATCCTGGCTACAGGGGACTTGGGGATTTTCCCACTGAGTGAGAACCTGAGCTTTAATCTGCATGGCTTGAGGAACCTTTGGGAGTTTCCATTTCCACTAGAGGAGTGACTTGGTTTGTCTTATATCTAAAACCATCATCTGATTATTAGGTAGATAGGAGATTTGTGGTGAAGTGCAGAAAAGGGAGATCAGTTAGGATACACTTGCAATAACTCAGGTGCTAGCAGTATGGTCAAGTAGCAGAGAAGAATGGTAATAAGTGGCTGGGTTCTTTGAATATTTTGAAGGAAGACCCAATCAATCTGCTACTTAAATGTTCAGGTTTTATCTCTCTTGCCAAATTTACAGTTCTCTGTCATTTCTCCAAGTTACTTTTTCTACTTGCAGTTCTAGCAATTATATCCACTACTGAGCTACATCCCCAGGTCCTTTAAATTTTTGTTTTAAATTTTGAGACAGGGTCTTACTAAGTTGTCCAGCTGGGCTCAAACCTGACTCAGCCTCCAAAGTGCTGACATTAGAAGGCATGGTAGTTACTGCTTATTAAAGCTTTTTGATCAGGGCACCTTTAAACCTGAGCCAGATAATGCTGCCCCTCCATCCACTTGGCTTGGGCTCCTGGTGATTGCCTTTTCTTGTTTGGTGTAAAATCTTCTTAGTTCTCTGTGTGACAAATAACTTTTGTCAGGGCTCTATTTTTGATATCATGCTAGAAAATTCTGGATGCTATTTGCATGTTATGTACTAAGTGGCTTTCTTTGACACTGCTCTACCAGGGCCAGGGGGAAGGTGTGTCCTCTGCCAGGCACAGGTAGAAGTCCAGAGTCCCCAGTCAATCCCTGTTGACCTCTCACAGGGCCCCTTTCAACCGGAGAGGGGTGGAATTCCAGTTCCCACTTGCTTCCCACCACTCTTCACTTGCGAGGTACACAGGTAGCCTCATTACCACTGGACAGTGGTGACATCCTTTGCTTTCCACTAGGTGTCCAATAACACCAGCTAGCGCAGATGGGGAGACCTCTCACTCCTACCTGGTAGGGGTGGAAGGGAAACAAGTCTTACTGTGTAGCTTCCACTGAGGCTGCAGCAATGGATGGAGTCTGGCCGCTCATTTCCAGACAGCAGAGAAGAATGTCTCGGCCATTTGCTTGGCCTTTGCTGCCCTGCCACAGCAGTGTGTGGAGATGCCTTGTGCCAGTCTCTATAAGGCAGAATCTGAGCTGTCCACCTGCCTGTGGGGGTGGAGTGGGGACAGTTTTCTTCTAGCTGTTTGATGGCAGTAGAATGTCCATTTTAAAAATGTATCCTTCTTGCTAAGCAGGCCCTTTGGAGGAGCTTTAGCTCTAAGAGAGTGGCTTTTATTGAAATTTTCAAAAATTTGTGTTCATTCAAGTTTTTCATTTGCTGATGTCTTCAGCTCCAAGTTCAGGATACACAGTGGAAAAAAAAAAAAAAACCCTATGATTTTTCTGTAAGCTCTGATGTCCTTTGCCAGTGTGCTTTTTCTTTACCTTTTACAGCTCATTCACCCTTGTTTTATATAGTTTTAGGGACTGTAGGTATAAAGGAATAATAAGGTGTATACATTCCAACAGATCAGAGTGGGATTTCTCAGTATAAATCATTGATTCATTTATATTTATAAAATTTTGTCAGCTATTCTAGAACGAGTACACCCAGGGGCAAGGATAGAAGCTGTTAGGTTTTTGGCACGAGTAAAAACAGAACAAAGCAAAAACTGCCTTTATTGTGGGCACAGAGAAGACCACAGCAGAAAGGAGGGATGTGGTGCTGCTGTGGGCCTGGTCTGGGTAACAAAGGCTGTATACAGCCAGGCTGGGGGTGGGGTTTAGGAGATGGTCTGTGTGACTTGGTAGGCAGTGATTGGACAGAGGGCGGGAAGTGGGAAACAGTATGTTGTAAAAAAGGGAGTAGGAGGTTGTAATATGACCGGGGAGGAGCTAGGTGGAGGCTGCCACATGCCTCCAGTGGCCCATGCCATATTGGCTCACCACCATGATGACTTAGGAGAATTTTTAAAGTGGAAAACCCATCAGAAGCCAGGTAGCTGAAGCATGGGACACTTACAGTGTTCATAGGAGAAGCATTGTGATATAGGCCAAGTTCTCCTTGACAGCTACCAAAAGTGTTGAGCAGTATACAAAGCAGGATTTGGGGAGCATTTATTGGGAGATATCTTCCTCTTTCTGCACATACTGGGTAGTCCCACCACAAGAAGTTCAGAGCCTTCTTTCTGTCTTTCTTTCAATAGTACATCTGGCTGTACTGGGACTGTGGCATTTTCCTTATTGTTTATCTTCTCTAATTGGCCTATATTATCAAGATATTATTTTTTATGGAAGCAATTACAGAGCATCTCCCAATTAAGCTTGCAGTGAATGCTGGAGGGACCTGCTACAGCAATATGGAGAATGAGCTGCTTGCAAGGCATGAAGCTGTGCTTTGAATGGTGGTCCCTCCCTCACCATCTTCCTTGGTCCCATGTGCCAGCCAGGGATGGATTTCACAGCTGTAGTAATGTCCTCAGATGGACCTCAAGGGGACCCAGGTGAGGGATATTAGATGTTCCTTCATATTGGAGAGGATCAGAGCATTCCATAATATTGGTGACATCAGGAAAGGAGGGTCCAGTTCCTCCAAACCTTTCATTTTAAAAGACATGGAGGGGCTGGGGATTTAGCTCAGCGGCACAGTGCCTGCCTGGCAAGTGCAAGGTCATGAGTTCAGTTCCTGGTACTGGAAAAAAACAAAAACAAAAACAAACAAACAAACAAAAAGACATGGAAATGAAGCCTGAGATGGACTTGGGATTTACCAAGGTATGGAGTATGCCCTACACAGAATTCAGAGCAAATGAGGAATAGGTGAGATCATGTTTCTCCCCTGCTCAGACTCTTCCCATTGTATCCTAACTGTACCAGGAAAACATTCAGATACATGCAAGGCCTGGTGCAACCTCTGGTACAGACCTGCGCACCTTTCCTTGCCTCCTTTGCTTTGGCTGGAACTCCTACACACCAGCACTGGGACCAGGCTGTCTCAAGTGCAGCCAAGCCTGATTCTGTCACCAGGCCTGGGCACCTTCAGCCTCTCAGGCTAGAAGGGAAAGTTTGTCCAGAATTGTCTCAATGGATTTTTTAAAGTTAGTATTCAGTCCAAGTATCACTTCTTCTGAGATGGTTCTCCAAGGCCCCATTTAAACTAAGCGCTCATGACATTTTTCATCTTTTCCTTCTTATCATGTTTATTGCTCTGCTTATAAGTACACATTTTTGTCTCTACTCCTGGCATGAATGCTTATGTGACTCTAGATATTCTTTTTCCATTCCTTACTCCACTGTCCCCCTCTCAGTCAACAGCTGGAGTGGACCTGTGTGATGATTTCTACTTAAGTTGTCCCCACGCCAAGTCAGTGGGCTGTTGGGAAGTGAATGGGTCCTGAAGGAGGTAGTCCACTTGGTGATTAACTCACTGGTGAAATCATAATTTGGTAGCATTATTGGGAAGTGAAGGAAAGAAGAGTCTAGTGTGAGTCATGGGGCATGACCTTGGGAACTGCCCCTGGTCCCTGTCACCTACATCTTTAACTCCTTCTGACTCTTTTTCTTGTTTTTTCTTCCTCTTACCTGGCAGGAGATCAGTAGTTTTCTCCTACCACAGTCATCACCATTAGCCTAAAGGCTACAGAGCCAGCTGGCCATGGGCTAACATCTATGAAACCGTGAGCCTAAATAAACCCTTCTTCCTTTAAGTGGTTGTCCTCAGGTATTTTGTCACAGCCTTTTAAGGCTGACTAACACAACATGATACTGGGCTTGCAGGGAGATAGGCACAGATTCAAATCCCGTGATTTTTTTTTTTTCCAATGAGCTGTGGGTATGTTGCATTTTCTTCTTTTATTTTAAAGTGGAAAAAATACCACCAAAATTTCAAAACAGGATGTTAGGTGCATAACAATGGTTAATACATTGCATATTGTTATCTTTAAATTAGTTATTTCTTTTCTTTTTTATTAAATATTGTAATAGAGCTATAAACTTATGAAAATTTGTAAAGCTATCAAGCACTCATACTTCATCCATATGTCATAAATATTGTTTGCTGCATTGTTTTCCCCTTTCTAGTGTGTCTGATCTACATCTGTAAATTTTTCCACTGAATCATTTGGCACTAAATTGCAGAAAGGATGCTTCATTTCACTTAAATCCTTCAATGTCTCTTTTGATTTTTTAAGAAATCCCACTTACTTACATAGATTCACTACCACCATCAAAATAAAGAAAATAACAATGGTGCAATTCTTGTACCTGATGACAGACCCCTTGAAAAATTTTTCCACAGCTTCACAAATGTGCTTTATAAACAACACCACCCACAGCTAAACAAAATCCGTATTCTCCTTCCTTCTTTTCTGTCCAGGATTTTAGTCAGAATTTCACATCTCCCTTTGGCATCACACTTCCTTAGTTTTCATTAATAAGGAAAGACACTTCAGCCTTTCTGTATTTCAGGTCCTGGATTCTTTGGAAGAAGAGAAGTCAGCAACTTTATAGAATACCTCTCCAGTTGAGTCGTTCTGATGTTTCCTTATAATTAGATTTAGGTTTTGCATTTTTGGCAGAAGTAGGAAATAATATCCTGTTGTTTTGGATTCAGTTATATCATTCGTCTGTTGGAATTCCACTATTAAAAAAGAGCATTCCCTTCTCTTGTATTTGTTTATATATTTGTTTATATATTTATTTATCCATTGTTTGTAGCAGGATTCTCACTTACTCAAAAGTTTATTGTCTGTTAATATCTTTATTAATTTTGATGTTTAGGTGTTACTGATCAATAGAACCCCATTAAATTCATGTATGCTTCTTCATTCTGTTTTTATCTCCATCTTACTTTCTGGTATAATAAGATTGCTAAGGCCCTTGGTTTCCATTGCTGTCCCATCCTCAGACTCAGCCATCTCTCTAAGGCCCCTTGTTGCATTTTAGTAGAGATTCCTACTTGGAAATCTGGAACTTGGTGCTAGGTTTCCCACTGCTACTAGAAGTTCATTGTTTCTAGGATGTGTCAGTGGATAAGGAATATGTATCCCAGACTCCTGTCTACAAGTACACATACATACAGAGATACATTCGCATAGATTTCTGCCTACATTTCAAAGACTAAGTGCTCATCCGGATTTGTCCTATTTTAATCCAGCACCCTAAAGTTTATTATATGTTTCTTTCATTTCATATCTGTATCTCCTCTCTCTTATGGATAAAAGCCTGGCGTTCACATTTCTCAGGATGCTTTATTGTTGTTCTGCTGTTGCTGTGTAATCCTGCTGAGTAATGAACTGTACAATGATCATGGAGATACGAGGTCCTTGTTCTAGGAAGCAATAAATGTAATCTTGCACAGAAAATGGTCGTGTAAAGGTGTGATTAAGTTAAGGATCTTGGGATGGCGAGATCATCCTGGATTATCTGGGTGAGCCCTTCTACTAATCATGATTATCACCAGAGTTCTTATCAGAGAGGGGAAGAAAAAGAAGTGACAGAGACCAAAGAGAAGGTGAATGCCATGGCAGAGAACGTCACACAGTGCCAATTCAAGGCACATCAGACTCACAGCAGCTGTTTCTGGAGGCGGCAAGTGGCACATTTTCACCCAGAACATCTGGAGGCAACACGGTCCTCACAGCACTTTGACCTGGGTCTGACATTGCAAATTTTATGTTCTGGCCTCCACACAGAATGTGCGATGAAACATTTTCATTGCTTTAAGCCCCCAACTTTGTGGCAGCCACGGGAAAGTAATACACCCCAAATGTAATCAGTTCTCCAGCTGTGCCCACGGTGGCCTTGGCTCCAAGCCTGTGCAACAATCCCGCTGTGCCTGCTGAGCTCTGCTCAGCCGAGTGAGCAGTGGGCCTTGATAGTCAGACGTCATGGGCACGTGCTCCACTCAGGCACACCCTCGTGGTCTTATTTTACTGTTTTCTGTTAAATGTTCTTGTTCAGAATTGCTGTGAGACAAACAACCGCAGTACTTAGTAACTTAAAACAACTCACACTTACTTGTACGTTTGTAAGTATAGGATTCAAGAAGGGCTCAGCGAGACATCTTTCTGCAGGGTTTCCTGGAACCGGGCTTAGATCCCAGCCAGGGCTGCAGGTATGCAAAGGCTCACCTGGGTTCGAAGTCCAAGTCAGTTCGCTGGTGAGGCCGGGGGTGAGGACAGCTGTCCACTTGGATGTCAGCTGCTCTTCTCATGCATAAGTACACATGGATGCTCCCTGTCTGGCATCAGCCTTCCCTCAGAGCCAGCATCCCAGGAGAACCATGTGGATACAGTATGACATTGTTCTGAACAGGGTTTTGAAGACATGTAACATTGCTTCTCAATACACATGCCCATCAACTAAGGAATGGGTAAAAAATATGTGGTCTTTTCATATAATGGAGTACTACTCAGCCATAAAGAAGGATAAACTTGAGACTTTCATAGGTGAACAGATGTAACTCATGACCGTACTCAGAAGTGAAATAAATCAGACCACAGTGTATTGGCTCACTAGTGTGAGAAACTGAATGAGCAAATAAGATCCAAAATGTACAGTAGATATTGGTAATAGGAAAGAAACTGTCCAAAAAGAGAAATTCTGTATGTATGTATATACAGGATAGATAACATGGTTGTTCTTCTGTCTTCTATTTCTATGCTGAAAGAAACTGTCAATGAGTCTTTGGTTGACCAGTATTGCATGTCTATATCTGTTTTCATGAGAAGCCACTTTGAAGATATCAATATATAATACAACCACCATTGTTAATTCCCTACCACTTTGTTTGTAACTCTGTATTGTCTGCATTGTGTTTGTGATATGTTGTAAAATGTTGTATGTCTGTTAATGTCTCCTTCCTTTTATCTTTAAAATAAAAAAAAACAAAACAAAAAGAGAAGTAAAACTGTGATGGGAGAATGAGGACAGAAAGGAAGAGAAAAGGAAAGAAATTATACACACACACACACACACAATAGTTATACAGCTAGTATCTCTTAGTTCACTGAAAAGTCTGTAATATAGTTTAGGCAGTATTTCATGCTTGTATCTTACACTTGGAATGACTGTTATTAACATAATAATATACAATGTATTAATTATTGTTACTCTCCTCCTAGGCTGCTTTGCAACTATTTTATTGTTATTTTTAATTCTAGAGAAAACATTCCTAAAATTCATTTGGAAATAGAAGAGACCTAGAACAGCAAAGGCAATCTTGGGTAGCGAAGGCAAGGCAGGAGGCATCACAATCCCTGACTTGAAATTATACTGAAAAGCTATGGTGATAAAATCAGCATGGTACTGGCATAAAAACAAACCCAAGGAACAGTGGAACCGATTAGAAGATGCAGAAACAACTACACACACACTCAGCCACCTTATCTTTGACAAAGGGGCCAAATATGTTCACTGGAAGAAAGATAGCCTCTTTAATAAATGGTGCTGGAAAAACTGGCTTTCCACATGCTGAAGACTAAAACTAGACCTATGTCTTTCACCATGCACTAAGCTAAAGTTGAAATGGATCAAAGACTGAAATATTAAACAGAAATACTAAATCTACTGGAAGAGAAAGTAGGTAGAAATCTTAAAGACATAAGGGTAGGCAGAGAGTTCATGAAGAAAAACCAAACTGCATGGGAAAAGCTTCAAAGAATGAACAACTGGGATTTCATCCTATTCGAGTGTTTTTGAACATCAAAAGAAATCACCAATAGAGTGATTTCTTTCAAAATTATAACCCAGAGAGTGGGAAACAATTTTAGCCAATTCTCCCTGAGACAAAGAACTATTTAGAACATAAAAAGAATTGAAAAAAATCAGGATCCCCAAAATCAAAGACCTGCTCCAAAAATAGGCATCTGAAATGAATACACACTTCTCAGATGAAGAAATTCAAATGGTGAATAAATATATGGAAAAATGCTCAACATCATTGGTCATTCAAAAAGTGCAAGTTAAAATAACACTGAGATTCCATCTCACTCTGGAAAGAATGGCTGTCATCAAGAAATCAACCAATAACAAATGCTGGAGGAGCTGTGGGGAAAAAGGAAGCCTTCTTCACTGTTGGTGGGAGTGTTGACTGGTGCAACCACTGTGGAAATCAGTGTGGAGATGCCTCAAAAGACTATATTAGAGGTCCCATTTGACCCAGATATTCCCCTTCTGGATATTTTCTCAGAAGAATTAAAAACATCACACCACAGTGATGTATGTGCACCCATGGAAAAAGCAGCACAATTTATAATAACTAACTCTTGGAAACAACTGAGGAATGGATAAAAAAAGATGTGATTTTTTATACAAGGGAGTACTACTCAGCTATAAATAAGGATAAATTAGAGGCTTTTATAGGGTAATGGATGCAACTTGAGACTGTACCCATAGGTGAAATAAATCATACTTACATGTGTAAGCACCATATTGTCTCTCTAGTGTAAGAAACTGAAAGAGTAAATAAAATCCAAAGCATATAATAGATATTGTGAAAGGAGAAGAAAATTCTCAAAAGAAAAGAACTGGAATGGGGGAAAGGAGAAAAGAAGGAAGGGAAAAGAAAAAAATATATACATATACATAGCTAAGATAATTATACTACTAATTTCTATTAGTTCATTAAAAAGAATGGTTTGTGCTTATATTGTTTGATTAATTTTTCATGCCTGTGTCTTATAATCTGAGCAACTACTTTGAAGATAACAATACGCAATGTATTAACCATTGCCAGTCTCCTATTTTTATATGTTGAAATTTTGTATCATTGTTTTTACTGTTTTTCTCTGTAAAATAAAAAAATATAAAAAAATAAACTTTAAAAAAATCATTGTTTCTGCCATACTTTAATATCTGAGCTATCAAAATCTAAGAGAAAAAGGACCCTACATCTTGCTGGGAAGAATTTGAAAGACCCTGCAGCCATTGCTTTAAGCCACTCATCCTACCCCTTTACCCATCCATAATTCTGTTTTCCTCAATAAGTGCTACTCTATTGTATTCACTGTGTGTAAAATGTATCTATTCTTGTAAGACATGTAGTGATTAACTGGTGAGCATATTATTTATCTTAATAACTGTGATTATGTTCTTATTCTTGGCTTAATTTTTAAACACTTTCCTTTTATCACTATGTTTTGGAGACATATCCATTTTTGTTTGTCTGTATAATACATGTTGAAGTCCTAAATTCTGATACTTGTGAAAGGTGATCTTATTCGGAAAAAGGGTCTCAGCAGATGTAATCTAGTGGGACCATACTCCTTAGGATGGGCTCCTTAATCCAGAGTGGTGTGTCCTTATTGTAACAGGGACACATATGAGGAAGACTGTCACATGACGGTGGTGTCATTGATTACAGCAATGTATCTACAAGTCAGGGACACCAAGGATTGCTGGCAGCTGCAGGAAGTCGCAGAGAGGCGCAGAACTTTTCTTCCTCAGAGTCTCCAGCAGGAACTACCCCTAACGACACCTCGATTCTAGATTTCTAGCTTCCAGGAGTGTGAGATTCATTTCTGTTACTTTAAGACTTATTTTTTTGTGATAGAGTAGCCCTTGGAATCTAATACAGCTGTCATCACATAGTGTTCCCTGAATCTCAGTGAATTGGAAATAAAATCAATAGGCACTAGTCCAGAGGAAGGATTGGATAGTCACTTGGTGCCCACTTGGATATCTGTCTGCCACAGTCACAGAGGTAAATCTCAGCCACTGTCTGATCGCCCTTCTTTCTGTCTGTGAAGACCTTCTGCTACTGAACACACATGTTCTCTTCCTCCTTACAAACACATCCTCTCTCAAAGGCCGTGTGGTGGGTCATTGTGTGTCTTCCCCAGGAGACGCTATTCCTCTCATTGTGTAGAAATAGGGGTTTCCACCTGGGAGATTATGGTCATCACATTCCCATCTGCATCGTTACCCTCACAGCACCTACCGTGAACAGCGGTAACTTCTGCCTGTTCTGTGTCCACCCCCGAGACCTGAGCATCTCAGCGTGTTCATCAGATGGTGGTCCACTGCCCAACACGGTATTTGACATGACACATTTTGGAAATATTTCTAGTGAATTAAAACCAGTTTCCTTAGAGACGAATTAGAGCACTATTTGCACATTTTCTTTCCCAAAGCCAACCTTGTCTCCTCAATATTTCATTATGTACAATAATATAGTAAAAAAAAATTAATATGTGAATGTGTCATGAGATACATATTTTTATAAAAGAAGTGCAATCAATGAAATAATTGAGGCTTATGGCTCCCTGGCCAAAAGCATTTTTGTTTTGGTAATGGAATTACAAAGAGAAGTAACCTAACCCCAGTAGCAAGTCCTGAAAATAGCAACTTGACCAAGCCCAAGCTTTTGAAGGAGTTTGCTTTAAATTGAGAGCCATTATTTCATCTGTGAAAAATAAAGGCAAAGTAGGGCAGACTATTGGAGATCAATTTCACATCATTTGAAACTAAGACAAAGGTATTTTCTGTGGTCTCTTTTTAAATAGATAAGGGGTATATATCCCTGCGGGGGCCTTTTCTTCTCTTCAGTGTTATGATATTGTGCAGTATTATGGCCTTTTACTAAACAGAGAACCACACAGGCTTTTACTTGCCTTTCTCTGAAGTCACTCATAGCGCAAGCATTAGCATTTACACCAATGTGAACAATGCAAGCTACACTTTAAGGATGCATATTCCATGGGTGTGCATTTACTAAGTGCAAGTGTTTAGCTGGCAATATTGGAGGAGGGCAAAAACCAGCATTTCTCTTTTGTGATGAGCCCACATTCATAAGGCTGTATTTCTAGGAACAAGATGGATAATTTTTGGCAGGAGAAGTTGAGGGTCAGGACTGGGATGACACTGATATGTTGAGCCCGGATGCCTCACTTCTTCTGAGCTCATGCTGTCTTCCCAATTTAACAGAGGAGGAATTAAAGCAAAACAGATGTGACCAAGGACCCTTGGAGGCCCACCTCAGCCTGGAGTTTTACTTGTAATTCATGATATCTTTATATTATATTTTATTTAAAAAGAAACAAACACCCACATTCCCATTCTAAAGTTGGGGCCAGAGCCATGCCTGAGAGCTGGGACTCTGTCCTGTGTGAGATCAGGTTCAGTTGGGGCACAGCCTGGTCACTGTCCTCCTTCCAGGATGGTCCATCCAGCCATGGGAAACAGTTGCCCCCACTCTGGGACCGAAGTTTTCCAATCTAAAACAAAGGTACCAGACAAGAGGTTCATTCCCTTGGGACTTGCAGGAAAAGTACACAGGCCAGTGGCCTGTTGTGCCAAGTTTGTTATGTGGACTTGTGGCACCTTTAGTCTAAATCAAATACCGCTGTACATGTTTTCTGTCAATATGTTAAAATGAGGAGACTTCACACAAACCTATGTATTCCTATCATTTTATGAAGAATAGAAATCTCTGTCACACCTTCTCCGCCTTCCTGCCCGGCCACCACTGCTGGAGCTGAGTGTCAACTTGTGCTTCTCAACAGCCCCGTGTGGATGAGCCCCGGTGGCCATACCTACGTTGCCTTTGCCTTCTCCAAACCTGCAGGGGCGCTCATGCTTAGTCAGTGCTGTGCTTGCACCTTGGAGTTCTCATAGACAAAAGCGAGAACATGCCAGTACCAAAACGAGCAGATAAAACCTGACTGAAAGTTATTAATTTCAAGGAAAGTGGCCTCTGTAGATTTTCAAGTTTGCCACCCGAATCCCAATCAAGAATTCTTGTCTCTAAGCCAAACTCTAAGGCACTGTTTGTCTCTACATTAGTTTTTGTATTTCTTATCTAAATTCATTCCCCTGCCTCAGTTACAATTCAGCATGTATGAATATTTATTGAGAGCAGGAGAATAAGACAAAGGCAGAAGAGAACAAGACATATTTAATTTACCCAAAACATTTAGATTCTATTTTGGAAGACATAAATTTAAATAATACATCATTGCATGACAATAGTAGTAAGCCACTTGTTATGCGCAGGTCCTACCAGGTTCGGTGACATCTGGCTCCCGTTCCTTCCCCTGTTTATTATCACAGTTCTGATAGGCGAGGATCCCACCTCCTTTGGCAGGTGTGGAACCAAGCTCAGAAACGGCCCAGGTTGTCTGGCCAGGGTGTGGCAGGTGAAGATGTTCTAATGTTTGTGCCAGGAGACGGGAGCTTTTCTCGCCAGCCTGGCTGTGGCCCCACAGATATTTCCCAGGACACCTTCAATTTCTCCATCGTGTATTTAATGGTGTACTCTATTTGAAGATGGACTTGCTGTCTTTCCTCTCTTGTTGGGGCTGAAGTACGCTGATCCACTGGTCCTCCCCACCTGTGACACAGGAATATTGCTGCTGTGTGTTTGCTGTGTTGCCACTGCTCATCTGTTTTCTCCTCTGCACCAAATCTCTTGCTCATTCCCTTCTGGGGTGGGGGTGGGGCTCTAGTGTTCCTAGGACATTCCCTTGACCCTGGAGACATATATATTTACATTGTGTATTTTCTTAATTCATATTTGTATTATTAAACAGCAAACGCAGCAATAATGCTCATACTTTTCTTGTGTTCCTTTGTAGCCACTTTAGGGTTTGTATTCCCGGCTAGGTGGGTATGAATTAAAAAGCCTACAGGAAAGAGCCCTGGCATTGTATTGTGGCTTTCTTTACACTACTGATCCACAGTTCCTGGAGTAGAATGCAGGTCCTCTGGTGTGTATTTTGGGGGAAGTGGTGCCACAACGACACTACACAAACAAAAGTTGTCAGATTAATAAAAAAGCTGTAGGTTCTTGAGTCAGATTTGAATATGCAGGTAACAATACACATTGCCTTTAGCATAAGTAGGACACATACAATATTTGAGGCATACTAAATCATGACATCGTTTGCTGTGTATCTTATACTGAAATTTCACCGGATGTTTCGGCATCGTGTCTAGTAACTCTCACTATGTTACGCTTCATAAATGTTATGGGAGGTGACTAAGAATGTCCCTGAGAAGGGAGTGGCCACCAGGAGATGGACTGCAAGCACCATACTGCATGGAATAAGAATTTGCAGAAGCCAAATAAGGAGGAAAACGTGGCCTGTTTCTGACTGGACGCGCTGTTTGTTCTAAACACATTTGGAGACCAAACTAGGGAGCAGGTTAATGCACAGGGGCTTATGAATTTGGTTCAGCACAGTAAAATAGTTTCCAATCTTAGGAAAGAAGTTAGAATATAATAGATTATAAGAATACTACCATTAATTTAGGGGATACAAAATATGCAATTTATCAAAGTAAAAACTAAATGTTCTCACTGGTAGACCCCATCCCACACTAGTTTATTTTTATTTGGATTGTTATAGTTTATGGAAAGTGAAAAACTATGTGTATTTATAACGTAAAATTATTTGCATATATCCTGTTTGCTAGTCAGTATCCTGTTCTCCTTTCACTGAAGTTAAGTCTAACAGCTGGGAATGAATTTTTTCAAGATAATCTCATATGTAAAAATCTCTTCTCCTATAGCTATTTTATTCTAAAGTTTGTCAGGTTTTTTTTTTTTTTTTCATAAATGTCCTCCTTTTCTCCTGAAAAGAAATCTTTTCTCTTTCTTTTTTTTTTTTCACTATAGAAGAGTTGAGGTCTGCTCACGTGTGCTCCAGGATAGTGGGACAGGTCTTTCACTGCACAAAGGGTGGTATGAGGCAAGAGGCTGCCACTCGGAAACCCCGTCTCTGGCTAATTGCGCTGCATCCAGGGTTATTAGAAATGCCATGTGCAGGCAGAAGACAGAGGGGAGGCACTGCTGTCCTCAGCACCATGCAGAGATATGGACTTCCGGCACTAAAACAGGCTGACAGGTGCTCATTTGCCCCCGCTCTTCGCCCATGAACACAGTACAGACTCAGCGGACTCCAACAGGTGGCATGTGTTTTCTCGGAGATGCTGGAGGAGGAAGAGAGACCCACTGAGGACCATCAGGCTTGGACAACAGTGTGGAAGCAGCTTGCATTTCATTTTCGCTCCTACCTGTCTTGCAGCCAGTACCAGAGATGGGAGTGTCCGTAACCACCAGAAGGCACAGCCAAGCCTCCTCAAGACAACCTTGCCTCTCCAACACGAGGAGCCCTGACTCTGGCTCCACTCCGGAGAAACGATGCCTGCTTTGCTTGCAGCATCTCAAGTTTCCTTCAGACTGACTTGGCCTGCGCCATGCACCTGGGGCCACCATGGGCAGAAGTGAAGTCATCTTGCTTCATCAACTCCTGCTGCTCCATTCAGTTGCATCAGGAGACCAGAAGAAACAGCATCTGCCACCTTCATGGAAGGTGACCAGTGACACTGGGTGGCCCAGGAAAGTGCTGCTCTACTTGCCACTGGTGGGGACTGAGTGGGAGCCCAGCAGCACCAGAAGAGTGAATGAGAACAGAAAAGCATTGTAAGGGATCTGGAAGTAAATTTCATCATTTAAAAGACTGAAAATGCAGACCAGAACCTGTATGCTGAATCTAAATAGGGCCTTGTGTGCTATGAGAAAGTATTAAATAGGAGCATGCCAGGGCGCCTTTGTAGCAATAATGAGGATATTTAGTTTTTACTTCATCAAATTGCATACTTTGTATCCCCTACATTAAAGGTAGTATTCTTATAATCTATTATACTCTAACTTCTTTCCTAAGGTTGCAAACTATTTCGCTGTGCCTGACTAAATTCATAAATAACTACCATTTCCAGGTCACAGTTAAAAATCCATCTGCATACTAATAATGTGGAAAAACACAGTGTTATGGCTTGTGTCTAGATGTCCCCCAAAGCCTCATGCTGTCATGGGTGGGGTTATTTAGAGGTGGCTGGATGTAGGGTTTGTGCTGCTGGGATCAAGGATGGGATGCGGGGATTAATTCACAGTGCAGTGCTAGATTAAGGTGTGAGTGCTACTCCCCTTAAGGGCAGGTAGCATGGGTGAGGTATAAGGGACAGAAAAAGGACTAGTGTATAGCTTGTCACTTGTTGCTTTCTTGCTTTTGCTGTCTTCTACCTACCTGGGACTGTTTCTTCTCTGCCAGGCCTCTCTGCCAGCCGATTATGGTCTGAACCCTTTCCTCCTTTAACATTGGGTGTTTTGTCTCAGCAATGATAAAAATTAACTTAAAACACACAGTTTGAGAAAAAAAACCAATTGCTATAAATGCTAGGTGGATGAGCTAATTTTGAATACAGAGTATCGGATACAGAATTATTCCACAATGATTTTAAAGCAGGCTTCACCAAAAAAAGAAAACTCAATAAGAAATTCAAAATTATTTTGATACAAATGAAAGAATAGAACAATCTCTGCACAGGTATAGAAGTTAGGAGAAGGGACCAAAAAAAATTATACAACTAAATAAATGCAGAGGGAAAATAGAAAACAGAAGAAGAAAAGGAAATGAGCTCAGTGGACTGAAGATGAGATGGAGATGAAGGAGAAAAGATGTGGTGAAACTGAAGACAGAAAATGAGATCCACTCAGTGAAAATGACAGAAAGGAGACTTTCAAAACAGAACAGAGCAATGGGGAATCTGTGGGCCAATAAGAAAGATTTGAGTTTTATCTCATTAGAGGCACAGACAGAGATGGAAAAGAATGTGGAGCTGAAATGATATTTGAGAACATAACAGCTGAAAGCTTCTTAAATTTGACAGAGAGACAGAAAGGTACAGGTTTGAGAAGCTGAAAAAATTTCAAATAAGATCAAATCAAAGGAATTCATGCCAAGACACATCATAATTCAATTTCTCAAAATAGAAAACAGCAGTAACACAAACTTAAAAACAGAGAGAAATGATGCCGTGGAAATGGTACGGAGGAACACCAATTCTGAGACAACAGATTTCTCACCTGAAATCACAGGGGTCAGAAGCACTGAAAGGGAAAGAAAATATGTCAAAGCAGAAACATACATCTGGCAAAATGATCTTTCAGGAATGGAGGGGAAATAAAGATGTTTTCAAGCAAAATATAAACAAGAGGCTATGTTGTTGGCAGATCTCCGCTTAAAGAACAGCCGGAGGGACCTCAGACAAAAGCAAGAGGAAGAGAAGTTGAACTCCAAGGAACAAAGCACACCGGTGAAGAATAAGGCCGTCTGGTTGAACTGCTTCATCATTTAGAATGTGATTACATGGCATGGACAACGGTAGGAGTGTTTACCACGTGCGAAGTCCCAGGCTGCATCTCCAGCACACCCCTGTCGAAAGAGATGCAGTTAGAAATCCTACCCATAGGGTGCTAGGATTCCATAACTGCAGCCACAAGCCTTTAGGAATTGGATTTCAAACTCTACAATCTTTAAGGCCCTCTGCCACCACTGCCAGGAGCCCTTAGGGGACTCCCTCAGACATGACTGGTGCAGCTGTGGAAGTTTCTGCTTTGGGTGGTGGCTACAGCTCAGCCTGCATCTTCAGGCAGAAGCTGGGGCATCCCGTGTCCTAGACTCAGTTCCAAGACAGTCCAGATGGGTCTGGCTGTGTTTGGTAGCACACAGCTGAGTCCGTCTTCAGTGGAGTCTAGAGCGGAACAATTGAAGATTCAGGCAGAGCAGACAGGTGATGGGACAGGCCTGGGGTAAGTCGGGTGTGGGTCCCGAGGACGCATGAACTACTTCTGCATGGGAGAGAAACAGCCAACTGGATGTGCTCACGGAGAGAAAGATCATGCTGAGTGCCTTCCTGACAGCTCAGGGAAGAAGTACTGGGGGTCCTGCAGGAGTAGTCCCCAACACCTGGATGAGAAGCCAAGACTCTGGGGAGATCACGCCAGGCATGAGTGGGTGGCTGCAGGCTGTGATGGGAACTCCAAGAGGTACAAATGGAAGGACGAGGCCGATAAACACCCACAGAGGCAGGCTGAGGCAGAGAGGTCAGGTCTTGTTCTGAATCCCAGGATTCACAGTGGGATGGGGTCCTCAGTGGAGTTGGGGCTCTCATCCACAGCAGCCTGGAGCCATCACCCTGATAGGACCTATATTCTCAGCATGCTCAGTATGCACTCGGTGCGTATTCCTGCTGGTCTTGCTGGTCGCCAGTCAGCTGACCTTTTTCCTAAAGGGCCAGATGATAGCCTTTTAGACCCTACAGTCTTGGTCACAGTGCTCAGTTCGGCTACTGGAGCTCAAAGGCAGCCTGGAAAAACCTGCATTAAGACTCACATAAACCACTGAGTGTGGCTTCATTTCAAAGTGCTAGTCTCAATATGAAAGGAACTAATGTCACATTTCTATTTAGAACAAAACAACACAGGGCTTCCGTCTTTGGCAAGGAAGTTAGTTGCCCAGTCCATAATGAGTGGTGGTAAGAACTCAGTCGTGGCATTAAACTTTCTGGAAGCTGGGCTGCGAGCACTTCTTAAAGGCATGACGGTGGCAGAGTTTCTTGGCTTCTCATGTCTCACTTTTGTTATCAGAATTTGCCTCTTGGGGTGCGTTGGTGATTCTGTGATAGGATATAAAAAACACAGTGCAGCACCTGACATAGTTTGGAGATAATTTGTACCAGCTATCGCTATTAACAGGATGTTCACACCTTAGGGTCTTAGACTGGAAGACATCAGCTGGGGTGAAATAAATCTTTGGTATGGCAAAGCCTGCTTGATTATCTTGTTAGCAAAAGCACTTTTATAATTCCTTGCTGCTGTCTTAGCCCTCATACTTATGATGGTCACCTTTCTCTCAGCTTTCCTAGCAGTTTGCCCTTCCAAATTAATAAGGTGATATTAGTAAGTGATTGACTTTATGGATCAGTATCACTGTAATTTACTACCTAAAGTGGCATCAAATGTGTCCTTAAATATTTAGTGTGAGCTGGCAGCTTAACCTTACAGAGCTAAAACTCTCCTGTCCCTGTGCTGAGAAAATCACCCGTGCCTGCAGGAAGCCTGGGCTTGGCTAATAGCATTAGAGGAAACTTGGTTACCTTGGTGGGCTCTGACTCACACTTAGGTCAGATCTCTGCTTTTCATGCTACCTTTAAACCTCTTGATAGAGATTTTCTTAAATTCCCACAAAGCAATTTTCTCAAGAGCAAAGTAGCAACAGCAGCTAACGACTTCACAAAAGTTCACAACGGAATGTAAGTTGGAGAGACGCCATTTGCTTTGCTTTAGGAGGAGGCACCACTATGCGACAATAGTGACTGCACGTCAGTAGTGTCTACCGGTGGGGAAACGCATGCTCCTGCCCGCGAGTTTGCTTCCGGAACGCTCTCTTAGGTTTAGTTTTCTTTTAGTACGTGTTTGCAGTGCATGCATTTTACAGTCATCTTGGGGAGCTGGTTCGTGTACATAACACAGCTTATTCATTTTTTAGTGCACTTTGCTCTCCTCCTCCCTTCCTCCTCTAGTTCCTTTCCCCTTTTTCATTTTTGTTGATATCATTAATCTCCGTTCATGTTTACCTCCATGTTCACTGCAGTCACTTGGACGTGGTACCTGCCATGACTTCGCTCTACCTATTCCCCATCCCTCCTCCTCACCCTTCGCCTCTGGTCTCCTGGACCCTCCCATCTGCAAGAGACCCATCCCCTTGTCTTGATCTATCCTTCTTTCATCTTTCTCTTAGTTTGTACTTGGCCTTACCCGGATGAGAGCTATCAGGTGGCACTCAAATTTGTGTGTCTGATTTACTTCACCTAATGTTATATTTTCCAGGTACACCCATTTTCCCACAAATGTCTCAAATTTGTCTTTCTTTATAGCCAAGTAGATTTCCATTATACATAGATATTACATCTTCTTTCCTCAATCCTCTGTTGGTGGATATACAGGATGTCTGAGGATTTTGCTATTAGGAATTAGGGTTTTATAAACATTGGTATGCACGCATCACTGTAAGATGATGTCTTCAGTTCTTTAGAAGATACCAAATTAAAATCAAAATGGATCAGAGATCTAAATATTAAAACAGAAACATTAAACCTACCAGGAGATAAAATAGGTAAAACACTTGAAGACCTAGGTGTAGGAAAGTATCATCTAAAAAAACTTCAATTGCACAAGAAATAACAGCAAAAATCAACAAATGGGATTGTATCAGCCTAAAAAGCTTCCATGTGGCAAAAGAATCAATTAATAGAGTGAAGTGGCAACCTAAAGAATGAAAGAAAATTTTTCCAGCTACTCTTCAGACAGAGGAATAATATCTACAGTATCTAAAGAATACATAAAAATTAGACCACCTAAAATTAAAAACCCAGTCAAAAACTGGGCAAGAGAAATGAAGACATTTCACAAAGGAAGAGCTATACATGGCCAATAAATACATGAAAAAAATGTTCAGCATCTCTGGACATTAAAGAAGTGCATATTAAAACAACTCTAAGATTCCATCTTACTCCAGAAATAATGTCTGTCATTGCAAACTCAAAAACTAGCAAATGCAGGTGAGGCTGTGGTGAAAAAGGAATTCTCCTGCATTGTTGGCAGGAGTGTACATTAGTACAAGCACTATGGAAATCAGGATGGAGATTTCTCAAAGAACTGAAGTTAGAAATTTCACATAATCCAACTGTTCTTCTAGGTATCTCCCCCAAAGAGCTGAACGCTTAATGCTTCCAGGATTTTCACCTCTTGGAACTGATCACACCAAACCCAAGAGGGCCGTTTCACCTTCCTCCATACAGTTGTGCCATGGACAAAGAATACCTGTGGCAATAATCAATGGTAATAATGGTTTACACAATGCACTTTTGTCTTGCAAATCTAGCAAATCTGTACAGGCACAATGATTGCCACCTTACAGAGATTAACAAAAATATCATTTGCTGAATAGTGAATGTGGTTGTGAGTCCCACATCTGAATCTACTAATTCTTCACAGTGCCTTTGAGAAGTGTACGCTGTCATTGTCCTCCTTGTACTGAGGTTACAGGCAGGACAGTGTCAGGTATACCAGGATTGTCTTTATGGCCTGGGACTTCATTGCTGTGCTATAGGGAGCTATGTTCAATTACACATGTTTGAAAGTATTTTTTTTTAATTGGTCAGAAATTAAATTTTAAGAAGTAAAAGATATTCAAGGACTTGTTACATGCTTATGGGTTTTTTTTTTTTTTTTCAAAATAAGGAGGCTAGCTATAATGTTGAAGGAAGATATCACCTGATTCCCAGAGAGATGCATAATGATGCCTATATGGGCATGTGCTGATGAAAAGTACTATACTATACAGAATTCTATCCTGAAATAGATACTTAACATAAACTGGGATACATTTGTATACAAATAGGTGGACAGAGTTAATGCTTTAGGGTTTATAGATAGTCGTGAGTTTTTAAAAATTATTCAGGCTATCTGCCAACATATCTTTTTAGTGTCTTGGAAGGTCTGATTAAGAGGCTTTAAAAAAGATGGGCAAAGAGAAAAAAAAAAGAATATTTGAGAAAAAATACACAGAAAAATAAAACCTATTTAGAATTTGCTCAGATAAAAATCTATAATGATGTTTTATATGAACAGTCTAGATGAGAATCAATATACACTCAATACTAACTAGAAGAAAACCAAGATGCATTCCAATACATTATTTATAAGATGCACTTTACCCGGCCATAAACTCAAGGTCATGAGGAAATTTAGTAGGGACTCTAAGAAACTTTGCCCACTGATGTAAATTGCTATAAAATGACAATATTCAATCCCAACAATATGGTGACATGTCTACGTGACATAAATCCTTGCCCAGCCAGCAGGCCTTGTGCCCTAGAGATTTAGAGTTCTCAACTGTATGTGTGTTACGGGAAGGATTGAATCCAGGGCCTTCACACTGAGCCAGACCTTTTTTATTTTATTATTTTGATACAGGGTCTTGGATCCAACTTGCATCCTCTTGCCTCAGCTTCCCAGAGTGATGGGATTATAGCCGTGCACTACCTAATTCCAGCACTCCTTGAATTAAATACTTTAATACAAGTGCCAGACCTTGGTACCCAGGAGCACACAAACCCATTCTGTAATGCTCAGCCCCAGTCTCCCTATATGCAATACAAAGGAAAAACATCCTTCTAACTGAATTCTAGTGTTGATTACTTGAGCAACAGTATTTATAATTATACAGATATAGTTATATAAGCAAGAGCAAGTATGCATGTCTCATATATACTTCATAAGAAATACAAACTATAATATTTGTCAAAAGTATTACAGGATTAACTACGAATATTGATTTATCATATATTCTACAACATATACTAATTATTTAATACCTAGGATGTTATTTGGAATATCATTATATTTAATTTATAGGATTTAATACAGCAAATAAATATGCCAATAATACCAAAGTGTAAAATTAATTCATCAGCACTCTGCCCAGCCCGGAAGTCACAAAGAATGACTTCCTGGAGTGGGATGTAAGAGATTATGAAGAGGCGCCTCCTCCAGGGAGGGGCTTCACACCGCGCACCCTTTCTTGCGTCCTTGGCAGACACTCTTGCTCAGTCATTTTCTGCTGCTTCCCCACTGGCTTTCTGCTTTCTGTACAACTCCCCGCGAGTCTATGTTAATCAGCCACGGTAGAGGTACAAAGCCCCTTGACCGTCACAGCTTTGGAGAAGCTCCCTCAAGGTGGCCCAGCCAGGCAGCGCAGAGCCCAGCTGTCCTGCTGCTGAGCCCAGTGCAGAGGCTCAGACCCAGTGCAGACTGCCCGCTGCCTGTGTGTGCATGGACCTCCCCAGTGCGGCTTCCTATTGGAGAAGGTGCTTCCCCAAGGAGGAGACAGCAGGGTTCCAGCCCACATTTGCTTCCTCTTCCTTCCGAAAGCCCAAATCAATCTGACCCACAGAGCATGACAAAGTGTGTGACTCAGGTCCAACCTCGACTTAATGACCTGTCCTCCTCCCTCACAGTGGGCGGTAGAGGAGGAATTGGAAGGCACAGGATATTCGAGTGTTAGCAGAGCCGTGGCTGCTGAAGGACAGACACAGAGTCATCTGCAGGAGGAAGAAAAGAGGGAAAGAGTAAGCACATTTACTGGGGAAAAAAATAAATACCTTCCAGAACAAAGGCGACAAAAGCAACGATTCTGAAAGCACTATTCAAGGCCCTTTGGTTATGTGACTTATAAATTGATTGTTCTGGCTTCTTTAGATCAGGATTTTGTATGGACTGAAGTTATAGAAATTTAGCCAAATATTTTATGTATTTATCTATTCTTCTATTTATTTCCAGCCCTCTATCTTTACATTCATACCCACTTATCCATCCATGCATGCCCCTGTCATCTCTCCATCTCTCCATCCATCCATCCATCCATCCATCCATCCATCCATCCTCCCATCCATCCATCCATGCATCCTTCCACCCATCCACCCATCCACCCATCCATCCATCCACCCACCCATCCATCCATCCATCCTTCCACCCATCCATCTTTCCATCCATCCTCCATTTAATCACATGTCCTTTTATGTAGGCCGGTGATATTTCCTTTATCAAGTCATTTCAATCATCCTCCCATATGCCCATCTCCTTATATATCATCCACTCTTTCATTCAATATACATTTATTTAATCTTTTTTTGAGTCAGAGCCTCAGAAGTAGGCAAGATAGATACCGAGGAGAATGAAGTATGATCTGTATCCCTTCAACAAATCAGAGAGGGACAGGAACCCCAGCTCACACTGTGGTGTCTGTCCATGAGAAGGAAGCACTGGGGAGGACACAGCTCGAAACTGAGACATCTCCAGCTTGCTAGGTTGGAGGGGCCAGGGGACACTCACTGGAGGACCAGACAATTGTAATGGACAGGACAGGGGATTTCCCAGTGGAAGGACCCAACCACATATGCAGAGGCATGTATGGGAGGAATACCACAATGCAGATGTGGAAATCCCCATGGAGAGCTCTAGAAGAAAAATGGCCTGAGGTTGTGGGTCAGTCTCTGAGGGAAGATGCTGTGCACCCTGTCCTGACTCAGCCTCTTTCCAGCTCATGACAGTTAATTCTTAACTTTTCTGGAAGTTTGTGAGTCAGGCATTAAATCTACAACTTAGGAAATGGCATAACCTCACAATAACATAGAATATGTTTTGAAAGTAAGAATTATTCCAGATTCCTGACTTCCTACTGATTTTACCTACATTACACTACCATGTGTGCACTTGGGGTTATTTCTGAGCTGTTCATATGGTGGGGCTGCCCTGCTATGTGTGCTAACTGGGTACCACCCCTTCCCAGCCCGTGTCCACAAACACCCCTCAGCAGGGAGAAGTGGACTGTGGTCATTAAATTCACAGAATACTGAAGTCAGATCAAACAGTAGCATTTGTATGAGATTGAGAAACTGTCCAACTGTCACACAGATGAAACTTGAAATAGGAGGCTTAGTACAAGAAGCCAAACAGAAAAATCCGTATAATGTGTGGCTCTATTCATATAAATTGTCCGGAATAGGCAAACCCACTCAGAGAAAAGGTGGATTGGTGGTGACCAGGAACTCAGGGGTGGGAAGATGGGATGTGTTAACAGAGAGAGGATTTATTTGGGGGTTTGTGAAATGTTCTGGGAGCAGATACGTGTGATGGTTGCACAACTCTCTGAATAGCTGAAAAAACACTGAATTTTGAATGATTGATATCAGGGCCTTTGAACTATTCTTAATAAAGCTGTTGCAAACACACAGCTTCTGAATTTCCATTGTTATCTTGGTTGCCTAGAAGTACAATGAGAATTTAAGTAAAACTACAACAAAACACAAAGTGTGAAAGTGCAACACAGTGGAAAGTGGCGGTGTTCAACAAACCAGGGTTGCCGCATTGCTGCGTCTCACCCAGCTTCGTCACCATAAAGCTGGTGTGGACATGTCTCTGACTCTTTAGTGACGAGCTATGCCTACAGAAGGTCCACATGGTGGCGTAGAGGGCGCGAAAAGCAATCCAGCTGTGAGAATAGATTTCAGAGCAGGTCAGCCAGCCACAGAGCCGGAGAGAACTTGCCCGTATGTTTGCGTACTGGTGACTTTGGGTACAGTCATAGGTCCTAGGATGTTTGAAGATATTACAAGGTGGTGCTGTTCTTCACAGTACAGTTCAGGGGTACACAGAGTAAAGGCGCTGTTTTCACATCAGCTAAAACAGAAAGTCCCCAAATGCTCCTGGAGATGATTTTAGAAAGTGAAGTTGACTGCATCTCTTCATGGAAAAAGTTGCATCATTTCCATTGTTGCATATGTTGTTAGTTGAGCTGGCAGAGGACGGTAATGACTTGAGTTTTTATTTTAAAAAGTGCTTCCTTTCTTCCTGTAGAAAAGAAAATCCATGTTTTAAAAAAACTTGCTTTTCATTTTGTTCTGTTTTGGACACATTTCCTAGAGTCCAAGTCCACTCAGGGCTGGGGAGCAGCACATGCATGCAATGGTCCCGCATAACCCAACTGTGGTTCTTGGGCCTCAGATGTGGGGGTTCCACTTGCCCATGTGACTCTGATCTCCTTCACTGAAGAGATGCCCACCCCCACGGTAGCTGGGAAGAAGCTCACGGGAAGGGTCACAATCCTCCCGTCCTGTCATTAGCTCATAAGCCAAAGCAAGGCTTAATTTCCTTCCAGGCCTGAGGCATTAGTGGGGTGGAAGAGCATCCATCCCACCCCACAGATAGCGTTCCTAATGCTCCAGGAGGCTGTGTGCACTGTGCCTTACGGTCAGTTATGCAAGTTCATCCTTCCACGCCTCTGGGCTCTGCCCCTGAGCTCTGGCAGGAGCCGCACATCCTGAATAGCAAAAGCAGATCCCCATGACCTTGAAAGAGGTGGATTTCCAAGCGGACTCAGAATTAAGCCCCCTCTTTTCCATGTAAACAGAGAAAACAGACAATTCACCTCAGAGAATGCAGGACAGCTCTGATCCTAAACCACACCCACTATTACCTTTTTAAGATGATAACTTCAGGCCATATAGGCCCCCAGGTAATTTTCTGCAATCTCTTTGTGTTGATTTGCCATGTATATTAAAATTTAATTGTCAATTTAAAATAGGGGTAGGTTGGTATTTCATAACAAATTCTGGGTCTCTGCCTATCCTTGAAACACAAGAACAAAACAAAATCTGTCCACAGTGCCACTGCGTGTCTACCTGGAAACAACTTGGAGGAAAAGAAGCATCTGTTTGCTTTGCATATAGTTTGAGCTCTTCACCTTCCTCACTCTCCACAGCTGCCCTAAATCTGGTCGACTTGACTTTTCTACCTGGCAGGCATTCAGGTTTCTCACACTTCACACTACGTGAGTAAATGGCCCACACGTAGGTCTCCACACACACCCTTCCCCGGAGTGGTCCCTTTGTTGAATCAGCCTGAGGCGTCTACACCGATCTCTGTCCATGGTTAAGTGCAAAGCTCCGCAGTCAGGCTGGCTGCATTGGAATCCTTGATTCTCGCCAGTGGCACGACCTTGAGCAAGTTCCAGAGCTTCCCAGAGCCTGTCTCTACACCTTTTAAAACAGTACAATGGTAGCTACCTCTCTGGACCACAGGAGAAGAAATGAAGCCATGCAAGAAGACGACAGGTAGCATGGCGGGAGTCATGAGTCCCGTGATGAAGGGTCCAACTCTCCTTCATCTGAGAGCTACCAGGCCCAGGACCCAGGTGGGCTGAGAGAACAGTGCCTTATACATGTCATCCGCACGTCCTGTCCCCAGGAATTCACACACCTGAGGGAGGCGGAGGCACACTTGCAGGAGGGGAGGGTGTTTACTCAGCAGCCTGCTGTGGGGAAAGCTTTCCAAGGACTACAATGGAGAAAGGCAGAGAGAAGTCTCTGTAGGCTGCCTGCGTGGGTAGCACTTACTCCTTTTAGAACTGTTGGTATTGCCTGGCTTTGATTCCTGTAACAATAAGGGACCCATTCACCTACTCAAAAACTGATCTAAATGAAGCAAAACAAGCTTTATGGGGATGCTGCTTTGGGGCAGCACAATTCTTGATACTGCACCTGTGCAGCTGCCTGGGATAAACAAGGTCCTTATCCTTAGGGGCCTCACGGTATGGGTGAGGAGATTGCAAATGGCAAGTAGACTCCTGCCATAATTTCAGAAATCTATGAATGTTACTGCAGTAGGAATCCTGGGACAGTGGCTCTCACTGACATAGGTCCTCAGGACCGATCTATGGAAAGAGGAAACATGAATGAACAGGTAGCTGGCCCTAGAAAGATCCAGAATGACAGCATCTATGCAAATGAACGAAGCACAGGGGTCTCGAGTTGCACATAGGCTGACCTCTTCGCTTATCACACAGGCCTCAGTGGAAGGTCCCAAGTATGCACCATCTCATACATTCACTCCAGCACCTCAGTGAGGTGGACATGCTATTATCCGTTTGCAGCCAGCTGATCCATAGGTAAGTTAGTAACTTTCTCATAAGGGGCAGGCACTGGAATTTAGTTCAGCATTGGGTCCACCTCCCAGAGCTGGCTGATCAGTTACTCAGCCCTGAAGTTCACCTTCACCCTGGGCTTCCCACTGGCCTTCTGCAGACCTGGCATCCTCACCAGACATCTTCGCCAGCTCAGCTCTCCCCTGTTTATCTCAGTGTCTTGTTCCATGTCTGGCCACACCCATGAAATGCACCTGTTCCAGCCTCTACCCATTAACCTTGGACACCAAAGAGCCTGCTGTGGACGGACAAAGCAGTAGTGAGAACAGAGTTCAAGAAAATCTGCACCTCACATTTATGCAAAAAATTCCGGAGTGGTCACCTGGGCCTATTTCTAAATTGTGGTTCCCAGTTCCTTGCATTCTCCCTCACGGGCATGGAGACTGCTTATCAGTTTATTTTTTCCCTAAACAGTGGAAGGCTTAGATATAAAAGTGGCTGGCACATCTTGTATTATCCATATAACTTGAAAAAAGAGCTCTTATACTCCATTCAGGCTGTGCATGAATCACCCCATCCTTGCTTAGCCACCCTCTGTCTCCAGAGAATACTGGATCCCACCCACGAATCACCTATTAACAAGTGCTGGTGGTGATGCAAAGAGCTTTGCCGGTGGAGTCACTGAAGCTATGGCTGAATGAGCTGGGAGAGCTCTGCTAATGGCTGTGGAAAAGCACTCTACACAATTAATGGTGACTAATGAAACTTAATAGCACAGTAAATACCCAGGATGGCATTTTGACAGGAAGTCATCAGGCGGAGGTCGACCTCATTTTGGAGAAAGGAGGCAGCAGAAGAGAAGCTGAAGGTCGGGACAGTGGCCTGGTGGTCCTGTCTGGTCACCCTGGTCCTGCCATGCGGGCTTCCAGGGTCCTGGTGAAGGGGCGGAGCCCACACGGAGGGCCTCGGGAGTCCTCCCTGAGCCCAATCCTTGCTGCTTCCTCAGCATGGACCAACCAAGGCAGCCTCGTGGCCCGGCACCCACGCTTTTGTAAGTGTCTCTCAGGACAGAAGCTGGGAGGCCCCTGCTGGTGTCTGCTCCAACCTCCCGAACAGCCTAAGAGATTCCGCAGGGCAGTTCCTTCACACGTGTAGAAGCCAGGGATTTTATTTTTATCTTCTGGCTTGGTTTTGTGCTTGTTTGTCTTTATTTCTTCCTGTTTTCATTAGGAATGTCAGCCTTCTTGAGAGGACAAATGCAAACTACAGTTTATCGTTGCTCTTTTCTTTAACATTTCTCTATTTCTTATAAAATCATCAATAACCCTTGTGTTCATTAGCCATTTTGTCTATTTTCTTGTAGTTATATTTTAATACACCGGCAAGTTAACATCAATAAATCTAGAAGCATACCTGCGGTGACTTCTACATTAACCTTTGGTTTAGCACAAGTACATGCAAAGGACTCCCTCTGTGATACAAATGATGATTCTGCAATAAAAGGCCAAGAAAATTTTATTTTAGAAACGATATGAATAAGAAAATAAACAGCCCTTCCTCTATTGTTTTCCTTGATACTGGGATGGAACCCAGGACCTTTACTCTGACCTAGACCCCGGGCCAGTCACTCTTCTCTTTCTCTTCCTTCCTCCCTTCTTTCCCGTTTTCCTCTCTCCCTCCCTCCCTGACTTTACTTCCTTCGCATCATCCACTGAAGTGCTGCTATCATCACCAATGTTGCATATGTTGAGTTTTGTTTCCTTAAGGATGGAAA
This sequence comes from Chinchilla lanigera, assembly GCF_000276665.1. Classification (NCBI taxonomy): domain Eukaryota; kingdom Metazoa; phylum Chordata; class Mammalia; order Rodentia; family Chinchillidae; genus Chinchilla; species Chinchilla lanigera. Next base: position 3,332,901 of record NW_004955482.1, on the reverse strand, counting down.
TTTTAAATCAATTTTAAAGGAATAGTCTGGGGGAAAAGTAACAGTCCCTACATCGGGGAGCAGACTGAACTCAATTTTAGAAATATAAAATTACATTATCTTGGATAAGAGGCTTAGGCAGCGTCTGCACAGCTGCGGCCTGGCTCGGCACCTCTTCGCTTAGTGCCAGCCCTTGTCTTCCAGGTCGTGATGATGCTTGCTGCCCAGGAAATTCTTTCCTCTGTGCGCGCTGGGGCTTTGAGGCCCCTGCAGTGGAGGGGAATGGAGCCGCCGCATTTATGGTGCAGGCTACTCCCTTCTCAGCACCCAGCAATCTCCCCTCAGTTCCTGAGCAGCATCTCCTCTGCAGATCAGCACCCTCCCTGCCGTCGCCTTGCAGAGAAGACCCAGGATTTGGGCAGAGGTGAGCAGGACTCTAACCTTCTCCTTGCTGCATTACCTAACTTAGAGACCCTTCTCTGTGCTTGGTTCCCGCAAAAGGCCAGTTCTGTGCTGAATAGCCCAGGGGTGAGGTGGCAATTCAGTGGGCTGCTACCTGCAGGAAAGTGGGATCTTCCCTTAAAGATTCCTGGGCTCTTCCCTGTTATGGAGAAGCTGACATCAGCATTCAAAAGCAAGCGTCCTTCTTTAAAGCAGAAAGAAGAAAAAAGAGGGAAAACAGTGCAGCCTTACAAACCCGTGGTGTTTACTAGCCACATTCTACGAGTGGCTGGAGGAAAAACAAAGTCCGTTTTTGGATTATACCTGATTTTTCTCACCTTGATATTTCACAAAGTATGCAAGAGAACAGAGAACCAGTAGCATTCTTTCCCACCTCTACTCAGTGCTGGCTCCTTAAATTACATTTGAATGCATTCTTAACATTCCAGGAAAGGCCTAACAGGAGAATTACTCTGACCTTGTCTTTGATCCCAACAGCCCAAGGCAGTGGTGAGATAAAGATGCGCTCTAGAAGGCAAGGAGGCGCACACTCAGGCTGCGGGGAGGCCAGCTGGGTCTGCAGCCTTGATGACGGGTCCTGTACCTCCGACCCTTCTGGCATTTATAAAATCTAAAGGTCCCTCCTGCGTTATTTAATGTTTCGTTTTCCATCATGAGTTCCTTTAAACTCAGTCTCGCCTTGCTCTGTGCTGGGGAAATAGAAGGAAAAACAAAACCTCTTCTCAACCCAGATGGCATCTGCACAAAAGCAGAAGAGAAAGGAAACAATTTTATTACTAAATAAGCATTAAACCAGAATGTAATGCGGGTCCCAGGCACTGTGCCGAGAGACGACAAAGACAGAAAGGAAACAGGTCCTTCTCGAGAGCCGAGCAGACACAGCACGACACACACAGATATACACACACACACATGCACATGCACCTGCACATACATGCACACATAGAAGGACTCAGTAGGAACTTTGTTACACACAGGTCACCCCATGTTCATCCTGGTAATGGAGTGGTCATCTGTGTTAGCAACCTGGTTTATTCAGAGGAAAAAAAAAAAAGTTTAAGTTTATGACAGGAAGTGGTTTTTCTACTTGGAGGGAGATGCTCCCGATGTAGGTTTTTGGGCTCCTGTCTCCTGGACAGTTACACCCCAGCCTGAAATCCCAGGTACCCCGAGAAAGACACTCTGGGGTCTTAATGCCAGGAAAAAACCCACAGAGCATTTAAAAACAATCATCTGTGTTCCAAGACACCAGGAAAGAACTTCCTAATTTTCTAAATGGTGGGAGCAGAGTGTAAGTACAAGTGTGGGAGGGTCTCCCTGTGTTTGTCAACAGAGTTAAACCTCTTATTTTTTATTTGAATTTTAAGAAGGAATTAATGTCTTGCTTAGAATATTAAGGAAGGATTATTCCTTTACATTACTTTATTATGTCTTGAAAAGTAGATTAGAGGTCTTTTAAAAAATTATCGCTGCCTGGTTCCAAAAACGCCTGACACCTGAGTCACCTCTGCCCTTCTGTACCTGCTTTTCCTCCCCTCTAGCTGGCTTTCCTTGTCTTTACCCTTCAGGTCCCAAACATTTTTTACATTTGTGGTGCCGTCCTGAAAGATTCCAGCTGGTTTTTTTTTTTTTTTTTTTTTTT